>NC_135900.1:12060997-12399728 GCF_964194155.1 Cetorhinus maximus
CCCGGCGCCGGGCTGAGCGGTAACCCGGGCCCCGGTCTCTCTCTCCCCGGTCGGTCTCCCGGCCGCTCTCCTCCCCACCCCCCCCCCCCCCCGGTCTCCCTCTCCCCCCGGGTCCCCGGCCTCTCCCTCCCTCTCCCCCCGGTCTCTCCCCCTCTCTCCCCGGGATGAGTGAGCCTCCGGCCGGCCCTGTGCCTCTGGAACAGGCGGTGCTGGAAACTTTCTTCTCGCACCTGGGAATCTGCTCCCATGACCGGGCCAAGGACTATGTGGAGCGGGAGAAGGAGAACAGCCGGAGCGCGGGCCCGAGCTGGGCCGGGACCCTGTCCGCACTCGCTCACCTGGCGGCGGCCGAGAAAGCTTATCACAGCATGGGCTTCCTGGGGCAGAAACTGGGTAAGTGCCGGGGGGGGGGGGGGGGGGGGTACAGTGAGGGAAGGTGGGGTACAGTGAGGGAAGGTGGGGGGGGTACAGTGAGGGAAGGAGGGGGGGTACAGTGAGGGAAGGAGGGAGGGTACAGTGAGGGAAGGAAGGGGGGTACAGTGAGGGAAGGTGGGGGGGGTACAGTGAGGGAAGGAGGGGGGGTACAGTGAGGGAAGGAGGGAGGGGTACAGTGAGGGAAGGAGGGGGGGTACAGTGAGGGAAGGGGGGGTACAGTGAGGGAAGGAGGGGGGGTACAGTGAGGGAAGGGGGGGTACAGTGAGGGAAGGAGGGGGGGTACAGTGAGGGAAGGAGGGAGGGGTACAGTGAGGGAAGGAGGGAGGGGTACAGTGAGGGAAGGGGGGGTACAGTGAGGGAAGGAGGGGGGTACAGTGAGGGAAGGAGGGGGGTGTACAGTGAGGGAAGGAGGGGGGGTACAGTGAGGGCATGGGCGGTACAGTGAGGGAAGGAGGGGGGGTACAGTGAGGGAAGGAGGGAGGGGTACAGTGAGGGAAGGAGGGGGGGTACAGTGAGGGAAGGAGGGGGGGTACAGTGAGGGAAGGGGGGGTACAGTGAGGGAAGGAGGGGGGTACAGTGAGGGAAGGGGGGGTACAGTGAGGGAAGGAGGGGGGGTACAGTGAGGGAAGGAGGGGGGGTACAGTGAGGGAAGGAGGGGGGGTACAGTGAGGGAAGGAGGGAGGGGTACAGTGAGGGAAGGAGGGAGGGGTACAGTGAGGGAAGGGGGGGTACAGTGAGGGAAGGAGGGGGGTACAGTGAGGGAAGGAGGGGGGTGTACAGTGAGGGAAGGAGGGGGGGTACAGTGAGGGCAGGGGCGGTACAGTGAGGGAAGGAGGGGGGGTACAGTGAGGGAAGGAGGGAGGGGTACAGTGAGGGAAGGAGGGGGGGTACAGTGAGGGAAGGAGGGGGGGTACAGTGAGGGAAGGGGGGGTACAGTGAGGGAAGGAGGGGGGTACAGTGAGGGAAGGGGGGGTACAGTGAGGGAAGGAGGGGGGTACAGTGAGGGAAGGAGGGAGGGGTACAGTGAGGGAAGGAGGGAGGGGTACAGTGAGGGAAGGGGGGGTACAGTGAGGGAAGGAGGGGGGTACAGTGAGGGAAGGAGGGGGGTGTACAGTGAGGGAAGGAGGGGGGGTACAGTGAGGGCAGGGGCGGTACAGTGAGGGAAGGAGGGGGGGTACAGTGAGGGAAGGAGGGAGGGGTACAGTGAGGGAAGGAGGGGGGGTACAGTGAGGGAAGGGGGGGTACAGTGAGGGAAGGGGGGGTACAGTGAGGGAAGGAGGGGGGGGTACAGTGAGGGAAGGGGGGGTACAGTGAGGGAAGGGGGGTACAGTGAGGGAAGGAGGGGGGTACAGTGAGGGAAGGGGGGTACAGTGAGGGAAGGGGGGTGGTACAGTGAGGGAAGGGGGTACAGTGAGGGAAGGGGGGACAGTGAGGGAAGGGGGGTACAGTGAGGGAAGGAGGGGGGTACAGTGAGGGAAGGAGGGGGGTACAGTGAGGGAAGGAGGGGGGGTACAGTGAGGGAAGGGGGGGTACAGTGAGGAAAGATGGGGAGGGGGTACAGTGAGGGAAGGAGGGGGGGGAGACAGTGAGGGAAGGAGGGGGGGGTACAGTGAGGGAAGGAGGGGGGGTACAGTGAGGGAAGGAGGGGTACAGTGAGGGAAGGAGGGGTACAGTGAGGGAAGGAGGGGGGTGTACAGTGAGGGAAGGAGGGGGGTACAGTGAGGGAAGGGGGGTACAGTAAGGGAAGGAGGGGGGTTACAGTGAGGGAGGGGGGGTACAGTGAGGGAAGGAGGGGAGTTACAGTGAGGGAAGGGGGGGGTACAGTGAGGGAAGGGGGTGTACAGTGAGGGAAGGAGGGGGGTTACAGTGAGGGAAGGGGGGGTACAGTGAGGGAAGGAGGGGGGTTACAGTGAGGGAAGGGGGGGTACAGTGAGGGAAGGGGGGGATACAGTGAGGGAAGGAGGGTGGTACAGTGAGGGAAGGAGGGGGGTACAGTGAGGGAAGGAGGGGGTACAGTGAGGGAAGGAGGGGGGTACAGTGAGGGAAGGAGGGGGGTACAGTGAGGGAAGGAGGGGGTACAGTGAGGGAAGGGGGGTATACAGTGAGGGAAGGAGGGTGGTACAGTGAGGGAAGGAGGGGGGTACAGTGAGGGAAGGAGGGGGTACAGTGAGGGAAGGAGTGGGGTACAGTGAGGGAAGGAGGGGGGTACAGTGAGGGAAGGAGGGGGGTACAGTGAGGGAAGGAGGGGGGTACAGTTAGGGGAGGGGGGGTACAGTGAGGGAAGGAGGGGGGGCTACAGTGAAGGAAGGAGGGGGGGTACAGTGAGGAGGTGGTGTACAGTGAGGGAGTGAGGGGGTACAGGGAGGGTGGGGTGTACAGTGAGGGAGGGTGGGGTGTACAGTGAGGGAGGGTGGGGTGTACAGTGAGGGAGGGTGGGGTGTACAGTGAGGAGGTGAGGGGGTACAGTGAGGAGGTGAGGGGGTACAGTGAGGAGGTTGGGGGGACACGAGGAGGTGGGGTTGGTAGGGGGGAAGAAGAGGAGGAGGGGGTGGGGGGAAGAGGAGGAGGGGAAAGAGGCGGAGGGGGTGGGGGGGGGGAAAGAGGCGGAGGGGGTGGGGAGGGAAAGAGGCGGAGGGGGTGGGGAGGGAAAGAGGAGGAGGGGGTGGGGAGGGAAAGAGGAGGAGGGGGTTGGGGGGGGAAAGAGGAGGAGGCAGTTGGGGTGGAAAGAGGAGGAGAGTGTGGGGGGCGAGAAGAGGAGGGGGTGGGGGGGGAAGAAGAGGAGGGGGTGGGGTAAAGAAGAGGAGGAGGAGGGGTTGGGGGGGAAGAAGAGGAGGAGGGATTGGGGGGAAGAGGAGGTGGAGGAGTTGGGGTGGGAAGAAGAGGAGGAGGTGGTGGGGGTGGGGGGGAGGGGGAGGGGGGAAGAGGGGGTGGGGGGGAGGGGGAGGGGGGAAGAGGGGGTGGGGAGAAGAGGGGGTGGGGGGAAGAAGAAGAGGAGGATGGGTTGGGGGTGGTGGAGAGGACGAGGGGTTGGGGGGAGAGGAGGAGGAGGGGTTTGGGGGGAGAGGAGGAGGAGGGGTTTGGGGGAGAGGAGGAGGAGGGGTTTGGTGGGAGAGGAGGAGGAGGGGGTTGGGGGGAGAGGAGGGGGTGGGGGGGGAGAGGACGAGGGGGTGTGGGGAAGAGGAGGAGGGGGTGGGGGGGAAGAGGAGGGGTTGGGGGGAAGAGGAGGGGGTGGGGGGGGAAGAGGAGGAGGAGGGGGTGGGGGGGAGAGGGGGTGGGGGGGAAGAGGAGGAGGAGGGGTGGGGGGGAGAAGAGGAGGAGGGGGTGGGGGGAGAAGAGGAGGGGGTGGGGGGGAGGAGGAGGAGGGGGTGGGGGGGAGAGGGGGGGGGGGAAGAGGAGGAGGGGTGGGGGGGAGAAGAGGAGGAGGGGGTGGGGGGACAAGAGGAGGAGGGGTTGGGGGGAGAGGAGGAGGAGGGGGTTGGGGGGAGAGGAGGAGGAGGGAGTGGGGGGGAGAAGAGGAGGAGGGGGTGGGGGGGAGGAAGAAGAGGAAGGGGTGTGGGGAAGAGGAGGGGGTGGGGGGGAGGAAGAAGAGGAAGGGGTGTGGGGAAGAGGAGGGGGTGGGGAGGAAGAGGGGGTGGGGGGAAGAGGGGGTGGGGAGGAGGAGGAGGGGGTGGGGGGAAGGAGGGGCGGGGGGTGTTGGGGGAAGAGGAGGAGGGGGTGGGGGGAGAAGAGGAGGAGGAGGGTGTAGGGGGGCGGAAGAAGAGGAGGGGGTGGGGGGGAGGAAGAAGAGGAAGGGGTGTGGGGAAGAGGAGGGGGTGGGGAGGAAGAGGAGGGGGTGTGGGGAAGAGGAGGTGGTGGGGAGGAGGAGGGGGGGGTGGGGGGAAGAGGAGGAGGGGGTGGGGGGAAGGGGAGGGGGCGGGGGGTGTGGGGGGAAGAGGAGGAAGGGGCGGGAGAACTGGTGGGGGGAGTGCGGGAGAGATGGAGTGGGGTGGGGGAGAGGTGTTGGGGGGGAGTGAGATTGGGGCAGAGGGAGGGAGAGGGGGTGGGGGGTGAGAGATGAGGGGAAGGCGAGAGTTGGGGAGAGGGTCCGGGGGGAAGAGGATGTAGGGAGAGAGCGGTTGGGGAGGTGATAGAGGGGGTAGGGGGCAAGAGTGGGGGAGAGGGTCCGGGGCGAAGAGGGGGAGAGGGGGCGTGTGAGGGGGAGAGGGTGTGGGGGCGGGTGAAAGTGGGAGCGAGGGGGTGGTGATGGGGAGATGGCGTGGGGGAGAGGGGGTCGGGGAAAAGTGGGGGAGAGGGTGTGGGGGGAAGAGGGGAATGAGGAGGGGGAAATGGAGAGTGGGGGGAGGGGCAGAGTGGGGTGGGGAGGGGAGGGGAGGGGGAGAGCGGGAGGGGAGGGGAGGGGAGGGGGAGAGTGGGGGGGAGGGGAGGGGAGGGGGAGAGCGGGAGGGGAGGGGAGAGCGGGAGGGGAGGGGAGGGGGAGAGCGGGAGGGATGGGGAGGGGGAGAGCGGGGTGGGGTGGGGTGGGGAGGGGGAGAGCGGGAGGGGAGGGGAGGGGGAGAGCGGGAGGGGAGGGGGAGAGTGGGGTGGGGAGGGGGAGAGTGGGGTGGGGAGGGGGAGTGTGGGGTGGGGAGGGGGAGAGCGGGAGGGGAGGGGGAGAGTGGGGTGGGGAGGGGAGGGGAGGGGGAGAGCGGGAGGGGAGGGGGAGAGCAGGAGGGGGAGAGGGCGGGAAGGGGCGTGGTGGGGGGAGAAAGTGGGGGACGGGGGCTGTAAAATCCTGCACCGATTGCAGACACTGGCTGTGTATCCATCCCATTCCCATTCCCACTGCCTTTCACTGTTCTGCCGCAAATGGACTTTTAGATCGTCTTTTGCTCAGAGCAACATATCCACTTAGCACATGTCCAGAAAAAAGCAAATTGGAAGGGATTTTTAATCTATATTTGTTTTAATAACGTTTTGGGATACAGCAGATGAGTAAACTGAGATATGACATGTGGGAGCAATAGGTGGCTTTGGACTTGTGGTTTCCTAAGCGACTGGGGGCTTCGTTATGCCTCAGTCTGTTGTAGACTAATCGATAGAGATTGATTGATACGATTAGTCAGCTAACTCTTTTTCAGTGTATCATGGGACTAAGAGGATGGTACAGGGCAGACTGCATGAATCTTGTTTTTTTTTTGTCTTGGCCTTTTTTTGGTCTAGTAATTTATTAACTGCTCCACTGGTGTTTTGGCTGAAGTGTCGGATGTTGATGGTTGAATATAATTCATCTATTTTGGGAAAGAGGATTCAAAGGCTGATGGCACTCAGTTTAAAAGCTGCAATCAGCCCCAACTGTAATGTCGCAGATGAAGAGAAAGCCAATATCAGATTGACTGCAAATCATTTCACCATTGACCGGGTTTTATTCCCTTCCTGGAACTAGCAAGCGGTCACTGTTTGAAATGGGACTGTACGCAGTCAGTGTTTGAAAAGGGCAACAATGCTTGGTGATTTTGTAATTCAGAGAAAAAAGCTTAAATGTAGATTTTTTTTGTCTTCTTTAAGACTTATAGGGCTTGAGCATCCATTGCTATATAGAAATAAGGAATGTGTGTTTATATAATGCCTTATCATGTCTCAAAGCGTATCGTAATCAGCAATTATTTTTGATGTATGGCCACTTTTTTGTTACATAGGAAAAGGTGAGAGCCAGTTTATACACAGCATGTTCGCACGAACGCAAATGAGGCCAATGACTTCAGAGAAAAGAAAGGCCTGCATTTATATAGCTCTTTTCACCACCACTGGATGTCTCAAAGCACTTCTCAGCCAATGAAGTACTTTTGAAGTTGCTGTTGTAATGTAGGAAAAGCAGTAGCCAATTTGTGCGCAGCAAACTCCTACAAACCGTAGTATGATAATGACCAGATCATCTGCTTTTGTGATGTTGATTGAGGGATAAGTATTGACAAGGGCACCCAGGGATGACTCCTCTGCTCTTCTTTAAATAGTGGCATAGGATACTTTAGATAGGCCCTCAGTTTAAATCTGAAGTGAAAGATGGCACCTGCAGCAATGCAGCACTCTCTCGGTACTGCACTGGAGTGTCAGCCTTGATTTTTGCGCACAAGCCCTAGTAATTGGGACTTGAACCTGGAATCTTGTGACTCAGAGGCGAGAACACTACCAACTGAGCCATGGCTAAGACCGTGACTCTAGGAATGCACCATTTTTTATTTACAAATGTGATATGTAATTTTTAATGCGATTTTAATCATGGAAGTTGTTTCAGTATACTGTACAATCCAAAACGAACAATGAGTTGAAAGAAAAATCAGAAAGGTGTAGCGAAAGCTTTTCTATTTGAAATGGTCACCCTGAATCTTGACCATTAACTGAAACACTCTCATAGGTCCATCTTTTATTTTTATTCATAACAGTACCTCTTTGTTTTAAAAAGGATCAAATTGTTCCAAAGGCGCCACTACTCCACTGCTACACTTTGTAATGAAGCGGCTAGAGAATGACATTGAGAAACTCCCAATATAGACGTACGTGTGCACGCATTTGTATGTGTGAGTAAGTGTGCAAAACTGTGTTTATATGTACATTGTTGTGCATTTGTGTATGTGCGCACGTGTGCGTGCATGTGGATAAATGTGTGTGTGTCAGTGCATTGGATATGTGCACGTCTGTGTGTGTTTGTGTGCGCGCACGCACATGTGGACATATGCATGTGTGTGTTTCTTCTGCTCTCAGATCACCCTGACCTGCAGTATTATCACCGGGAGCTCAGTAAAGTAGTCCTGTGGAGGGAGAGGGTGAAACAATAATGTAGTCGGTAGGTGAAAATTTTGCACTGTCTCACTTTTAAGAATGAACCTTGCGTACAGTTATAAATCTTGCCCTTCCAATCTTGGGTTGTGTCTGGAATCAGCATTTTGAGGTAGCACGTGGGTAAATTATTGAATTATTGGAGCCACTTCAGGCAATGAATTAAAAGCATCACATAAAGCATTCCAAGGCTTAAATGTGACATTTTTCTTTGATATATTGCTACCACTCTGCTGAATGACAACACCACTAAGTGATTAAGAGCTCATGTGCAACACACTTCAGTCAAATTTGCTAGATTTAACTGTAAACTTTATTTTTTTTTGTCTCATTCCCTACAGCAGAACAAGGTCTAGTAGATTCAAACCCAGGCTACTGAAGTGAAAAGGAGGTTGTGTTGTCAGTGTGTCATGCAGGCCTCCCCTAATGATGGCTGATGTATTTTAAGAATTGTTATCAGTACTAATATGTTAGTCAGTTTGTGACGTAAGACATTTCAACTTCACCTGTTTTTTGATACCAGAGCTGAGAGGTTATACCTATCAGGAAAGACTGAACAGGCTGGGATCCTTTCCAGAAAAGGGAAGGCAGAGGGTTGTCCTAATGGAGACCTATAAAAATTACAAAGCAATAGGGTGGACGCAGAGAAGAAGAGGTTTCTCCTTGTGGGTGGGAGCCCAAGACGAGGGATCATAAATATAAGATAATCACAAATAAATCCATTAGGAAATTCAGGAGAAACTTCTTTATCCAGAGTGTTCAGAAGGTGAAACTCGCTACCACAGGGAGTAGTTAAGCTAAATAGCATAGATGCATTTAAGGGGAAGCTAGATAAACGCATGAGAGAGAAAAGGAATAGGAGGATATGTTGATGGGGTGAAATGAAGTAAGGTGGGCGGATGCTCATGTGAATCATAAACACTGGTATGAACCTGATGGGCAGGATGGCCTGTTTCTGTGCTGTAAAATTCTATGTAATTCTTGAGGTGATTTTTTTTCTCTCTCCACCCCCCACCACCCTCCCCATTCCCCTGGCTAAATCTGCAGGCGGCCAGTCGTTTTTTAGTCGGAAGGATTCCATTCGATCTATCTACACGTCCCTCCACAATGAGCTGCGCAAGTTGGCCACCACTGCACGGAACTCGACGGCTGGGACCTCTCCACATCTGGAAGAACTCCTCTCCCACCTCTCCGAGCAGCTTTGCTTTTTCATTCAGGCCCGAATGGAGATTGCGGACTTCTACGAGAAGATGTATTCCCTCAGCACGCAGAAGTCCATCCACTCAACGGAGGTGGTGCACACACTGGAGTCAATTCTAGAGAAATACAGCTCCAGGTCAGTGGTAGAGCCGGGGCCTGTTCCAAGATGGCGGAGGTGGACTGATGAACAAAGTAGAGCCATTAGTGATTGCCAGTGGCAGCGTTCACACAAGTTATTGAGGAGAATATAGATAGAGTAAGTAGAGCAAAACTTTCCAATGCTGAAGTCTCGATAACCAGATGGCACAGATTTAAGGTGATTGGCAAAAGAACCAGAGGCATCATGAAGACAATCTTTTTTAACACAATAATAAAAGCAGAAAGTGCTGGAGAAACTCAGCAAGTCTGGCAGCGTCTGTAGAGAGAGAAACAGAGTTAACATTCCAAGTCCAATATGACGCTTCCTTACAACTGTTCTGAAGAAGAGCCATGTTGGACTTGAATCGTCAACTCTGTTTCTCTCTCCACAGACACTGCCAGAGCTGCTGAGTTCCTCCAGCACTTTCTGTTTTTATTTCAGGTCTTCAGCATCCGCAGTATTAAGCTTTTCTACACAGTGCATGGTTAGGATTTGGAATTCACCGCCTGATGGAGAAAGATTCAATATTAGCCATCAAAAGAGAATTGGATAAACACTTGAAGGAGAAAATAAATTTCTGAATATGAGGAAAGAGTCAGGCGTGGGGTTGACACGATTGCTTTTCAATGCAGGCTCAATGGGCCACATGGCCCCCTTCTATGCTGTACTATCCTATGCAAAAATTTGCATTTATGTAGCGCCTTTCACAGCCTCAATAGCGCTCTACAGCCAATGAAGTACTTTTGAAATATGGCCGTTGTTGCAATGTAGGAGGAAATAAGCTTGTTTCTCTTACTGCACTTTAGACTTTTCCATGTGACCAAAGCCTGTTTTGTTCTTCTCAAGGCCAACAGTCAAACAGCAAAACAACTCCCTTGTCACTGATTGCTGTCAGTTTAAGCAGCCCACTAGCTGTTCATTTTACTTTTTGCCCTGTCACCTGCTCCATCACAGGTCAACTGTGCACCCTCGCAGAGGCCTCCAGGCTGCTTTTAATTCCGTCAAACCACGGAAGTTTACGGCACAGAAGGAGGTCACTCCCATCATATCTGTGCCAACTCTTTGGCAGAGCGATCCAAGACTACTGACCAGTGCCACACACTTGCTTCAGCCTACTGGATTGCCAAGTAGTTGGCTTATTTTGGCAGGCCAATTCTGAGCTGTGCATTAAAAGGAATCCCTATGCCTAAAGTAGACAAAGAAAATCTGTTCCCATTAGCTGATGGTGCAAGGGTTAAGAGGCACAGGTTGAAGGTTTTGGGCATAAGGTGCAGGGAGGATGTGAGGAAGAACTTCAGCTTGGAGTGGGCACAATGCAGATTGAGGGGAGGAACTTCCCTCCAGGTGGTAATGACCTGGAATGTGAGGGAGGTGGAAGCAGAGACGATGAATGATTTTAAAACGAAATTGGACGGGCAGTTGAGGGAAATAAACTTGCATGAGTGAGGGGATAGAGCAAGGGAATGGCACTGACTAGATTGCTGTACAGAGAGCCAGCTTGGATTCAGTGGGCCAAATGGCCTCCTTCTGTGACGTAATGGCTCTGTGACTTTAATGTGTCAAAATGAACCAGCACTGGCTGTCTCTCACAATGTGGTCCTGGGTTGTAGAGATAGGACAGTGGAGTCTGTGGAGAGCTGTAGAGACTGAGACAATTCCTTCTCCTCAGTAAGTGGTGCAGGAGCAGGACTTATACCTAGCCTTTCAACACACTCCCGCTCTGCTATGAAAAGACCAAACTCGGAATAAGTCATGCAAGGAGAGGAGAGAGAGAGAGAAGACTAGCAGCACAATCCAGTGATTGTTTGATGTACACCCACAGTGCAGTTAGGAAGGAAGTTCCAGGATTTTGATCCAGTAACAGTGAAGGACCGGTGATATAGTTCCAAGTCAGGATGGTGTGTGGCTTGGAAGGGAGCTTGCAGGTGGTGGTGTTCCCAATCTTCTGCTGCCCTTGTCCAACTAGGTGGGAGAGGTCGCAGGTCGATGGGCCTACTTCTGCCCCTGTGTCTTATGGCCTTATTAAGGGAATCAAGGGCTATGGGGAAAAGGCAGGAAAGTGGAGTTGAGGATTATCAGACCAGCCATGATCTCATTGGATGACAGAGCAGACTCGATGGGCCGAATAGCCTACTTCTGCTCCTATGTCTTATGGTCTTATGGTTTGGAAGGTGCCATTAAAGAAGCCTTGGTGAGTTTCTGTAGTGCATCTTGTAGATGGTGCACACTGCTGCCACTGTGCGTCAGTGCTGGAGAGACTGAATGTTTAAGTTGTTGGATGTGGTGCTGATCAAGCAGACTGCTTTGCCCTGGATTGTGTTGAATTTCTTGAGTTTTGTTGGAACCGCACCCATCCGAAAAAGTGGAGAATTCTCTGGCTCTTTGAAATAGTGCTATTAGACCTTCTACGTCCACCTGAGAAGATAGGCAAGGTCTCAGTTTAACATCTTAGCCAAAGACTGCTGACAGTGCAGCTCTCACTCAGGGGTGGTCTACACGTTGAGGTCTCTGGACTGGGAATTGATTCCACGACTATCCAACTAAGAGGTAACACTGCCTCCCACTTAGCCATGGCTAACACTTACAGTGGCCACCTTGACACTCATGGGAGTAGCCAGTTACAGACAAGGCTGGGATATGAACCCTTAATTACGTGGTGGGATTTGCAAACCTGACTAATGGATCTACTTGTCCAGGGTTTCATTTGTTACATAGGGAGGTTAAGCCAACAGTGCAGAGCTCCAGAGGGGCTAATCCATGAGGGATTTTAAGTGTGTTTATTCTTATTTCCTTAGGTTCCATCACCCCATCCTGAGCCCCTTGGAGAGTAGCTTCCAGCTGGAGGTGGATGTGCTAACTCAGCTGCTGAAAGCTCAGGCTGAGATCAGTGATTGGAAGTTCCTCCCCTCGCTGCTCAATCTGCACAGTGCCCACTCCAAGCTGCAGACCTGGGGCCAGACGTTTGAGAAGCAGCGGGAGACCAGGAAGCACCTGTTTGGGGGCCAGACCCAGAAGGCCCTTCAGCCCCCGCACCTCTTCCTGTGGCTGTCCAAACTGAAGAACGCCCTCTTGGCCAAGTTCACCTTCTACTTCCACGAGGCACTGAGCCGCCAGACCACGCCCTCGGAAATGAAGGCCTTGACCGCCAAGACCAACCCTGATTACTGCGGCAAGATCTCCAGTTTCATTCGGAAATATGACGCCGAAAATGTCTCTTTGATCTTTGACAACCGAGGGTCTGAGACCTTCCAGGGGCACGGGTACCACCACCCGCACTCATACAGGGAAGCCCCCAAGGGGGTGGATCAGTACCCGGCAGTTGTTTCCTTGCCCACTGACCGACCTTTAATACACTGGCCCAACGTGATCATGATCATGACGGACCGCGCGACGGAGCTGAACACTTTGGACAAAGTAGTCCATTTCTACGACGACAAGGTTCAGAGCACTTACTTCCTGACACGCCCCGAACCCCAGTTCACCATTGTGGTCATCTTCGACTCCAGAAAGTCAGAGAAAGATTCTCACTTTCTCTCCTTCCTCAACGAGCTCTCCAGCTCCCTGAAGAACTCCAAGCCGTTTGCCAGCCTGAAGCCAGGTTCAAAGGGCTAACGCCAACATCTCTGGCCCAAGTAAACGCGCCGTGACTGTTGGGAAAAAAGGATGGCAGGAGGCGGATTCTGCTGCCAGTGAATTCCAGTAATTGAATCATGTCTCCATCCATTACTGTGCGGGGAATTAGTGCTCCTTAATTGTTTATGACTATGGGATGTTTCAGTCCATTAACTTGCACTTGGCAAAGAACTGCACAAGCTATTTACCAAGTATGATTGCTGTATTTTTAATGCTATCTGATGTAAGGGTACATACAGTCCACTTAAACAGCTTACAAATATTAAATAAAGGCACTTGAATTTGATGCAAAGATTGCGCTTTAATCCTAATTGCTATTGGAAAAATTAATGTAATGTTTGAAAATATTTCCACAGCAATTAAATATAAAGCAAGATCCTGTTTCTATAGGAGGCCTCGGACCTGACCCCGTCTCGACCAATGGTCCTCAATCTCTTTGGTTCTGAGGCACCCCCTCCAATGTCTTAAAAATTCGACGCACCCCTGAAACACTCATTTTTATACAGAAAATAGACTTGCTTTACAATTAAACATATAATTATTACGACTTTTGTTTTACTTACCTAATGGGTGACTTGGCTGGTTGAATGGAGGTGGGCCAAATGGTTCACCTCATCCGTAACTATCCTGATCTCGGATCACATTTTATTCGCACTGAGTTAGTGTGGTCGGGCATGCAAGTGCTCGTGCTATGCTATTCAGTCAGCAGGCTGCAGGACGATCTTGGCGCACCTTGACTCGGAAATCTCTGAGCCTGCAGCTGGGGAAAATGTCCCGAGGAATTTGCCCCAGTTTTCATCGTAAAACTATAGATGACGCACCCCACAAAGAGAGACGTGTTTCTAAACCTGCACCAAAATTATCGTGATTAATACGTTAATAAATACTCCAATTTTTTAAAAAAAATTAACAAGTCAATACTAAAATTCCCAAAGGGGTTTGTTAATTTTTTTAATTGCAGTAAAGCTTGCAGTGGAAGGTGAATGGGATTGTGCAGGAAGCGCAGGCACAGTGTGAGAAGATGGCAGGGTGGCTTTGCAGCAGCAGAATGAATGCAGCTTCTACTGCAGTCACTTAAAGAAATAAACCCAGTATTGATTCAGTTTGCCTTCCAATATTTATTAAACTGAAATGCAGTTTTAATAATAACAGATGCTGAAAGCAATACAACATGTAGCGCGATGTAACGGCCAGCCTAACAGTGGTCCTTCCCGTCTATCGGTGTTATTCATTTCCAGTAGTTGGGCTGATTTCCACATGCATCATTGCCAGCTTTACACACACGTTAATTCATCCTTTTTGCCTCTTGTTGCATACTCTGGGCCCTGTAAGTTGACTCGAATCGACTTGCCAACCAGTCAGCACCCTTTTCTCTTATAGTATAAATGATGGTGATTGTTTGAAATTCGGCCTTCTTGTGTTTGCCCTGATGACTGCGAGATGAAAAGCTTTGGCAACGTGTTTTTTTTTAGCAATATTCAAGTGTTATAAAACCAAGCGCCGTAGGTAGGTGTCGAGTTCAGCAGAAGCCAACCACTTTCTCCAACAGAGAGATATGAATGTCAGGGTTAAAGCTTTCTCTGGGCTGGTCTTATGCACCGTCTAGAGACTCTGCACAAGAAGGACAAAGGGCTGGAAGGCTATTCTGATAGGATTAGATGAAGAAAGTGTAGGAGAAAGCTCATGTGGAACTCAATCCTCTACCCTGAACCAGTTGGACCGAATAGCTTGTTGCTATGCTGTACAGACAGTGTAATTCTATGTAATCATGTGACAAACTTTATCTCCCCATGGATCAGCCTCCTTCAACAGAGAACCTATCAGTGATGGCTGCTGTTTCACTTTAATGCTCTACATTTGTGTATAAGGATATCTGGCATAGCAAGGGTTAATGTGGGACTGGAAACAGTACTGCCCACAGTGTGATGTGAAGGGTCACATAACCTGAGACTAGAGTCATTTGTGGGCTGGACAGAGACCTGTGTAGAAGCAAGCATGGATTTAGCTCATAGCTTGGGCTATACCCTGTACGTATGTACATAGTTACGTGTTATCAATAAATGGTTAATGTTCATCCATACAAGTCTCAGAACTTCTTTGTGAGATCTACTAAACAGACATACAACAATTTGGTATCTGCTTTATTTAAAACCCAGAATCCCAGTTGTCCTTTTTAATGTTATTCCTTCTCCTCTACCTGCAATCATAATTTTAGAAATCTGCACCTTGTATTAAATCTTCCTGTTACCTCATTCTATTGGGAATTTTACTTTTTAGCTTGCACTTTCATTTTTGTTTTTCTTTTTCCAGAAATATACTACATTCATATTAATCCATCTATTACAGGAATAAGCTCTGTGGAATAATTTATTCATTAGTTTTACCTATTCTCAGCAAGAACCTTGATGTGCTTTTTTTTTTGGACCATTTCTTTCCGCTGTGTAAACATTTGCTGTTGCTTTAGTGTCTTCTCGTGGCTGTCTCCTGCCGTTATTGACTTGGTTGACAGCCAGCACCCCTCAAATCCTTCCAGATCCTTCTGCATTTGGTCCCTTGGTTCCCTGTTGCTGCTAACACCCAGTTTCCTGACATTAACCAACCTAAGCAGCTCTCTTTTCCCACATCCAATGTAAGCAAGAATCATCCAAAAGAACAGCCTGAGGGCATATGCCCCACTTGTTACCACCTGTCCTGCATCAGCAACGTATATACAACCAGCCCCCACTTCCTCCAAATTGGCCAGTTACTCATCGGAGATTCCACACATTCTGCGCTTTTCAACGCCAAGAGCCACTCTCCAACCCGACGCTGTGACAAAAGCATTGCTAACGCCTCTCAATTGCTAACGTGTGATAAGCTTCACTGCTCAGGTTCCTGGAAGAAGCAAATTGGACTTTCAGCTCATGCCATTCCTCCCATTAAATAAACAATGCAGACTCCCTCAGTTCCTCAGAGAGACGAGAGAAACTGAGGCTGTCCCCCTTAAAGTGGGGAAGGGGAAAAGGAGATTTGATGGAGATGTGCCAGATTTTGATCGAGTAAATAAGGAGCAACTGTTTCCATTGGCAGAAGGGTCAGGAACCAGAGGATACAGATTTAAGGTGACTGGCAAAAAAAAATGAGGTGATATGAAGAAACATTTTTTATGCAGCGAAATGGAATTCACTGCCTGAAAATGTGGTAAAAAAGCTTCAGTAGTAACTTTCAAAGGGAAATTGGATAAATACTTGAAATGGAAGAGAAAAATGCTGGGCTTTGTGGAAAGAGGACTAATTGGATAGCTCTATGAAAGAGTTAGCACAGGCATAGAGGAGCCAAATGGCCTCCTATGCTGCATTATTCTATCATTCTTATTATTCCATTAATTCTCCGTATATGTAACAGATTTGTTTTTTCCATGGGTGTCGCTGGCTAGGCCAGCATTTGGTGCCCATCCCTAATTTCCCTTGAGAAGGTGCTGGCAAGCTACCTTCTTGAACCGCTGCAGTCCATGTGGTGTAGGTACACCCACAGTGCTGTTAGGGAGGGAGATCCAGAATTTTGAACCAGCGATAGTGATGTAATTTCAAGTCAGGATGATGTGTGACTTGGAGGGTGTTCCCATGTTCTCGTCCTTCTAGGTGCTAGAGGTCACGGGTTTGGAGGGTGCTGTCGATGGAGCCTTGGTGAGTTGCTGCAGTGCACCTTGTAGATGGTACACACTGCTGCCACTGTGTGTTGGTGGTGAAGGGATTGAATGTGTGGTGGTGGATGGGGAGCTAATCAAGCAGGCTGCTTCCTCATGGATGGTGTCAAGCTTCTTGAGTGTTGTTGAAGTTGCACTCACCCAGGCAAATGGAGAGTATTCCATCGCACTCCTGTCTTGTGCCTTGTAGTTGGTGGACAGGCTTTGGGGAGTCAAGAGGTGAGTTACTCATCGCAGAATCCCCAGCCTCTGACCCGCTCTTGTAGTCACAGTATTTATATGGCTAGTCCAGTTCATTTTCTGGTAAATGGTAACCCCCCAGGTTGTTGATAGTGGGGGATTCAGCAATGGACATGCCATTGAATATCATTGGGAGATAGTTGGATTCTCTCTTGTTGAAGATGGTCATTCCCTGGGATTTTCTGTGGCGCAGATGTTACTTGCCATTTATCAGTCCAAGCCTGAATGTTGTCCAGGTCCTGCTGCATCTGGGCACAGACTGCTTCAGTATCTGAGGACTCACAAATGGTGCTGAACATTGTGCAATCGTCTGCGAACATCCCCATTTCTGTCCTTATGATGGAGGGAAAGCCATAAATGAAGCAGCTGAAAGTTGGTTGGGCCCAGGACACTGCTCTGAGGAACTGTGGCGATATCCTGGGCTGAGATGATTAAACTCTAACATCCACAACCATCTTTTTTTGATAGGTATGACTCCAACCAGAGGAGAGTTTTCCCCCTTATTCCCATTAACTCCAGTTTTGCTAGGGGCTCCTTAATGCCATATTCAGTCAAATGCTGGCTTGTTGTCAAGGGCAGTCACTCTCACCTCACCTTTTGAGTTCAGCTCTTTTGTCCATGTTTGGACCAAGGCTGTAATGAGGTCAGGAGCTGAGTGACCCTGGCGGATCCCAAACTGAGCGTCAGTGAACACGTTGTGACTGATTAAGTGCTGCTTGATAGCACCGTCGATGACAGCTTCCACCACTTTGCTGATGATGGAGAGTAGACTGGTGGGACGGTAATTGGCTGGGTTGGATTTGCCCTGCTTTTTGTGGACAGGACATACCTGGGCAATTTTCCACATTGTTGGGTAGATGCCAGGGTTGTAGCTGTACTGGAACAGCTTGGCTAGGTCTGGAGAACAAGTCTTCAGTGCTATTGCCAGAGTGTTGTCAGGGCCCATAGCCTTTGCAGTATCCAGTGCCTTCAGCCATTTCTTGATATCACATGGCATGAATAGAATTAGCTGAACACTGGCATCTGTGACGCTGGGGACCTCAGTAGGAGGCTGAGCTGGTTCATCCGCTCGGCACTTCTGGCTGAATATGTTGTTCTTCAAAATTGACTAATTGGGCATAAAGCACTTCAGCCATGTCCTGAGGATAAGAAAGGCGCTGCATTAATGCAAGTCCTCATTTGCTTCTTTTGTCATCAAGATGCCCTCCAATATTTTGCTAATCCGGTAGATCATTGCAAATGATACCTGTTTGCCCTAGGGCTTAAGGTGTTTTTTTCTTCATATACTGATCATCTGGCACATTGCACCACAAAAAATTATATTTCCTCAATGTCTCATTTATCAGATTCTGGACTTCATGCCATTTAGTGCATCTGTCACAGTAAATTATGTGGAAGGAATTAATATTGAATGCTTTTGTGAATGCGACTGCCTGGAAAGCATACCTCTGTACATTTCCCAAGTTCAAACATTTATTAGTGCCTTTATTTCAGTAAATGTCCCCAGGCATTTCTCAGAGAAGAAATACATGCCAAGTAGCAGAAGAGTTAGGGGAGGTAACCGAAGACATAGTTGAAACGATAACTTTTGAAGAGGCTTTAGTCAGTGGGGGACCTCATTGTAAGTTAAGTAGGGAGTGGGGCACATCTGACAAGCTGAGAGAATATTGATAGCTGGAGAGTCAACCAAAAGAACAGGGAGAAATGAACCATGGCAGGCGTTGGATATGAGTAAGCCTCAGGACAAGGCAATGTGGCATTGAAGTATATGTGCAGTGTGAGGCTAACTCAAATACATGTCCTATGTTAAAGAGAGACTTTAACTATAGAATAATGGGTTAATAGTTATGGTAATGAGATGGTGATGTGTGCCATGATGTAACAGTGACATCAGCAGTCATGTACAAGAGACTGAGAGAAGATGGAAGAGTCTGTACAAGAGATAGATGTGCTTACCTCAAAGCTTAGAATGTACGATAGTGTAAATAAAGGAGTTTTTGAAGCAACATATCAGAGTTAGACCTAATCACTCATCAGGAGTGGGAAACCTTCCCAATCCGGAATAGGCTCGCAAGTTACCGAAAGAGAGATCCAAATAGTAGTTAAAGTGGAAACCAAACCACTAACTACTTCCCCTTGATGTTCAATTGGAAATGCCATCGTCAAAAATACACCCGACTCGTACTTTCTTCAGTTTGACAGACTTCGAGAGATCTGCACTGAAGTCAGATGGAGGTGGGCGTGCATTTGGAGTTCCAATTTTAGTGGAATTTCTTCCATATATATTTTCAAACAAAAAATGAAATCATAGAAATTACAGCACAGAAGGAGGGTCCTATTGTGGGTTTGGCTGTTCAATTGGCTGTTTGCTCTAGCCATATTGCTTCTCTCCCTCAATTTCAAATATTTATTCAATTGTCTTTTAAATGATCTTACAATCCCTGTCTCAATAGGCACTAGTGGTAAAGGATTCAATACTCTAATAACCCTATCAACTTCCCTCTTCATCCTTTGAATCTCTAGTGTACATACCCTTGTTACATTTTCATCAATTGTAGAAACAATTTTTAATTATTTACAACCTCAAGATCTTCCCTAATTTCTCAGAGAAGACAAGCGAGACTTGCACAGCTTCTGAGTTGGTAGCACTATCGCCTCTGAGTCACAAATCCCACTCCAGGACCTGAGCACAAAAATCAAGGCTGACTCTCCAGGGCAATACTGAAGGAGTGCTGCACTGGCTGGAGGTGCCGCCTTTCACAAGAGAGGTTAACCAGACTCCCGTCTGATCTCTCAAGTGGACGTAAAAGATCCCATGTCACCAATTTGAAGAAGAGCAGAGGAGTTATTTCTGGTGCCGTGGCCAATATTAATCCCTCAGCTAACATCGCAAACAGATTATCACCATACTGCTGTTTGTGGGAGCTTGCTGTGCGTAATTTGGCTTGCTGTGCTTCCTATATTACAACAGGGCTTTGGGCTTCGCTGGCTAGGCCAGCATTTATTGCCCATCTCTAGTTGCCCTTGAGAAGGTGGTGGTGAGCTGCCTCCTTGAACCGCTGCAGTCCATATGGTGTAGGTACACCCACAGTGCTTTGAAGAAGGGAGTTCTAAGATTTTGACCCAGCGACAGTGAAGGAACAGTGATATATTTCCAAGTCAGGTGAGTGACTTGGAGGGGAACTTGCAGGTGGTGGTGTTCCCATGTGTCTGCTGTCCTTATCCTTCTAGATGGTCGTGGTCGTGGGTTTGAAAGGCGCTGTCTAAGGAGCCTTGGTGAATTCCTTCATTGCATCTTGTATATGGTACATACTGCTGCTACTGTGTGTCAGTGGTGGAGGGTGTGAATGTTTGTGGATGTGGTGCCAATCAAGCAGGCTGCTTTGTCTTAGATGGTATCAAACTTCTTGAGTGTTGTGGGAGCTGCACTCATCCAGGCAATTGGGGAGTATTCCATCACACTCCTGACTTGTGCCTTGTAGATGGTGGACAGGCTTTGGGGTATCAGGAGGTGAGTTACTCGTCGCAGAATTCCCAGCCTCTGACCTCCTCTTGTAGCCACAGTATTTATATGACCACTGCAGTTCAGTTTCCGGTCAATGGTAACCCCCAGGATGTTGATAGTGGGGAATTCAGTGATGGTAATGCCATTGAACAAGAAGGGGCGATGGTTGAATTCTCTCTTGTTGGAGATGGTCATTGCCTGACACTTTTGTGGCGAAACTATTACTTGCCATTTGTCAGCCCAAGCCTGGGTATTGTCCAGGTCATGCTGCATTTGGACATGGACTACTTCAATATCTGAGGAGCCGCGAATGGTGCTGAACATCGTGCAATCATCAGCGAACATCCCCACTTCTGACCTTATGATGGAAGGAAGGTCATTGATGAAGCAGCTGAAGATTGTTGGGCCGAGGACATAACCCTGAGGAACTCCTGCAGTGATGTCCTGGAGCTGAGAGGACTGACCTCCAGCTTAATTCGCTGTAAAGCGCTTTGGGATTCCCAGAGGTCCTGAAAGGCAATTTATAAATGCCAATCCTTTGTTTTTGAAAACCAGTTAGATTTCTCTTAGCATATACCTTTCAGTGAAAAAATAGCCTTAATTTTTCAAGTCTTTCTTCATAACTATAACTTTTCATTTTGGCATCATTTCAATGAATCTTCTGTAACCCTCACCATGGTTCTAAATTTCCTTCCCATAGTGGAAAGCCTAGAACTGCCTGCAGTTCTCCACATTGGCCAAACCAACACTTTGTACAAATTCAGCGTCATCTGCTTCCTCACAAACAAAGATGTGAATTCACTGTTCAGCAATAAAAGATTCATTTTTTTTGTTAATCAATGATTGCTTGACATGTGAAACGTGAAATATAAATCAAAGGATAAAGGATGAGTTAAAAATCTACACCTGGCAGGACACTTAATATTTGCCATTTACTTCTATGTCCTGGGGCGTGCTGCTGCCTGCAATAAACTAGGGTAACTTGCCTTAAGAAACAAAGTGGAAGAAAGTAGAGTCATTAAAGAGAGTGCTACGCTAGTCACATGGAATCCATCACAAATATAAAAAGCTCCAGTTAATGGTTGAAGAAAGGACAAATACAAACCTTTTAAGTCAGGCCTTATCTTTTTTTTTTGGTACAGTTTATTGCAATTTGTATAATCCCACGTACTTTCCCACAATCTTAAAGAAGTGCCCCAGGACTGGGCTAATGGATTTTGACTGAGCAAACTGCTCTGAGTAGAAGCAAAAAGTATCTCCATTTAGTGGCATACGATAAGCTAGGGCCGTTTGCCTTTAAGCCTGATAAATGCTACATCCTCAAAATTCTCAGTCTTGTTTTCAATTCCCTCCGTGCCCTATCTCCTCCCTATCTCTCTAGCCCTTGAAGTCTCCGAGATCTTTGCGCTCCTCCAATTCTGGGCTTTTGCGCATCCCCAATTGTCATTGCTCCATCACTGGCAGCCATGCTTTCAAGTTGACTCGACCCTAACTTCAGGAATTCCGTCCCTAAACCTCACCACTTCTCCCTCCTCCTTTAAGATGCTCCTTAAAACCTACCTCTTCGGCCAAGCTTTTGGTTATCTGTGCTGTTATCCCCTTCTGTGGCTCAGTGTCAAAAATATTTATTGATAACACTCTTCTTAAGCACCTTGGAATGTTTTACTACATTAAAGGTGTTGTGTAAATACATAGACAAACATACGAATCAGGAGCGGGAGTAGGCCATTCAGCCCCTCGAGCCTGTTCCGTCATTCAATAAGATCATGGCTGATCTGATTGTGGCCTCAACTCTACTTTCCCATCCACCCCGATAGATTCTTGACTAACAAGGGAGTCAGAAGTTATCTATCTCTGCCTTAAAAATATTCAACGGCCCTGCCTCCATGGCTTTCTGGGGAAAAGAGTTCCAAAGACTCATGACCCTCAGAGAAAAAAATTCTTCTCATCCTCATCTTAAATGGAAGGCCCCTTATTTTTAAATGGTGTCCTCTAGTTCTTGTGTCACCTATAAGAGGAAACATCCTTTCAGCATTCACCTTGTTAAGTCCGCTCAGCATCATTTATGTTTCAATAAGATCACCTCTCATTCTTCTCAACTACAGTGGACACAGGCCCAGGCTGTTCAACCTTTTCTCATAAGATAACCCTCCCCTTTCCCAGGTATCAGTTGAGTGAACCTTTTCTGAACTGCTTCTGATGCATTTATATCCCTCCTTAAATAAGGGGACCAAAACTGTACACAGTACTCCAAATGTGGTCTCATCAACACCCTGTACAATTGTAGCAAAATATTCCTACTTTTACATTCCATTCCCTTTGCAATAAATGACAACTTTCCACTTACCTTCCTAATCACTTGCTATACCTGCATACTAACTTCATTGTTATTCATGTACCAGGACACCCAGACTGCTCTGTACCTCAGAGTACTGCAACCTTTCTCCATTTAAGTAATACGCTGCTTTTCTATCCATTATGCCAAAGTGAAGAAGTTCGTATTTTTCCACAATTGTTCTTGTTATAAGCATTTTTTAAAAAGTTCTCAAGATGTGGGTGATGCATTTAATTCCCATCGCCAATTGCCCTGAAAGGGTCCTCCTTGATTCATTGCAGTCCTTGTGGTCATATTACTCATACAGTGGTGTTAGGTAGGGAATTTTGACCCAGCTTCTTCTTGCATAGGGCATCTTACAGCTTTACATGCCTATATTCAAGTTGGACAGCCAAGTCACAGCACTATGTATTGGTAGGTGGATTGTCTTGAATCCTGCAGAACTTTTTCTTAGGCCACATTCATTCACAATGTGGTGAACAGTCTGACCTGGGTGACCACAGTCACATGCTGGCCTATCCTTCAAATTCCATTTGTGGAGGAGGTGTGATGTCCTTCCATGAAGAGTGCGGATCCTGATTTCAAGGGAGGTCGAGCCCTGGAGGTTCCACTGTCGGATCACTTACCAGGGGCAGGATTTCGCCCCCCCACACCCATTGGGGGCATGCCGCCATTTTATGTGTGATGTCCACACGGAAGCGCTGTGCGCTCCTTGTGCGGGCAAGGGGGGAATCTCTAAACCCGAGAGTGCGCTCTTTCACGCATTCTGCAGTCTGTCCATGTAATCCTTCGTCCTTTGTACCATTCTAGAAAATTTCTTCTGTATATTCTCCAAAGCCTTCACATTCTTTCTAAAGTGTGGTGCCTAGAATTGGACACATTACTCCAGATGAGGCCAAACTAGTGTTATTTGGATTAGTGTTACTTCTTACCTTTTGTATACTATCCCCTGGGGGAGAAGGTGGTGGCGTAGTGGTATTGTCATTGGACTAGTATTCCAGGGACCCAGGGTAATGCTGTGGGGACCCAGGTTTGAATCCCACCACGACAGATGGTGGAACTTTAATTCCAGATTTTTATTGAATTCAAAGTCTGATGACAACCATGAAACCATTGTTGACTGTCGTAAAAACCCATCTGGTTCACTAATGTCCTTTAGGGAATGAAATTTACTGTCCTCACCTGGTCTGGCCTACATGCAACTCCAGGTCCACAGCAATGTGGTTGACTCTTAAATGCCCTCCGAACAAGGGCAATTAGGGATGGGCAATAAATGCTGGCCTAGCCAGCGATGCCCACATCCCATGAACGAATAATAAAACAAAATTAAAGACCCGATTCCTTTATTGACTGCTTTGTTAAACTGCCACATTCAAACATTTGTGCACAATCACCCCATGTCTCTTTCTTCTCGTACCTTCTTTAAAAGTGAATCATTTAGCCTATGTCTCTTCATTCTTGATACCAAAATATATCACCTCATACTTTACTGCATTGAACTTCATCTGCCATGTCTCCACCCAGTCTATGTCTTTTTGAACTTTATCACTATCTTCCTCATTGTCTATCAAACTTGCAATTTTCATATCATCGGCAAATTTTGAAATTGTGTCCTGTTAATGTTAGTGCCTCCCGCCCCCTCAAATCCAAGTCCAAGTCATTAATATATATCAAAACTACAGTGGTCCTAACACTGAACCTTAGGGAACCTTTTTATGGTCCAAAAAGCAGCAGTTCACCACAACTCTCTGTTTTCTATCCCTAAGCCAATTTTAAATCCGTGCTGCCACTGCCTCTTTTATTCTATTATTGTCAATTTTGATAACAAGTCTAATATGTGCTTCTTTATCAAATTCCTTTTGGAAGTCCATATATACAACATCAACTACAGTGCCCTTATCCATCTTCTCTGTTACTTTATCAAATACTCAGCCAAGTAAGTCAAACAAGATTTGCCCTTAACAAATCTGTGTTGGTTCTCTTTCATTAGTCCATGCTTAGCCAAGTGACTGTTACTTTTCTCCTGGATAATTGTTTCTAAAAGTTTCCTCACTGCCGATGTTAAACTGACTGGCCTATCATTGTCAAGTTTATCCTTCTCTCTGTTTTTGAACAAGGGTGTGACATTTCTACTCCTCCAATCCTTTGGCACCACTCCAGTTGCTAAGGAGGATTGGAAAATTGCGGCCAGCACCTCTGCCATTTCCACTGTCACTTCCCTCAGCATCCTAGGTCTTATCACTAGCGGTGATTTATCCACTGATAGGAGAGGCTTACGTACTCTGTCCTGTTCTCGCAATAGTTATATCGCTCGCCAGCAGTGAGAGCTGAAGGCAGGAGGTGACAAGCAGACTGAGCACTACGCGCCACCCAATATGCTAACACACTTGATGTATCACTCCAACCAGAGGCACACTCTCCCACCAGCATGTAGCTTCTTCATTAGCGAGCTCAATGTAGTGCCTCCCTGTGGCCATATATCTAAACCGGGTACCTCGTGGACCCAGGCGAAACTGCAGGGGACTCAGAGGAGGGTGGTGACTCCCAGCGATGGGTGAATAGCCCCACTGCCTTGTGGGTGTCTCAGGAGAGAAGAAGGCTAAGGGAGTAAACCCTGACAGAAATCCAGAGTGGAGTCCCGTAGGTGGTAATGTGTCATCTGTCAGGCAGCTTTCCAGCAACTCCTGTAGCAGAGCTTGTACCAAACAGTACTGGTTTTATCCTTTCCTTTGGATAATACTAGCAATGCTGAGGGTGGGGTGGGGGGGGGCGGGGTGGGGGGTCCTGATGTTTGGGAAACTCAGGGTCTCCATACTATTTGCCCACACCTGAGCACTGGAGAGGAGACTCCAGCTTCATGGTTTACATTGTCACAATACAGGAAGCTATGCTCACTGGTTATAAGCGCAAACTCATTTAGTGTAGAGTATGAGTGCTAGGGGTTACTTCCAATGGCTGGATAGTAACCGCCTGCCTCAAGCTAGGCAGCCTCCCCAGTCAGTTAGGTGTTATCCTGCCACGGTCTGCTTGCTTTAGTGTGTGCATGAAGCAAGACAAACTCAACAAAGAAGACACCAGTCCTTCGCATTGCAAGCTGGAACATATGGACCACGCATCCTGGCCTTCCCGATGATCTTCTGCAGGTTGATGATGCACGCAAGACAGCTGTGATCAACAAATAACTGACAAGGCTCAATGTGGACATGGCTGCGCTGCAAGAAACTAGGCTCGCTCAAAATGGACCCCTTAAAGAGAAACACTACACGTTCTTCTGGTGGGGGAAATCTCAAAAGGCAACACATGAGCATGGAACGGGTTTCATATTAAAAAACATTGCTCGCGATGATTGAACACCCCCTCCCCACAGAAAGCTCAGAGAGACTTCTTATATTTCACTTGTCAACAAGCGCAGGCCCAGTTAGCCTCATTTGAATCTATTCACCTTCACCCTAGATGTCAAGAATCAATTCTATGAGGTTCTTGATGCTGCCACCAGAATTCCCAGCACCGAGGGACTGTACCTTCTCAGGGACTTCAACGCAAGGGTGGATACCGACTACACAGCTTGGCCAATGTACATAGGGCACCAGGGAATCAGCAAGATGAACGAAAATGGACCGAGGTTGCTGGAGTTATGCTGTTTCCATGGGACTCTGCGTGGTGAACAGCTACTTTCAAACAAAGCCTTGCCACAAGGTGGCCTGGAAGCATCCGAGATCATGCCACTGGCACCAGCTAGATCTCATCATCGCCAGACATACCACCCTGAACAGTATCCTCATCACTCGTAGCTATCACAGCGCTGACTGTGACACTGGCCACTCCTTGGTGCGTAGCAAGGTCAGGTTCAGCCAAGCCTTCATACCATTCTATGAAGGAAGGTTGCCCTCAGACCAACACTTGCCGTACCACTGACCCAGAAAGGACCAACATCTTCGATCAGGCTCTTTCTATTAACAATACCCAAGGCCAGAGTGTGGTGTCATAGAAACATAGAAACTAGGAGCAGGAGTAGGCCATTCGGCCCTTCGAGCCTGCTCCGCCATTCATTATGATCATGGCTGATCATCCAACTCAATAGCCTGCACCCGCTTTCTCCCCATATCCTTTGATCCCTTTTGCCCCAAGAGCTATATCTAACTCCTTCTTGAAAACATACAATGTTTTGGCCTCAACTACTTTCTGTGGTAACGAATTCCACAGGCTCACCACTCTCTGGGTGATGAAATTTCTCCTCATCTCAGTCCCAAATAGTCTACCCTGTATTCTTAGGCTGTGACCCCTGGTTCTGGACTCCCCCACCATCGGAAACATCCTTCCTGCATCTACCAAACCAAAGTGTCAAGGTGGGATCATCTGCGCAACACTATTTATAACTCTGCACTGACTGCATACGGGAAAAGAGATAGAGGAATGCCAGCTGGTTTGAGGCTTATTGGACTGGAGTGCTGACAGTTACTGCATGATCTACAAGCAAATCCCCAGCAAACAAAATTGAGATGCTCTCAGAGCTGCCAGAATCAAGTCTCAGCAGATTGTTTGGCCCGGCGCCAATCCATACTGGCTGAATCACTGCAACAGCATAGAGTCTGCTGCTGAATTTGGGGATGCTAGAAGCATTCAGTGGGAGGTGGTGCCATAGTGGTATTGTCACTAGACTGATATTCCAGAGGCCCAGGGAAATCTGGGGACCTGGGTTCCAATCCCACCATGGCAGATGGTGAAATTTGAATTCATTCAAAGTCTGTTGATGACCACAAAACCATTGCCGATTGTTGTAAAAACCCAACTAGTTCACTAATGCCCTTTAGGGAAGGCAAGCTGCCATCCTTACCTGGTCTGACTCCAGCAATGTGGTTGACTCTTATAATGCCCTCTGAACAAGGGCAATTAGGGATGGGCAGTAAATGTTGGCTTGGCCAGCAATGCCCACATTTCCATGAACGAATTTTTAAAAAATGTACAAAGTTATCAAGAAAGCAACAGGCCCAGCAACAACAAAATCAGCCCCCTTGAAGTCAAAGTCAGGGGTGATCATCGCTGAACCCAACAAGCAGATGGAAAGGTGGGTGGAGGACAATCTCGAACTCTACACAACTTAGAACGGTGTCACCGAGGAAGCTCTCAGCGCCATTCCAGACATTCCTGCCATGGAGGAGCTGAGCAGTGGGCCCACTATAGTAGAGCTCAACCAGGCCAGTGACCATCTCGCCAGTGGTAAAGCCCCAGGAAACCACAGCATTCCACCTGAGATCATCAAAAGTGGAAACCAGCACTGCAGCAGCATCTCCATCAACTTCTGTGTCTCTACTGGAAGGAAAGGTTTGTGCCTCAAGACATATGTGAGACAAAACAGCCAATTCATACAAAAACAATGCTGCAACGATTGTCGAGACATCCCCTTGTTATGAACTGTGGGGAAGGTCTTTACTCGCATTGCTCTGACCAGATTGCAGATCCTGGCACCACACATCTACCCTGAGCCTCAGTGAGGCTTCAGAGCTGGCAGATCGACAGTCAACATGATTGTCTCACTGCGGCAGTAACAGGAGAGGTGTAGTGAACAGTGCAGGCCACTCTACATTGCTTTCATAGACCACACCAAGGCCTTCAACCTTGTCAGTAGAGACAGATAGATTCTTCAGACTGCTGCGGAAAATAGGCTGCCCTCCTGGACAGCTGGGCATTATTTCTTCTTTCCGTGGGAATATGCACGGTTCTGTTAGTTACATTGGAGGGCACACTTTCAAGATCAGCAGCAGGATAAAGCAGGGCTGCGTACTGGCAACCACACTCTTTGGCTTATTCTCCTCCGTCTTGCCAACGTATGCTTCCGGCGATTTAAATGAGGGTGTTTAACTGCATGCCAGAGCTGATGGCAAGCTGTTCAACTTGGCAAGACTGCACACCAAGACCGAAATGCGTTAAGTCCTGGTCCATGAGTTGTTGTTTACTGCTGATATTGTGCTGGCATCCCATACTGAAATTCACTTGCAACAGCTTCTAGATTGGTTCTCTGGGACCTACAAGAAGTTTAGACTGACAATCAGAGTCAAAGACATAAGAACATAAGGAACAGGAGCAGGAGTGGGCCATTCGGCCCCTCAAGCCTGCCCTGCTATTCAATTAGATCTTGGCTGATCTGCCCCAGGGCTCAACTCATCTTTCTTGCCAGCTCCTCATAGCCCTCCTTGATATTTCAAAAATCTATCTACCTTCTCTTTAGATACGTTCAGTGATCTAGCCTCCGCAACTCTCTGAGGTACAGAATTCCAGACATTCACTACCCTCTGAAAGAAGAAATTCCTTTGCATCTCAGTTTTAAATAAGTGTCCCCTTATTCTGTAACTATGTCCCCTAGTTCAAGATTTCTCTACCAGTGGAAACATCTTCTCAACATCTACCCTATCAAGCTCCCTCAGAATCTTGTACGTTTCAATAAGATCACCCCTCATTCTTCCAAACTCTAATGAATAAAGCTATTTAGCTGTTCTTGATAAGTCAACCCCTTCATCCCAGGAATCAGCCTAGTGAATCTCTTTTGAACTGCCTCCAATGCCAACATATCCTTTCTTAAATACAGGAACCAAAACTGTACACAGTGTTCCAGGTGCAGCTTCACCAACAACCTGTACAGTTGTAACAAGACTTCCCTATTTTTAAACTCCAACCCCCTAGCAATACAGGCCAAAATTCCATTTGCCTTCTTAATTACTTGCTGCACCTGCATGCTAACTATGTGTTTCATGCACAAGAATACCCAGATCCCTCTATGCTGCAATTTTTTTGGGTTCGTCCTGCAACGTATTGCTTTAAGAAACAATCCCTGATGCACCCTACAAATTCGTCTTCCATGTTACCCCTGCCAATCTGATTTGTCCAGGCAATATGCAGATTAAAGTCACCCATGACAATTGTAGCACCCTTCTTACATGCCTCCATTATTTCCCAATTTATACTTTGTCCTACAGTGAGGCAACTCTTCGGGGGCCTATAGACAACTCCCTCCCGTGACTTTTTCCCCTTTTTATTCCTTATTTCTGCCCAAACTGATTCCACATCACGATCTATTGCATCTATATTACTACTCAACACTGCACTGATACCTTCCTTTATTAACAAATCTACCCCACCCCCTTTTCCTTTTTGCCTATTTTTCTGGAACTTTGAATACTCTTGAATACTGAGTTTCCAGTCTTGGTTGCCCTGCAACCACATCTCTGTAATAGCTATCAAGTCATGTCCATTTATTTCTATTTGTGCCGTCAACTCATTTATCTTGTTACAAATGCTGCATGCATTCAGATAAAGAGCCTTAAGCTTTGACTTTTTACCATTATTACTCATTCTGGTTCTACTTTCTGCTGCACTCTTATGCTTATATTTTCTGTCTCTTCCTGTCACACTTTGATAATCATTTGCCTCTTCACTACCCTGCACCCCTGGCTCTCTCGTTTATTTTTGATTTTCTAAACTTCCCTTCAATTGAACCCTCCCCCCAACTAATTAGTTTAAAGCCCTATCTACAACCCTAGTTAAACGATTTGCCAGGGCACTGGTCCCAACATGGTTCAAATGAAGCCCATCCCAATGGAATAGCTCACTCCCAAGACCAAGGTTATGGACCAGGATGTAGAGACTCCACCTCTATCAACACCGACAACCTCACTCTGGAGGTTGTCGACAGCTTCACATACCTTGGATCAGCAATCACCAGCAATCTGCCCCTTGATGCCAAAATCAGCACCAGGGTCGCCAAGGCCTCAGCTGTCATGTCAAAGTTGAGAAGGCGAGTGTGGGCCAACAGGAAATTAACCGAAAGTACAAAGTTCTGTGTGTACCAGGCTTGTGTTCTCAGCAGCCTGCTTTACAGTGACAAAGCATGGACAACTTATGCAGGCCAAGAAAAGCGGCTGAACAGTTCCCACCTCTGCCGCCTCAGAAGGATATTGGACATCTCCTGGCAGGGGAAAGTGCTGAATGCAGAAGTACGCCAGCGTGCAGGGATCCAAAGCATGCTTGCCCTCTAGAGTCAGCAGTGACTCTGTTGGCTGAGTCATGTGAGCCAAATGGATGACTGCTGCATTCCCAAAGACATGCTCGAATGTGAGCATGCTGTCGGCACAAGACCAACAGGTTGCCCACGGCTGCGATACAAGGATGTCTGCAAGCGAGACCTCAAGTTGACCAGGATGAGAGTCGATGCATGGGCAGTCCTCGTTGTGGACTGGAGTGCCTGGAGATAAGCAGTCAGGGCGGATGTGGAAAAAACAGAGGGCAAACAAAATGACCAGATGGTGGAAAAGAGAGTCCGCCAGAAGGAGAAAACATCAGTTGACCTCGGGCCAGTGCTATCATCTGTGCCAACTGTAGAAGGGACTGCCACTCACGAGTCAGCCTCTCCAGCCATGACAGACGATGTTCAATACAGAGGTCACATACACCCCGGGCACAGCCTATCATCCCCCGAGACAGACAGATGGATTTATCCAAAGTCAGTACACCCAATTTTCCTGGTACATCTTCAAATCTGCACCATTAAGAAGCACCTAATTATCTGATTCTACACAAAGCCCAATTAAGAAAAAAGATAATATTTGTTGAGATGTTTACCATTTAGCAGTACTAACTGTTGTCTTTGCACACACTAGCAGTGATTACAGCTTCCTGAAGCTTAAGAAGAAGTTTGTAATGACAACTCTTTAATTAATTTATCTCATTAAGCAAGTAATTGTCTTATATTGGAACCAACTGTGCAGTAGGGTCAGCCTCAGTCCAAAGCAACAGTGGTTACTCCTTTAAAATGGCATCATGCTACCCTACTCAACAAACTAAAGGCTAAAGGCTATTATTACTATAATATAAATAAAAACCAATAGCAGTTACACCAACAGACCAAGTCAGTCTAATTTACTGTTTCATTACAGAGCAGCTTTGGAATGAGTTCCCTCAATCTCACTGTGGGATGAATCTCTGTGCACAGTTTAAGATGTATCACCCTCCTCCAGTTAATGTTTAATCATGTAACTAATCACTTCAATATCTCAAATGTGAGATTATCTATTGGAGAACCTTTTCCTATGCAGATGCACATGGTATCCAACATGTCAACTTGTATAGTTAGAATTACTCAAAAAAGAGACATGCTGTTGAAGCGTTTCATGTTGTACTCATCAAGACAGATGCAAGAATGTCAAATTTCAAAGGGAGCAACAATTCATACTGCATGAGAAAAGCATGCTGATTGGTTGGCAAGTTGGCTCTGATTGGTCAAGGTGTTGCCATGGCGAATGCATCAGAGAACTATTGTCCCCCATGCTTCTTTAAATTCAAAAATGTGCAATGCTTGGAAATGTTCTTTTTGCCTGCAGGGGCCTGGTCCATGCATATGACTATTGGTAGTTTCTAGCAAGCAGAAGTGAGCTTTACTGTGAGCCCAACTGATAAGTTTTGCCAACTTTGCCAACACCTTGAAGATCTCAAGGGGAGAAGTGACTCAGATTATAATGCTTCACAGTTCTGTTGAAAGGAAAGAGAACTGTGCAAAAGGAAATGCAGTGATCTTCTTCAAAAGAAGGAAGCCGGGAAACTATAGACTGATTAGTCTTTATTTCAGACATTGGTAAACTACTGATCCCTCTGACTTCCCTTTGATATTTAAACAAACTCTCAGCTTATCTAAAAATGCAAATGTTAGAACCAATCTATTTACTTTTACCTCACCCCCACCCCCACAATATCTCATTACAAATGCACACCTAATGCCTCCGTCCTTTCATCTCTTAAACCTCCCAGACAACTTGTCTCTAGTAACCTTTCCCCAGCTCAATTAAATCATTTACACACAGACACACAACCTTCTTTGCAGGATAATTTATTTCCCAAAAATATTTTTTAAAAAAATCCATTCTCACGCCATAGTAGGGGAAGCATGTAAAAGCACTGAAAAAGTTGGTAAATCGATAACTTGGCATCAGGGATGAGGGATTGTGGACATAATGAAAGAATTAAGAAGTTATGCTTTCTTACTGGTGCTGAAATAATAATGAGTGACTTATTCAAGTTCTTCAAGAATGAAGGGTGAAAGGGTAAATAATGATAAATTGTCTCCACAAGAAGGCACTGTTTTAAGGCCATTGCAAAAATTATCAGTAGGTTGAAACTATGTTTCTACATAGCCTCCAGACTTCATTGCAGCTCTGGTCTAAACATGGACAAAAGAGTTGAATTGCAGTGGTGAAATGAGAGTGATGCCCTTGGCAACAAACAAGCATTTCACTGAGTGTGGCATTAAAGAACCCTAGTAAAACTGAAGTAGATGAAAATCAAGGAGAAAAACCTCCATTGCCTGAAGTCATGCTTAATGCAAAGGAAGATGGTTGCAGTTATTGGGAGCCAAGGGGAGAATTTTCTCCCCGTCGGAGTGGGGGGGGTTGTGCGGGGAGCGGGCGGGCGAGCAGCCAATCGGCGCCCCCTATCAGCTGGGCGCCGCCATTTTATGTGGGAGGGCCAATTAAGGCTCGCCCAGCATGACGCGCGCCTGCAGGCACTGAGTGCTCCCTGTGTGGGCGGGCTGGAGGGGGAGGGGTTGCCTGAGTCGGGAGTGTACTCTTTTGCGCATGTGCGTGAAAGGGCGCAGAAATCTCCCTGAGGCACAGAGGTGCCTAAGGGAGATTACTTTCACTTATAAAGCATTGAATAAAGGTGAAAAATATTTTTAAAGACATGTCTCCTCATGTGAAATTGTCACTTGAGCTGGGATATGTCCATTAATTTTATTTAAAAATTTTCAAACACTTTAAAAATGTTCATGAAACCTCATTCCGCTTGCAGATGAGATTCCACAAAAAATGTGAAGGACTGTTTACCTGCCCGCCAACCTTGAGGTTGGACGGGCAGCTCAGCTAATTGCTTTATTGGCTTTTTAAATGGCCTTTATAGGCCTTTGACAGTTCGGTGGGTGTGCAGCCCAGTTGGATGCACGCCTGCCGAACTGAAAATCTAAATGATGCGCGGTGACGTCGGGACGCATGCCCGATGTCACCCCGCGTCATTTTACGCCTTGGCGAGCAGGCCCCGCCCCCGCTCGCCGAGCTGAAGATTCTACCCCAAAAATATCAGCTCCAGGACATGGCTGCAGGAGCTCTTCAGGGTAGTGTCCTAGTCCAAACCAACCTCAGCTGCCCCATCAATGACCTTCCCTCAAACATAAGGCCAGAATTGGGCATGTTTGCCGATGATTACACAATATTCAGTTCCATTTGTGACTCCTCAGTTACTGAAGCAGTCCATGCTCACATGTAGCAGGACACGGACAACATTCGGGCTTGGGCTGATAAGTGACAAGTAACATTCGTGCCTGAAAAGTGCCGGATCAGCACCATCTCCAACTGGGGAAAGTCTAACCAACTCTCCCTGACATTCAATGACATTACCTTTACTGAATCCATCACTATCAACATCCTGGGGGGGTTACCATTGACCAGAAACTTAATTGGACCAACCAAATAAATATTGCAGTTACATGAGGAGATCAGGGGCTGGGATTTCAGCCCCAATTAATTCACTTCCTGACTCCCCAGAGTCTTTCCTCCATCTACAAGGCACAAATTCAAGAGGTGGCTCACCACACCTTCTCAAATGCCACTAGAGATGGACAATAAATGCTAACCTTGCCGGTGATGTCCACAACCCGTAAATGAATAAAATGATTTCTGAGTTGTAGCCTTCCATGATTGTCAGTTTGGACATTTATGATCAAATGAGCACTTTGAGAAAAATGAGCCATTTTTTTCTATGAAGGGAATTTGCAATAAGTTTATAGTCCAGGAGAAATCATCAGGGACTCAGGCTGTGACTGCTGCTTTAGATATAAATATTCAAAACAGGACTTGGCATAAGTTAGAAGTAAATATGTTAATGTTCCTGGTCAAATGCCAGAGGCACAGCAAATGACAAATTTATAGGTTGATGTAATTGTCACAAAATTTATGCCTTTGGAGAGAAGATAAAGATGAATGCCACTGATGATGCAGGAAAACAAACTGAAGATTGTGGCTTGGAGATGTGGGACCATCAATCTTCCAAATGACTGGATGTCCTAACTTTTGCCTGGCTGGTTTAATCGTCTTCCTCGTGATGTGAGAAGGATGATGAACGATTGAAGAAACAAACTTACACTGGCTTAAACATGTAGTTTGTTAATGATACATTTTAAAAAATAATTTTGAAATTTAATATGATAGGGAATAGATGAAATGGAACAGCACATGAAAGATTGATAAATAAACAAGTAACATCGAAGAGACATGTAAAGATTTCAGTGCTGCGTTATTGTGTCAGTCAAGGTGAGGGATGTCATTCAAGGTAATCAAGCATCAGCTGAAGTATTACAATTAGATGCAGGGTAAAGCTCACTTTACTATGTCTCTGCAATACATCTTAATGCTAATTTGAGAAGAATACACACAGACCTGAGTCCCTGCGGCAAGCGAGACTGCCAATTAATGTGAAATAAGGGCTGATTCTGTGCTATTTCCCTAATCGCTGTGAACTAGGTTAAGGTTGTATGTGGGACCATCACAATCAGTAGAGAGGAGAATTTTGTCTTACCAACCTTGACTGAATTCAAGTTCTTATCCCAGAAAGAACAGTGTACTAACCCACTGGCCTACTCATTCCCCGGTGAAACATCCAAGACAAGCATGGATAGAATACTAATCGGGTATGCTTGCAGAAATCTGGTTAAATTGGAGGGTCCAACCTTGTCAAAACTCAGTGACAGGATCATTTATTATTTGGTCTAAAAAAAGAGGGACAATATTAGAGGGGTCGAATCTTTCTATCACCAACAGTCATGTAGATAGGAACACTTTCTGTTTGGAGAATGGATTATTGGTATGACAATCTATTCCATAGAACAGTAATATGATACAATGTCCTTCCTCATCCTGTATGCTCACAGTGTGGCAATATAATTCAAGTGGGTCACAACTATTGTGTAGGTTGTGTAGTGCTGTGTGTGTCGTAGGTGGGGTAGTATATGGTGGAACTTGGCACAAGCCAAGAATTCTCAGTGTCCTTTCGTTTAATTGAATTATCCAGAAACCATTTGAAAAGTAGGGATATACACAACAATTAATGGTTTCTTCAGTTTCTGTTTTGTTTAGCCAGAATGAAAACAAAACAAAGCCATGTATAATAAGCACACACACAATCATTGCTGATTGGGTGTAATTTTAACTTTGGACAATGGTAAGATGGGCAATATTGATTGAGCCAGCCATCTAATTTTCCAATCCATTGAAGTCATTGGACAGGCTGCATAATTGGCATCCATTGCATTATTAACCCATTTCCAACCATCACCCATAGTTAAAATGACCTATACTGGGCAGAATTTTCTGTCCCTGTTGGCGTTGGGTGTCATGGTGGGCGTGAGTGGACAATATGGCGGGAAGGCCAAAAATTGGTGACACCGTGAAACCAGTTTGCAATTGTCCGTTCCGCCTGTCAATGGTGGGCCACAGTTCCTGCTGCTGGACTTCGGGAATGTCATTTTAATATCGTTATAAGCCCCGCTCGCCAGAATCATCCCCCCCACGCTGGATCAGCTGGGCACCTCGGTGTGATTGCACGTTGACGTGTTTCACAACAGCATTTAAAAGGCGTGCACCTGGGGAGCTGAACTTTGAGGGGACCTCGGAGGCGAGTGCACACTAACGTTACGCAGTGCTTGCGAGAGTCGTCTGTTGGACTTCAAGGTTGAGACGCCGTGCATTCAGGCGAGGGTACAGGCAAGTCGTCTTTTCCTGGCTGGCTGATGGTGCGAAGGCTGCACTGCGGTTGGGGCAAGTTGGTGGGGGGGCAAGGGCTGCACTGCACCTGAGGCGAGTTGTGGAGGCAAGGCAGCCCGGTCTGATGGAAGTGCATAAGCACATGCGGTGGGTGGGAGGGGAGGGAAGCGACCATGCATTAGGGAAACCTTATATAAAGTAACCATTGCTCCACACGGAGACAGTTCAGGTGCAGCCACATTGACGTGCTTGGAGTTGGGCCTCTAGCTTATCTGCCCACTCAAGCAAAGCAAAGGCATAAAAGTGCTCCAGAGTTTTTTACCCCTCTGACACAGACTGCAAACTAATGAGCATTTTATTCGACTGCAGAACAGTGGGATGACTGGGCACATTGTACAATCTCCTTGCTATAGCTGGCCATGGAGCAGTCACTGGTGGAGGCGCTCACAGCTCCTCACAATGTCATCATCCCGGTTTGGACCAGTCTCCCCCATGGTTCTAGCTAACAGTGCAGCCTTGTAGAGAGGGTTAGGAGAATGCCTGTGCCTGAACTGAGAGCACAGCATGCAGTCCAGTGGGCAAAGCTGCTGCCAATCGGTCAGGTGGATTGGAGGGGAAGTGGGTGGGGTTTCGGGCAGCCATGCTGCGCACTGAACTCTGGCCATCCAAGTGGAGGCCAGCACTCTGCGGGATGCATTCAGACTTAACTAAGAGAGGTTTGTGGTATATCCAAGCTAACCCACGCATCTCTCTCTTTCATCCTGCAGGAGGAGTATGTGAGGAGCATGGAGCCTGGTGACCTAGCTGTATGCCTCGTGGCTTGCAGGGAGCAGAGACGAAGGGAAAGAGAATGATGGAGCCTGGCTGGACAGACGGAGGAGCAGTACCCTGAAAAAGAAGGGGTGTCTGGGGTTCCTGCACATGCCACTGAAGAGTCACAGCGAGCTGTCACTGGTCAGTGCCCAGCTAGACCCAGGGCCTATAGACAGCGCTTGTCATTCCTGCAGAGACCAAGAACCAGTGTCGCCAGAGACTGCGCATGTTCAGGGAACTGGTTGGTCACATCTACCGCCTGCTGCAGGATTTGATGCCACGGGGACATGGAGGGCATCCACTGCCAGTGGCCATGAAAGTGACCACGGTGCACAATTTTACACCAGTGGCTCCTTTCAGGGCTCCACAGGTGACCTCTGTGAAATATTGCAAGCTTCTACATACAAATGTATCCATGAGGTCATGGATGTCATATCCACGAGGGCACACAACTTTGTGAATTTTGCCCAGGATCAGGAAAGCTAGGAAGCAAGGCTGTTGGATTTTCCCAGATCTCAGGTTTCCCACAGGTACAGGGTGCCATTGACTGCACTCATGTGGTGCTCAGATCTCTGTCGCAACACGTGGTGGACTACATCAACCGCAAGGGCTTCCATTCGCTGAATGTTCAGCTGGTGTGCAACCACCTCAAACGCATTCTACAGGTCTGCGCACAGTTTCCAGGGAGTGTCCACGACTCCTACATTCTCAGTAGGCCTCAGATCCCTGACATCTTCCAGGGTCCACATAGGCAGCAGGGTTGGCTCCTCGGGGCCAAGGACTACCCGCAGAGGACCAGGCTGATGACACCGTGCGGCAGCCTCAGACTGCAGCAGAGAGAAGGTACAATGAGGCTCAAGCTGCAACTCGCACTTTGGTGGAGCAAAGCATTGGAATGTTGAAAATGAGGTTCTGGTGCCTGGACCTATCTGGTGGAGCCCTGTAATATAATTCACAGAGGGTGGCACACATTGTCGTTGCCTGCTATGCCCTTCACAACCTGGCGCTGCAACGGGGAGAGGAGTTGGCTGAGAAGGAGATGGAGGAGTTGCACATTTCCTCTGATGAGGAGGACGTCGACGGTGTGAGGGTGAGGAGGTCCTCGAAGATGGCGATGAGGACATCGCACTGGCCAAACGAGGCAGGCATACGATGGAGTCCAGCCAGCGCAGCAGTACATAACCAATATCCTGGACCAAGGTCTCCATGGCGACCACCATCTTACCAGTGTTGACCTGGGTGCGTTGGCATGCTGGCGCTATCACCTCAGATTGAAGGTGGACGAACTCCTCCATCGTGCCTTGCAATCTGAGGAGTGCAGCGGACATCCCTTCCTGATGTTCCTGAGCTTTCCTTTGCAGCTCCAGCAATTGTGACATGACCAGGTCCAGAGGCTCCTCATCTGACTCAGACTCAGCAAAGTTCTGGCCTCCAGCATTCCTCGAGTTGCCAGAAACCTGGGAAGTCCCTGCCACCACCTGCTGCGGATCAGACAGATGTGCTCACCAGATTGTGACCCTGAGGCTGCTCTAGAGCTAGGTCTCACCGAGGTGTGTGTTTTTGCGCTGGCGGAGGTTGTGGGTGAGTACAGCGACGTATCTTCAATGAGGGTTTCATCAGATTCTTTTTCCGAGTTGTCTTCGAGGACCTGGGTCGTGGACCCCCTTGGTTGTTTCCCAGATGTGCCTGCGAAAGCAAGGAGAGATAATTAGTGCCTGGCAGGGGACTGCGGAACAGGGGAACTGACTCACAGCATTGTTGTCTGATGGATGTTGCACTGCTGGATCCTCACTTGGTTGAGCACCACTGACCTCACTGTCAGCACAGGAATGGTCCAGATCTTCACCGGCCAGCTGGGTGGCTCTATTTTCAAAGTCCGTGAAGACCTTGATTTCAGGCTTTCGTCCGCCAGTTTGCAACCTTTCCCTTTTATTGCGTGCCAGCTTTTCCTGCATGAATACACATGAAGAGAGTGTAAGCAGGACACCTGCCAGGCCAGATGATAAGGATGCCTGGCATGTGTGGGTGGTGAGTAGTGCCATGGACGGGATGAGGACATGGTCCACAGGACAGATGAAGGCGCGTGAGAGACAGCGAATGGTGATGACCCTTAAACTGGCAGTGAGTGGGGGCCCTGTGGATGTGTGATGGGCTTGTGAGTGTGTGAGTTGAGAGCGATGAGTAGAGTGAATTACCCTGGCGGAACGGAGGTGATCTTTCATCCTCTTTCGGCACTGGGTGGCTGTCCTCTTTAGCAGGACATTGGCGCTGACCACCGCTACCCATGCAAGATTGGTAACCTTGCTTGCTGGCCTTCGCCCAGAGCTGGGATAGAGGGCATTGTGGTGGGCCTACACTGCATCCAGTAGGTGCTCGAGGGAGGCATCAGTAAATCTGGGGGCAGCATGTTTCCTCCCTTTGACAGCCGTCAGAGAGCAGCAGCTTCCTATCTCTTGAAGAGTGATGGCTCTTTGCACGGGCAGCCTTTAAATATGGTGCCCGGTTCACTGAACGCCTGAGGTGCCAGCGGGGCAGGCGAATCAGAGGACACCCCACCAGTGGCCCAGCGTGTTTCCCGGGAATGGATAATTAATGAGGCGGGAATGAGACGGCATGAAAACCTGCATTGCGGCCAGCGGGCAAAATGCCCCTTTTTCTCAACTGTGACCACAGGCGGTGCAAATCTGGGATGATTCTGCCCATTGTGTTTGATTAGTTATCGAGGCTCCAAAAGTACTCTCTAAATTTAGAATCACTGTTCCATTGTGTGGTCGGGGTCTAGAAGGGGATTTTGGGAAATGTCTATTCTCCTAAAGTATGCCGCTTGAGTCTGTTGTTTTTCATAACCAATACTCTTTATTTACAGCAAGTATTTGCACATTTGGACCTCTGCATGAGGGTGGAACTTCCTAATCTCTCTTACTTCTCAGTTATGTGACCTGATATCATTATTATATCGGCATCATGTATGCTTCTGATATTAACCAGTTGCTCTACATCTCCCCGCAAATTCTTTATCCCTATCGTATTTACATCTTCCTACATCTCCGCACAAAGTCTCAGGCTTCACGGGGATAGTTGCTGAGGTGCCTTGACCAAACTCCCTGATCTCGTTCCGATCTCCTTTTGAGGTCGAGGATACTCCGTACTCTCCCCTCTGTCAGTGTGAGTGTTCTTCTCCTGGGTGGCTGTAGAGCTCGTGGTAAATCTGTCTGATTCCTCATCAGGATCTGAGTAGTAAGCCCAAGTTTCTATCAACTTTCTCTCTAAGGATATTAAGGGGCCGCGGTTTCTCCTTATGATACCCCGGCCTGTCTCAATCCTGTGCGACCTTAGTTGTGGAGTTTTTTCAATGATTGTGCCTTCCTTCTGTCAGTCTCGGACTAATGCTCTCCCCCTGGTCCTCAGCACTGGTAACTCACCTGCTCCATGTCTGTGATTAAAGTTACGAGTCTGGTTGCTTCCCTGTTCTTCCGCACTGCACATCTCATCCTTTTTGCTCTTTTCACGGTGAAGTTCCAGTAATTCATCAGTCTTGGTTTTTAATTCTGCATTCAGCCAACTCTTCTGATGCATCAGCAATTCCTTGTCCTGTTCAAAGCGTTTTTCACGGTACTTAATAGAGACTTCTGACCCGTGAAGTTCATCCAGTTTTAATTGGAGATCTGCCTTTATTGAATTTGCTTCTACAAGTTTATCATTCAGACGTTTCAAGTCCTCATTCAAGTGTTCTACCTCCTGTGACTGACACTCCAGTGTTCTCACCAGTCCTTGTTTTCCTTTGGCAAACTCATTTTTTGTGCATGAAAGTTGGCTCTCAACATTACCATTTTTATTCACTGGAACAACTTCTCTTAAACCATCTAACCTAAGCTTTTCTTCAGCCAGTTCATATTGTCTGATTTCCCTCCCTCATTGAAACTCTTCGTCTCCTTCCTTTTCTCTTTTCTCCCTTGCTAACTTATCTTTCTGGAGCTCAAGTTCAAATCTCTTCATTTCTTTTTCTGTCTCAAGGTTCTTCATCTGCAATTGAATTCTGGCTACCTCAACTGAATTGCTATCTGGATAAACTTTTCCTTCTTCCGATCCCAGATGCTGTGCTATTACCTCGATTGCTTCTGCTTTCTTAGCGTCCCCTGTAAACAATTTTGGGAATTCGTTTTGTAAAGTATTGCTGTAATTCCCATCAGAAGCTTCACCCGCTTTATAGATTCATTTCAGTTTTAGGCATGCTTTTCTGCTTAGTAGAGAGCACTCTTGATGTTGAATGACAGAGAGGTTCGAGGATTTTATATTTCAGCTTTGCCATGAGTTGGCCTTTCACTTTTAAAGTTGTCCCACCTGGACCTTGTAATTTGATAGATGAGGGTCGCAATGTAATCTGTTTGCCATTTGATTTCGTTTGATGAAACAGAAACCCCTGCTCCTGTGTCTAGTTTAAACTCTGTAGGGTGTCCATCCACTTCAAATTTAATACTCCAATACTTGTTTTCGGTATCATTTACCTCCCCCAGGAAGGTTAGTTCCTTCTCTTGTGGTCCTTCCACTTCCTGTACGTGGCTCTGTTCTCTTTTTACAGGTTGTCAGCATTTTCGAATGACAGTTTTGAAATGTGTTTCCACTGTTGTGGCACCTTGTCCACCAGCACCCATGCCCACCCTCCCAAACCCTAACCGCCCCCTGCCAACCATCCTGGAAGACATCCTTCTCTCTAGTGCGGTTTGTTTCCGCTACACCAGATATTTCAAAATGGCTGTTATGCACGCTTTTCCCAGGTTTTTGCAGGCTTCAGCTTTGATGTGCTTTCCCTCTTATGGCCTATAAACTGAGTGGTCTCACTTGATCTCCTCCATGGGACCGCTCCTTCCCAGTGAACAAATGTCCGATTCTGTTTGCTTCGCAATCCGCGCTCTCTTTCCACTGGTGTTAAATCCTCTCCCGTCTGTACGAGGTTGGAGCTTCTCCTCCTTCCCGATCTCTCTTTCTTCTCAGTCAGGTGGTCTTTATTATATCAGAAGCATCGTGTGTGCTTCTGATGTTAACTCTACTCTACAATCACTAAAATGAGTGCACAGCTTCCAGAAGTAATTAGAAGATAAGAAATAGGAGCATAAGTGTCTACTATATGGCCCCTTGAGCTTGCTCCACAATTCAATACGATCATGGATGATCTTGGGCTTCAACCCCACTCTCCTGTCCACTTCCATATTTCTCAATTCCGAGTGACTAAAAACCTGTCTCTCGCAGTCTTAACATATATTTAATGATGGAGCATCCACAACCCTCTGGATAGAAAATTCCAAAGATTCACAACTCTATGATTGAAGAAATTTCTCCTCTTCTCACTCCTGAATGATCGGCCTCTGTGCCTGTTGTAGATTCCCCAGCCAGGGGGAAACAACCTCTCAGTGTCAACCCGGCCAAGCCCCTTCAGAATCTTGAATGTTTCAATGAGATTGCATCTCATTCTTCTAAACTCCAGAGAATATAAGCCCAATTTGCTCAGCCTTTCATCATAGGACAACCCTCTCACTCCAGGGACCAACCAAGTGAACCTCCGCTGTTCCTTCTCCTATGCAGGTATATCCTCCCTTAAACGTGGGGATGGATTTTGTTTTTTTTTGGCAGGGTGAAGAAGGCAGAACGGAAGCTTGGAGTGGTCCGCTCACCCCTGCCCCTCGTCACCTCAGCTCGTCGAATCCAGCATCAGTTGGCCAATTATCGGTTGTCCAGCGGGGAGGTGGCCAATTAGAGTTGTGAAGCTGGGCTGGCTCCGAGCCCAATCGGGAGTTTAGGCCGGGACATCATATGGCAGAGAGGTTCTGCTGTTAGCTGGAAGTAAGTCACAGTTACAATTTTGAAGGCCCATCACCCCATCCCTACCTCTCAATCTCCCATACAGCAGGCTCCAAAAAGTTTATAAAAAGTTAAAACAAACAGACACTGCCACATTCACCAGCAGAATGTGTGATTTCTCTGTCATACACTTCCCTTCACAGCAACTACTGATTCCTACTTTAGAAAACATCAGTGAGCTTCCTTGATCAGGCCTGTTAATCTCTCTATGACTCTCACTCTCATTTCGCAGCAGATTTTCACCCAGTTTCTTTATAAAAGTTCCATAATCAACACCCAATTCAACTCTTCCGATAAAAGCAAAATACTGCAGATGCTGGAAATCTGAAACAAAAACAAAGATTGCTGGAAAAACTCAGTTCTGAAGAAGAGTCATACGGACTCGAAACGTTAACACTGTTTTTCTCTCCACCAGTGCTGTCAGACCTGCTGAGATTTTCCAGCAATTTTTGTTTTTGACCCAATTCAACTGCCTTCCCTGGGAATATATTGCATTCCCTCTAGCCCATGAGGAATTATCTTTCCCCCCTCAAGCCTTGCTCAAGGCTTTTGAACTTTGTACTTGTGTCTTCTAGTTCTTATTTTCATTGTTCAAATAGAAATAGGATCTTTACTCTCACTTCATCTGTGCCTTCCATTTCCACAGTGTCAACTGTGCCACATGTCAGGAGGTCGTGGATTCAAGACCCACACCAGAGACTCGAGCACAAGATCTGGGCTGACAATCCAGGGCAGCACTGAGGGCATGCTGTACTGTCGGAGGTGACACCTTTTGGGTGAGACCTCAAACTGAGCTCCCATCTGCCTCCTCAGACAGTCTTAAAAGATCCCCAAGCACTTTTCTCAAAAAAAAAGCAGTGTTATTTTCCCAGGCCACCTTGTTGTGCACAAATTGGCTGCTGCATTTCCTGTATTTTGACAATCAATTGGTTGCGATGCATTGTGTGATGTTCCATGGTCAGGAAACAGCACCTAACAGCACTGTGGGTGTACCTACACCACATGGACTGTAGTGGTTCAAGAAGGCAGCTCACCACCACCTTCTCAAGGGCAATTAGGGATGGACAATATAAATGTTGGCCTAGCCAGCGATACCCATGTCCCATGAATGAATAAAAAATAGATGCTATATGCTATGCAAGTCTTCCATATCTTTGTAGATCTTTACCATGCCTCCTTGCCTGATATAGTCAAAGTTCAAGGTCACAAGTGAGACCTGTTCAACAGTGGTTGCTAATGCAGATACAATATACAACGAGGTTGCAAATTTCTAAAGGGATGAAAGAGGAACCTTTGAATAAACAAAGCCCAGAAGGATGGACCAATTTCCTTTATTAGAAAGATACATCTAGAACAAACCAGAAGATATACTGAAATTGGTAATGCTACATGCCAGATGTACAGTACTATACACAAAAGTGCATTGTCACAACTGATTAACAGTACATTGTCAACGAACTGCATCTTTTTTTTCCAAAACTACAGAGTTGTTCAACGAGTGAAAATGGAAATGCAACAGTACAGAACAAGGCTCAAGTTCCTCTAAGAGTTTAAAGGCACTTCCACATGTACATACTACAGATGTACATTGACACAATAGGGCAATGACCGACAATTAGGAAGCTATCTGTAACTAAAATGGCAGTAAAGGGTACAGAGTTTGTCAGGTCCGTGGTAAGTGGTAGTTACCATTCAGTGTGTCTGTAGCTGTTATCGATCTGTTACAAATCCACTTAAACTGCAGTTTAAAGAAGCCTAGCCTTGGACTACATATTTCCCATGATTGCACCTAGAAAACATTCATCAAATTGATCATTTCCGTTATTGTTTTTGCTAAATTGGGTCCACTAGGAGCATATCTTGCAATCCAGTATAATTATTATTTGAACATACAAATCCTGGGAGCAGTACAAAGTTGCAGTATCCATTTTGGCTGATGTACATTTTGTTTTTAAATTAATTTAAGTAAACTCTATACTACATGTTCCTTAAAAGTACAATCACCTTCTTTCAAAGACCACACAAGGTGGAAACTGTAAAAAGTTTCAAAAAGTACTAAATTTAGTCAGTTAAATCAATGGCAGACAAAAATGAATGTGCATCATAAGTTAAACATCTAGATCAGTAACTGCGGATTGAATGTACATAGCTTTTAATGACTCGTAGTCTTTGAGGTTGTTCTTGTAAAGGAGTAAAAGAATAGGCAGTACTTTGAAAAGATTGAGTAGACAGACTGGCACTATTGGATTAATGTGCCAGCGCACTGTGCCACAGGGTGGTAGAACGCTGACAATGCTTTGGTGATTCCCAAGGGTAGTATTCCAGTCTCAAGCCAGGTCAGAGAGAAGTACAGAGGAGAGGCTTGATGGGGCATTTCACACCCTCCAGCCCCAACTGGGAAAGAGCAAGCAAAGCTAATGAGCCAGCCTTCTCATATGTAACTGGTCGGGATTGCGATGGCAGTGGGCAGTGTTGGAAACGGAGATATTGGCATGCCCCAGAAACGCTTTGAAAAGGAATCTGGGGTTAGATGCTGAGGAGCAACCCCACCCCGGGTGGGCAAAGCTGTGCTTATGACCCATGCTACCCTGGCAGAGCGAAGCACATTGAGCTTGAGCCATGCATAAACAACGATGTGGGGACTTCAATCGTTTGCCCAAGAATTGGCCTGAAATCTATAGTGGCAAAGAAGGTGGAGGTCACCAGGCAACACCTCGGGCAGCACAGCGCCAGGAAGAAAGAAAACACCATGGGGACAAAAAGCATTGGGGCATTAACAAAATTTTTTAAAAAACTTCGCTAGTTTGGGCATAATTAACAGCTGTTAAGCTGCAGATAGAATTTGGCCTGTGGCAATATTTTGTAATTGCAAAGGGGTGAGGAGTGACACATCCTCACCGCAGTGAGTGCGCGACCCATGACATTAATCCCAAGGCAGGCTAGGGAAGAAATGCATCATCCCATTTAATATAACTTGGCTCTGTGGAGCCTGTCAACCCACATCTTCCCCAGTTCGACCTGATGCCAAAAACATTTGACCTGATATTTTCCTCTAGGTTTCAACGAATGCTGAAACGATTTACAAACGGCACATTTATGAATGTTAAAGCTAGTATATGGGAGGAAAAGATCAGGATTATTGGGCAATCTTAAGACAAGATTCCTGTTGTGTGAAGGGATCTGGTCTATAGTCAGCAAGTGTGGGGCCTGTGACGGGGCCTGATACAGTTATTCCAATTTTAAGATATGGCAGCCATCCTTATTGAAACAGGAATGTTCCAAATATCAAGGGGGCAAAAACCCATCCAAGTGAAATAAAAAGAATAGTAACATGCATGGTTTTGCCCGCAATATGCATCTTAAAAAAAAATTCAGGTATTATTTTCAGTTTTACCATGGCTGGCTGGAGACGTTTTGAAGAGTTTACCCTCCTCTCACTACTCTCCTTGATAAACAGCTTCTCCGAATGTGCTTAAAACTACTGGTGGTACTGGAGCGAGTTAAACAAGTCATACTGGAAGAATCCAATACCGTTACAGAAGGTGGGGTAGAAGAAGAACAGGAAATGTTAGTCAAATGTAAACCAAGGAACTCTTTTTTGTCTATGTAAACATGAGAATTTATATATAAACAGAAGCAAAGAAACTAAATATTGTACCCTAGTGGGAAACTGGAAGTCGGCCTCTCTCCTGTGGCAGGGAGAAGAGGTCATTTGAAATATGGGGCAATTTGACTCTGGCCAATATGCAAAATGAATGATATTGAATCAGTCGGCCATTAGACATTGCCCCCGATTTTCAATCCCATGGAAATTCATGTGTAACATTGGCTGATCCAACTTCACCCATTTAACACCAAAGTCAAGTTGACGCCCTGGCATCTAATCAATAATGATCTACCCTAACGAGACAATCTAACTGCCTCATTTCCACCAACTGTGGCTAACCTACAACACACTGGCAGTGCATCAGAAGAGACAATGAGGGCCCACCGAAGGGTAGCTCAGGCCAAGGTCTGTAAAGTTATTTCAAATGTATCTGGGTGGAACTGTTGGCCCAGTGTGACTAATCCCTCAAAGTAATTGCCATGTGGAGGTCCAGCGAGGACAACATGGCAAACATTGGCCCACAAAATGGCCGATTTTTTTCCCCCCCCAAGTGGAATTTCCTTAACTGCACGCCTTAACCTTAAACTCCATTTCCCAATATGCAAGTTACAAACTGAAGGACCCATTTTGGTGGTAATGTTAGTGCTTCATCACGCCCCTCCCAATTTTCTCCCCTTCTACCAAGACGCTGACTCATTTTGAGGCACAGTTCCCTGGTGGAGAAGGTGCTGCTGGCGAGGTTTGGGGGAGGGGAAGGAGGGTGGCAGGGGAGAAAAGGTTAGAGAAGGTCAGTAGCAGTGGACAAGGAACTCCAGGCAACTTCTGAGTGTCTCAAATTTGCCAGAAATAGCAGATGATGCTCAGGGCAGGGGGAGCTGGGTGGAAGTCAGACAGACTGAGTACTAAACAGAACCTAATTGTAGCTCTAGAGCAAAAGGGAATGAGAAGCATGTCAACTAAGTGTCCTCAAAACAACGGTGTTCACATGTCAGACATGGTTCATTAAAGTAAATGACTTAATTGGGGGGGGGTGCGTAGGCATGTGTGAATTGATGAAGTGTTAGGAAGAGACGAGGCTGATATTGGCTTCACCACAGGGGGCCCCCAAGTTCTAAAAGTAAACTGAGAATATTTAGCTTTACTGGCATCCTGATCTTAGTGTTTCAATCAACACCGCACGCAGCTTTGGAGAAGGCTGAAGTACACGGGAAGCCGAGGATGTGGGCGCAGGATTTTTTTTTTAATATATATTATAAATAACCGTCTAATGAGGAGAGGTGGCAGAAGCTTAACGAGTGGTTTTCCTTTTGGCGCTTTCATTCACGTTCAAAGCAGTGCTTTCATAATGCAAATCTGGCAATAAGGCCGAAGGAATGTTAAACAGAACAACAAAAAAAAAAGGAAGAAGTAATTAACAATAGCAAAGCATTCAGCCACGTTGTGGCTGCTCTCTTCAGTAAGTTGTAAAACTGATGCGGAATTTCCTCCCATCAGTTCCAGGCAAAAACAAAAAGCTATCACAATTTCCCCCTTCTTGTTTAAATAAACGGTCTGTCGAGAAGATAGCAAGTCTTTTCATTTTTTGCTAACTTTCTTTATTTTTAAAAAAAAAAGTCAACTGTTGCAGCATAATTTTCAAGTCTAGTTAACATTGGTGTAAGTTCCACATATAAACAGTCCAGCTTGAAATGGAAATCAAATGCCCTTGTTAATTTACTACTGAGACATATATTCTAACACTGAAAGAATACATCTCCAATTATAAATGTTAAAATATCAATATTCTTATCCATGTCCTTTGTCACCCACATTTATCCAAAGATGATTTCAAGTTACATCAGCTTCGTTACATGGTGCAGGATTTATCTGTGGAGCCTTGGACGGTGGGAGGTGGTCCCACACTGGGGTTGGTCTTGGGGAGAACCACGGGCTTAGGCCTCAGGGCGGGGGGTTTGAGCTGCAAACCCATTCGGGGCGACAGAACGGGCTTGAAGGTGCTCATAGGGTCACTGGAAGAGCTGGTGCTCCGTCGAATGGAAGGGTCAACACTCTTCAGCACCACCGAGTGGTGTGGGCTCCTCGACTCCGAGGGGGCAAAGGGGGCCGGTGAGCTCTTCTTCTGCTCTAGGGTGTCCAGGACCACATCGGGCGCATGCTTCGCCGTGCTCTGGCGCTCCAGCTCCCGCAACTCGTTCAACGCGGTGTTCATCGTCTCTTCAATGTCCTGCCAGGAAAGCAAAAGGAAAGAGTTCTTTCTCTTAAAACTTTTGAGAATAAGGTTGGCTTTATTTTGTTAAAATGAGAGATGCATTCGCCATGTCTGGCCGTCTGAAAATTTTGCAAAGGCTTGGTTGCAGAAATCTAATCGGCAACTGGGTCCATCTTTAGTCTCCAGAAATGCAACCCTCTGGATCATTCTACATCAACAACTTGCATTTATATAATGCCTTTAACATAGTAAGGCATTTCACAGGAGTGTTATCAAATAAAATTTGACACAAAAAGTCTAAGACAGGTGTCCAAAAGCTTAGTTCACAAGGTTGGTTTTAAGGAGCTACTTAAGGACTTAAAGGGAGGTTTAAGGAAGAACTTCCAGAGTTTAGGGTCTTGGCAACAGAAAGCCTGGCCTACTGTGGGGAGTGATTAAAATTGAGATGCTTAAGGGACCAGAACAGGAGAAGCACAGAGATCTATGCCACAGCCATGCCTTGTCCTCCTCAATGCCTCGACGAGGACAAAATCCACCATGGAAAGTTCTGGAAGTTGTAATCTGAGATTTCTCTTTTCTCAGGGTGAAAAAGGAGGGAATCACTGGGGAGCTAAGAAAGCCAAGAATAGGTTTTGATTAATCATGCGCACACACAAAGAAAAGACAAAATAAAATTGCAACTGTGGCAAGACCCAGCTGGTGTGAGGAAATGCTGACAGTGAAAGTCATGGAGTTGGTGGACAGTTGAATTTCCACAAGGAAATTCAGCTGCATTCGTGCCAACAAAAGAAAGTGCATCAGTGCACATCCCACGACTTAGGGGAAGGAACCAAAAAGCCAATGTCTTTCAAATGGCATGGCTTTGGCACAAGCATTAAGTGTCTATACCAAAAATGGTGGAGGATACACCCAACAATTATATAGTCAGTATGGGAATTAACATCGAAAGAATATAAGAAACAGAAGCTCGAGTAGGCCAATCGCCCCCTTGAGCCTGCTCCGCCATTCAATAAGATCATGGCTGATCATTGACATCAACTCCACTTTCTTGCCCATATGATCGAAGAGCATGAGTAGGCCATTCAGCCCCTTGAGCCTGCTCCACCAGTTAACAAGATCATGGCTGATCTGATAGTAACCTGAAATCTGCATCCCACCTATTGCAGATAACGATCAACCCCTTGCTTACCAAGTATCTATCCACCTCTGCTTTCAAAACATTCAAAGATTCTGCTTCCACCGCCATTTCAGGAAGAGAGTTCCAAAGACTCACGACCCACTGAGTGAAAAAGTTTTGCTTCATCTCTGTTTTAAATGGGCGACCCCTTATTTTTAAACAGTGGCTCCTGGTTCTAGATTCTTCCACAAAAAGAAATATCCTCTCCACATCTAACCTGTCAAGACCCCTCAGGATCTTATGTTTCAACCAAGTCGCCTCTTACTCTTCTAAACTCCAGCGGATACAAGCCTAACCTGTCCAACCTTTCCTCATAAGACAACCCACCCATTCCAGGTATTAATCTAGTAAACTTTATCTGAACTGCTTCCAACGTATTTACACCCTTCCTTAAATAAGGTGACCAATACTGTATACAGTACTCCAAATGTGGTCTCACTAGTACCCTGTATAACTGAAGCATAACCTCCCTACTTTTGTATTCAATTCTTCTCACAATAAAAGATAACATTCTATTAGATTTCCTAATTACTTGCTGTACTTGCATACTAGCCTTTTGTGATTTATACACTAGGGCACCCAGATCCCTCTGCACCTCAGGGCTCTGCAAACCATTTAGATAATATGCTTCTCTTTTATTCTTCCTGCCAAAATGGACAATTTCACATTTTCCCACATCGTACTCCATCTGCCAGATCTTTACCCACTAACCTATCTATATCTGCTTGTAGCCCCCATGTGTCCTCTTCACAACTTACTTTCCTACCCATCTTTGTGTCATCAGCAAATTTGGCAACCATTCCTTCAATCCCTTCATCCAAGTCATTTATATAAACTGTAAAGCGTTGAGATCCCAGCACTGATCCCTGTGGTTCACCACTCTTTACATCTTGCCAACCTGATAAAAACCCATTTATGCCTACTTTCTGTTTCCTGTTAACCAGCCAATCTTCTATCCATGCCAATGTTATCCCCTACACCATGAGTTTTTATTTTCCACAATAAACTTTGATGTGGCACTTTATCAAATGCCTTCTGGAAATCTAAGTACAGTACATTCACTGGTTCCTCTTTATCCACAGCACATATCACTTCCTCAAAGAACTCCAATAAGTTGGTTAAACATGATTTCTCTTTCACAAACCTTTTTCTTTCCTAAACTAAGTTTAAATCCCCATTTCCCCAAATTCCTCGATTCCTAAACATCTATCCATTTCAATCTTGAATATATTCATCAATTGAGCATCCAGAGTTCTCTGGGGTTGGAAATTCCAAAGATTCACAACCCTTTTGAATAAAGAAACTTCTCCTCTGCTCGGTCCAAAATGGCCGACCCCTTATCTTGAAACCGTGACCTCCCCCCCACCCAGTTCTGGATTTCCAGCCAGCGGAAACAAGCCTGTCAAGCCCTCCTAGAATTTTGTGTATTTCCATGACAACACTTCTCATGTCAAAGTTGATGGCAGCACAACCCGCAAGTATAAAATTGAGGCCTTTAACCGTTTAAAAAAAAAATGAAAGGCCAGATCAAGCAATATCCCTAATAGTTTCCTGATAGATAACTAAAAGGCTCTTTGCATAAATGTATTTAGGGCAGCTTTGAATTCACAACGTTAATGTGTTTTCCTTTTGGCTAAGCATCCGAAATAAGATCCAAAAGAATTGCAAACATTAATACAGATTTTACGGCAGACATAATTATTCGGACTTTTCTCCTGTCAAACTACGTTTTTGAAAGCTGTAATGATTTTCAAAGAAATTTTGCTTTCCAATCCTTAAATTGCCCTCCACACATTCCATTCCACCTAATGCAGAGTAACATACCAACGTTCAACCATGTAACATGAAGCCCTTCATTTGTGAGACCTCTGTAACAGGTCCGAGCAACCGGCATTCAAAAACCCATAAACTGACATTCCTAATTATATACCCACGTGAGCTGGAAGACTTGAGGGGCGTTTTGTTTTGTGCGTGGTACTCAAATGTTTGTGGATAGGTTGTGACTGCCTTTCTGCGGAGTTGAAAGATTTCTGGATGAATTGCCAATTTATCTAACGTTACATCAAGTGGTTCGCTTTGCCTCATTCCATCTGTTCCTAATTTGAAGTGCACAGGGGTTGATTTTTCTGTGACATTTGAGCTGACTAATGTTGGCCTTTGCTCAGACAAGTGGCATAAGAGAAAATGCCCGTGCGGCGTGATGTTCTGTAATTTATTTTCCTGGAGCGGATATAACTTTGCTGGAATGGTTGGAATTTGGTAGCAACGCTTCCTCTAATTTTCAACAGGATGGAAAATGGACATCTTAATAGTTGTATTTAAATGGAGCAAATATTTGGTTAGCTTTTAACTTGGGGCTCTCGTACAGAACAAGTTGTGAAAGAATCCAAAACTAGGGGCAATAAAGACAAGATGGTTACTAATAAATCCAATAGGAACATAAGGGTAAATTTGTTTCCTCAGTGCGGTGAGGACGTGGAACACATTACCACAGGAAGTGGTTGGGGCAAATAACTTCAATACTTTCAAAAGGAAACTAGATGAGTACATGAGAGAAAAGGGAATAGAAAGAGGCAGATGGAATGGGAGGAGATTCGTGTGGGGTATATAAACACCAGCAGGTATTAGGTGGGCCGAATGGCCTGGTACTGTGCTATATGTTTGTTGTAAGGAGGAGGTTTTCAATTTGCCATACCGCTTACTGTTATGGATTGCGATGTGTCATAAAAACCGGCCAATATTCATTTCCAAATTAATAGAGACGAACACTGGGCCATTTCTTTTATGGCCAGCCTATTGGCAAAACTAATTTTGGACTGGGGCAGCAAACTGAAAACCTATCCCCAATTCTCACATAATAATTAGAACAATTTGTACGGGATCTCTTTTGTTGAACAAAAAGCTCTGTTCTGCCATGCGAAAAGCCTATAGGCCCACTTCCAATCCAGATGGCAGGCAGCGATCTGCTTTCCAGTCCTGCTGATGCCAGGCTGCCTGCCTGTAGTGGGTGCGTAGCACTAATAGAAGTAGGCCTGCCTTTGAACCTGCCCTCCTTTCACTGGCTGGCTGCTTCCGCCTCTGTAACATTGCTCACCTCCGTTCCTGCCTTAGCCCAGCTGCTGCTGAAGCCCTCCCGCGTGCTTTTGTTTCTAACTTCCAGACTTGACTATTCCCATATTCCCCCTGTTGGCCTCCCATCCTCCATAAACTTGAGCTTGTTGACAACTCTGCAGTTCGTATCCTAACTCACACCAACTCTCGTCCCTTCCTAGCTCTGTAATCTCCTTCAGCCCCACCACCCTTCAAGAACTCTGCGCTCACAGAATCATAGAATGGTTACAGCACAAAAGGAGGCCATTCAGCCTGAAACACCCATGTTGGCTCTCTGCATGAGCAACGTAGCTAGTCCCAATTTCCTGCATGTTTTTCTCTTCAGGTGCTTATCCAATTCTCTTTTGAAAGCCCCAATTGAATTTGCCTCCGCCACACACTCAGGAAGTACATTCCTGATTGCAATTACACACTGTGTAAAGAACTCTCTCCTCATGTTGCCTTTGGTTCTTTTGCTAAACACTTTAAATCTGTGTCCTCTGGCCCTCAACCCTTCCGCCAACGAGAACGATTTTTTTTTATTTACTCTTGTAAATCCCTGATTTCCTTTGCTCCCCAAACCCCCTCCCTGCCCCCATTGGCAAGCTCAATTGCCTGGACCCTGAGCTCTGGAGTTCCCTCCCTAAACCTCCCCAACTGTCTATCTCTCCCTCCTTCTTTAAGACCTACCTCCCTGACCAAGTTTATGGTCACCTGTCTTAGCATAGGACTTGGGGAGCAGGAGTAGGCCCTTTGAGCCTGCTCAGCCATTCAATAAGATCATGGCTGATCTGGTTGTGGTCTCAACTCCACTTTCCTGACCGCCCTTCCCAATAACCCTTGGCTCCCTTACCTAACAAAAATCTTTCCAACTCAGTCTTGAATAAATGGAATGACCCAGCTTCCACTGCTCTCTGGGGAAGAGAATTCCCATGACTAATGACCCTTCAGAGAAAAAAATTCTCCTCATCTCTGTCTTAAAAAGGGAGACCTCTTATTCTTAAACTGTGTCCCCTAGTTCTAGTCGCCCCCCCACCCCATCAAGAAGAGGAAACATCCTTCCTTTATCCACCCTACCAAGTCCCCTCAGGATCATACACGTTTCAATGAGATCACCACTCATTCTTCTAAACTCCAAGCCCAACCTGTCGAACCTTACTTCATAAGGTAAGCGCTTCAGCACAGGAATGAGTTGAGTGAACCTTCTAGCTTAATAGCCCCTTATGGCGCTCAATGTCAAATTTTGTTTGATAATGCTCCTGTGAAGTGCTTTGAGAAGTCTTACTAATACTAAAAATGGTACACAAATGCAAGTTGCTGCTTTGGGGTTGGAGTGCAAATTTTGCCTTCCTTCAGATGGCACTAGCTGGTACATCAGAGCAGACAGGATGGAGGATGCCAGTTCTTTCTAATGTTCCCCAGTACTAACCCGCTTTGCCAATGATAAGGTAACAAACTATTATTGATTACTGTCCAATAACCTTTGGCAAAATGTAACGATACCAGTGAGATGCAAACTAAATTAAGTTGAGCATGGCTGGGAACAAATGAATTGGGACAGATATGAGATTTGAAAACCCAAGACGGTATTCTGTGTAGCAAAGATTTAGGAACTGTTGCATTGCAAGACCAACATGTGCTATGAACCGACACTGAAAATGCTAAAACATCAATGCAGATGAAAAAAAAAAATGTCTTGCACAGACCTGGGCGATTGTTTCAGGGTCTAGAGGTTTATGATCACTGAAGTTGGTGTATTGACCGGAGGACGTAGACCTTCTGATTGGCGGACTCTCAATCTTTTTGAGAGCCTCGTGGCGGCTTAGGTTGGATAGGCTGCCAAGGCCGCCTCGGCGACGCCTCTCCGGACTGTCGACCGGCACGCTGCGAGTCTGGAGGAAAAGGCGGGAGCTGGCGTGGGAGGGCGTGATCAAGGGGCCACCATCCCCCGAGCTACTTACTAAGCCATGGACCGGGTGCACTGCACAGTGCCCATCGCTGGCTCTCAATGGGCGTCGGGCTGCCGGCGGCTCTGGCCTCCTCTTCTGTCTAGACAACGAAAACAAAAGGCACGTGTGTCTTTTATAACGAAGCTTCAAAGCAATTCGCTCGCCCTTGAAGGACATGGAAGTCTCCCGAGGACGTGGAAGTCACTATATCAATGCTGGTTCTATTTTTAAAGAATTTGAACATGCTCAAGATGACAAGAAAAGGTTTACACTATGAGAAAAATGTCATGGCCAAAAGGTTAGTTAAGAGGAAAAATTGCTTTTTTTTTTAAAGAGTAATTGTCAGGGGGCATCCAATCCCTGTTGCTGAACTCATAGTCCAGAGGCCAAGGCTGATCCTCTGGAGACATGGGTTCAAATCCCACCATGCAGCTGGTGAAATTTAAATTCAATTAATAAAATCTGGAATATAAAGCCAATTTCAGTAATGAGGACAAGGAAGCGATCATCAATTGTCATTAAAAAAAAAAATCCCACCTGGTTTACTAATCCTCTTTAGGGAAGGAAACATGCCGTCCTTACCTGGTCTGGCCTGCATGGGACTCCAGACCCACAGCAGTGTGTTTTTAACTGCCCTCTGAAATGGCCGAGCCAAACAGTTCAAGGGCAATTAGGGATGGACAACAAATGTTGGCCTTGCCAATGACACCCACAGCCCGTCAAAGAATAAAAGAAAGTCTGCAGGTGCTTATTCATCCCGATCTTCTGCACAACAATGCTGGGCTCATGCTTGGCGAGTGGAATTTTCTAGCTTTGTTTCCACAGTTATAGAATTACACAATGATATAGCACGGAGAGGGACCATTTGGTCCATTGTACCTCTGCTTACATTTTGGCAAAGCTATCCAATTAATCTCACTGCCCTGCGCTTTTCCTTTGTAGCCCTGTACATTATTTTCCTTCAAGCATCTATCCAATTCACATCTGTCTTCTCAAATACTCAGACGTTTACAGCACAGAAGGAGGCCATTCAGCCCATTGTGTCTGCGCTGGTCAACAAAGATCTGACTACACTAATCCCATTTTCCAGCACTTGGCCCATAGCCCAGGAGGCTATGGCAACACAAGTGAATATCTAAATACTTAAATGTTACGAGAGTTTCTGACTCAACCACCCTTTCAGGCAGTGAGTTCCAGACTCCCTTCATCCTCTGGGTGAAAAATATTCTCTTCAACTCCCCTCTTAGCCTTCTACCTCCTACCTTAAATCTATGCCCCCTTGTCATTGACCCCTCTACTAATCTTACACACCTCTTTCAGGTCCCCTCTCAACCTTCGCTGCTCCAAGGAAAACAACCCCAGCCTATCCAACCTCTCCTCATAGCTCAGACCCTCCAGCCCAGGCAGCATCCTGGTGAATCTCCTCTGCACCCTGTCCAGTGCAATCACATCCTTCTGGGATGATCAAGAGCTGCACGCAGTACTCCAGTTGTGGCCTAACCAGCGTTTTATGCAGTCCCAGCATAGCCTCCATAAATACTGAGGCCAGACTTTTACTGGCCCCTTTGCAGGTGGGGTTAGGGAGGGGGTGGTGGCTGAAAGCAATGGAAAACTCTGTCAGGTCACTGGCCTGACTTGGTTTCTCTCTCCACAGATGCTGTCTGACCTGCTGAACATTCCCAGGACTTTCCATTTCTAATTCAGATCGCCGGCATTTGTACTTTGCCTCTGTATTAATGGTATCTGAATAATTTATTGGAACAGGAACTGACCTTGCTGCATACACATCTGGGATTCGGTCGGTTGGTGAGCTGATGTCATTTTTGGAGGACAACTTGTCTTCGGCTGCTGGTCCGCTGCTGGTTTCGCTGTCGGCCTTCTGGCTCAGAGTGTCAGAAAAGGTATCATCCCTGAGAGAAACGTGACTGGGAATTAGCTTCAAGTTTCAGGAGATGGTCCAAGCACAGAAATTTCATGCACTATTCACAACCTAACAGGAAGCAATGGTAGCCTGCAGGGGGTCAAAGTTAAAAAAACGTGAAAGGTGACCTAACCAGCTAATGGCTTCTTTCTGCACGGAATTATCGCTCCTTTCTCTTTAACCTTCGAGTGAGAGCAGAAAGAATGACCAAAACAAGAGAAATAAAGGAAAGGAAGAAAGGACAGAGAGCTGGGAAGACAGACTTGCATCTTGCGCCACTCATTGTCTCAGCACCTCCCCAAGTGCTTTACAGCCAGTGAAGCACTTTCGACATGTCGTCGCTATTGCAGGAAACATGGCAGCCAGTGGGTGCACAGCAAGACTCCACAGACAGCAATGAAACAAATGACCAGATAGTCTATTTCTTAGGTGTTGGTTGAAGATTAATACTAGCCAGGACACAGGGGAGATTTCCCCAGTTCCTTTTCAAACAGTGCCATGGGGACTTTTATACCCACCCGAGAGGGAAGACGGGGCCTCTACTTTAAAGATGGCACCTCCGCCAGTGCAGCACTCCCTCGGCACCGCACGGGAGCGTTAGCCTGGATTTTCCCCAGAGTGAACCTCGTGACCCAGAGAGGAAAACGCTACCAATGAGTTGCGCCTGTTATCTATGTTTAATGGCAGGGGTCGAACAGCTGAGGCTACATCTACGTCAGGGCTTCCCTGTGGATCGCGAGACTCGATTTTAGGGTCACAAGCTCCGGGACAGTAATGGCTACCATGGAGCTTGGGTTGATTTCTGACAGCTGCAAGGGACCTTTAAATGCTGGGTGTTTTTCTTTTGGTGGGTGTGGCCTAATGGACTGCTTTCTGAGGCTCCATTGCTGCTGCTGCAAAAAAAAGAGTTGGTCAAAAGATAGGGTTTTTTTTTTGAAAACCTCTCAGCAACTGAAGCCTTCCCCCCCACCCCCTCTATACCCCACTCAACAGCTCTTGCACCCCACCCCACCCCAAATTTTGACTGTGGGGGGGGTCACACAAAGCCTGAGGCATTATGATGGGGTCACAATGGGGAAAAAGTTTGGGTAGCACTGACCCATGTGCTCATTCCTTAGTAACTCTACATTCATATCGTTTCTGATACAGATTAGAGTGAAGCTGCTCTAGCACAGGATGAATGGTTGTCAGTTAGTCAATAGAAGCCATTGTTGATGAAAGATGGGAACCATTACTTACGTGTCCTGCACCACTATGTACTGATGAGGAACTAGCCCATCAATCCCGTTGTGTCTCCCCTCCCACCAGTCCTCAGAGGCTCTGTGATAGAGAAGCAGCGAAGCTCCTTTCTTAAACGACAGCTCCCGAGCAGACCGTCCAGCGTAATCAAATTTGGCTATTGCTTCAATGGGTTCACCTTCTGAAACAGAGCAGAATGTGAAGCCCCCGTTACTGCAAAAGGCTGAATGATGCCATTACGTCCAACTCTCTTTCCCCTGAGCTGTACCTTATGATCGTCCATTTACCCCATAACACTGTGCCTACACCAGAAAAAGGAATTCATACCATCACACCACCGGCTTTGGTATCTGTACAATCAATATGATTCAACAAATGGATAAAGAAACCGCATCCAGAGATTTGTACCTCTTACGCTCTTTGTGTTTTTCAGGCTGTGCGTTTCTGATGGATTAAGGGTGACCTTAGTGATAATGGATTGCCCCGCCATTTGAAGCTCCTCATTCATTTCCGAGGCCTCACCATTTTTATCCTTTCTGCTCAATTTATTCTGGGGATGAGAGTGAGGGGGCCAAGGCCGCATTCATTGCCCTTTCAGTTAACCTGAGAAGATGGTGAGTCGGCTTTCTCCTTGAACCTGGGCATCCCTCGTGTTAATAATGCTTCCATAGTGATGGTAAGTAGAGGATTCCAGGATCCCACTGAGCAATCATAAGGCAACAGCAGTGTATGTCCAAGCAATAAGAACATGAGAAACGGGAACAGGTGCAGGTCATTCGGCCCCTCAAGTCTGCTCCTCCCTTCAATAAGATCGTGGCTGATCTGATTGTGGCCTTCACTCCATTTTCCTGCCAGTTCCCCATAACCCTTGACTCTCCATCATTCAAAAACCTAACTCAGACTTGAGTATAATTAATGACCCAGCACCCACAGCTCTCTAGGGGAGAGAATTTCAAGGATTCACGACACCCAGAGAAGAAATTCCTCCCAATCTTCATCTTCCTTATTCTGAAACTGTGCCCCTGCCCCCGCTCCCCACCACCAACAGTTCTAGCTTTCCCCGCAAGGGGAAACATCTTCTCAGCATGTGCCCTGTAAAGCCCTCTCAGAATCTTATCTGTTTCAATAAGATCACCTCTCATTCTTCTAAACTCCTGTGAGTATAGGCCCAACCTGCTCAACTTTTCCACATAAGACCATCCCTCCACCCCAGGAATCAACCCAGTCAACCCTCTCTGAACAGCCTCCAATGAAAGTATGTCCCCCCTTCAAGGGCATAGACAAGTTGGTGGAATGGGTGGACGGGTGGCAGATGAAGTTCAAGGTGGAGAAATTTGAAGTGATTCATTTTTGTAGGAAGAAAATGGAGAGGCAATATAAAATAAAGGGTATAACTCTGAAGGGTGCAGGAGCAGAGGGACCTGGGTGTACATCTGCGTAAGTCATTGAAGATATCGGGACGGGTTGAGAGAGTATAATGTATCCTGGGCTTTATTGATAGAGCAAGGAGGTTATGCTGAACTTGTATAAGACACTGGTTCAGCCTCAGCTATAGTACTGCATCCAGCCCTGGGCACAGCGCTTTAGAAGGGATGTGAAGGCATTGGAAAGAGTGCAGAAAAGATTCACAAGAATGGTTCCAAGGATGAGGAACTTTAGTTAAGAAGGCAAATTGGAGAAGTTAGGACTGTTTTCCTTGGAGAAAAGGAGGTTGAGAGGAGATTTGTAGAGGTGTTCAAAATCACGAAGGGTCTGGACAAAGTAAATAGAGAGAAACTGTTCCCACTTGTGAAAGGACTGAGATCGAGAGTGTACAAATTTAAAGTACTTGGCAACAGAATCAAAAGTTTAAAGAGAAAAAATATTTTCATGCAGTGAATGGTCAGGGTCTGGAATGCACTGCCTGAGCGTGTGGTGAAGGCAAGTTCAATCGCGGCTTTAAAAAGGGAATTAGACTGTTATTTGAAGAGGAACAACGTGCAGGGTTATGAGGAGAATGCAGGAGAATGGCACTAGGTAAGTTGCTCATTTGGAGAGCTGGTGCAGATGGGCTGAATGGCCTTCTTCTGCACAGTAAAAATTACGAATCTGTGATTAAATGAGACCACCAAAATTGCACGCAATACTGTAGGTGTGGTCTCACCAATTCCCTGTACAGTTGTAGCAATGATGCCACGTGACTTGGAAATGCAGAGATGTTGGTGCTCTGCACATCTTGGGGGTGGGGGGTGGTGGTCGCAGGAGAGGGAGGCGCTGTCGAAGTAACCTTGACAAGTTGCCGGACAGATTGAAAATATAGTGTCACACTAAAAGCAGCTGGTGAGAATCTTTCAAAGGGACCGAGGCCAATGGAGGGTAAAACTTCCTTCAATTCAGCTTTCCTCTGTCAAACTATAGAACAAAACCAGAAACTGCAGAAACACTGAGCAGGTCTGACAGCATCCATGGAGAAACAGAAGAGTTTAACATTTCAGTCGTGGACCCATCGCCCGAAATGTTACCTCACGGATACTAACTGAACCCCCGAACACTTGCAGCATTTTCGGTTTCAGACTCCCAGCATCTGCAATCCTTTCCTTTGCTGCCTTTTGTAGAATATTTGGAGAATAAAGGGATTTAAAGAGGATGTTCCCTTCAAACAATATTCCCAATTAACTGTTCAAAACGTTAAGCCGTGTGTTTCCAGCACTTTTCCTTTCGAGTTCTCATTCACTGTGATTTTGCTGAATCTGCAGGCTGCATTGTCAAGAGCCCATACCCACCAGTGGCAAACTGTTTATGCAAAAGACCACTGAACAATTACATTTTTACAGCACATTGTGCTTGTGCTAGCTTGCTGTCCTTCCTCATATCCTTTATTTACTTTCACTTCTCTCTCAAATTCCCCTATGGATTGTTCTTCCAGGTGGTGGTGTTTTTTTTAAAAAATTCATTCATGGGATGTGGGCTTCACTGTTTAGGCCAGCATTTATTGCCCATCCCTAATTGCCCTTGAGAAGGTGGTGGTGAGCCGACTTCTTGAACCGCTGCAGTCCATGTGGTGTAGGTACACCCGCAGTGCTGTTAAGGAGGGAGTTCCAGGGTTTTCAGTCAGCATGGTGTTCCCACGCATCTGCTGGCCTTGTCCTTCTATGTGGTAGAGGTCGCGGGTTTGGAAGGTGCTGTCAACAGAGCCTTGGTGAGTTGCTGCAGTGCATCTTGTAGATGGTACACACTGCTGCCACTGTGCATCAGTAGTGGAGGGAGTGAACGTTAAGGTGGTGGATGTGGTGCCAGTCAAGCGGGCTGCTTTATCCTGGATGATGGTGACCTTTGTGAGCCTTGTTGAAGCTGTACTCATCCAGGAAAGTGGAGAGTATTCCATCACATTCCTGAATTGAGCCTTGTAGATGGTGGACAGACTTTGGGGAGTCAGGAGGTGAGTTACACATCGCAGGATTCCTAGCCTCTGACCTGCTCTTGTAGCCACTGTATTTATTTGGCTAGTCCAGTTCAGTTTCTGGTCAATGGTAACCCCCAGGATGTTGATACTGGGGGATTCAGCGATGGTCATGCCATTGAATGTCAATTTCCCTTGCTGTGATACAGTTCCATCAGCCTCCTGTCCTCACCAGAATAACCGCATGTGCGATTATTTCACCAGGGATCAGAATCAGAAAAAACCCAGGTGATTTTCTTCCACCATCTCCCTAGCCAAGGCACCCCTGGGTACTGAGCTTTGATCTCTGCGGTGGTTCAGTAGCACAAAATGCAATTATAGACTGAGACACTAGGGGGACCCAGGAACATTTTTCTAAGCACTTGTTATCCGCACACTAGCAAAGGAGTGTAAAAATGTCACCCAAAAAGGTATAAAAGTCAAAAAGCAATTGAAAACTAACATCAATTCATAATCTATTATGAGAGAGAGAGAGAGGGTGAGAGAGAGTGTATATGTGTGTGTGAGAGAGAGAGAGAAGCGAAGAGAAAGAGAGGGAGAGGCAAAAGAGCACAAGGATTTGAGAGGGTGGAGCGGGGAAGGCAGAGGGTAGAGAAGAAGGATGGAGTGAGGAGAGAAAAGTAGGAAGGAGAAGGGAATGAAAGACAGGGAGAGAGGAGAGAGTCAGGGGAAGGATAAAGAGGGGAGGAAAGGGAGGGAATGATGAAGAGAAGCAAAAGAAAGAGGGACGAGATCAAGGGAGTGGGGTGATGAAACAATTGGGAGAGGAGGGGGAGAAAGATGAGACAGGGAAAGAGGAAAGAGAAATAGAAATAGGGGAGAGGAGCAAGAGGGAAAAAGTACCCAATCTTAGCTCGGTGCTTTCCAAAGGAATCACAGGCAGGGTGGAATTTTACCATTGGGCTAACCTCAGCCCTGAAGTGGGGTCTCTGATGTACATCAGTAACCAATGCATGAGCCCAGCCTTTCTGGATGGCATTACCTTAATGCAGGTGTTAACTGCACTAAGAATTATGCTGACTGGGATATCTAAGCTTCCAAATCCCTGACCTTAACAAAGACAGATGCAAAAATACAGAAGGTGTCGGTCAGGACACTGGGGAGAAACTCCCCTGCACTCCTTCAAAATAGCGGGATGGGAGCTATTACATTCATTCGAGAAGGTCTCATCCTAAATACAGCAGCACCAACTGTGTGCCACTCCCTCAGTACTGCACTGGAGCGTCAGCTTTGATTTTGTGCTCAAATCTCTGGAGTGGGACTGGATCCCACGATCTTCTAAATCGGAGGTGAGCCTGCTACGAACGGATTCACGGCTGACGTTGCCTATGGGGACAGGATCTAACCTGCTGTGCAAACGCACTACATCACTCGAGTATCACTGCAGTCAGCCCAAAACCCAATGACAAAAAAACCTCAAAAGAGTGAGAAGACAGTGATCGGGACTTTGCTGTGACCCCTACAGGCATCAAGACTGCTCGTGGAAAACGCTGAAGTGGCGCTTTTGTTCGAGTTTGGAAGCAATCCCTCCAAGATCCCGTGGCAGGACTCAGCATCGCAGCTCACGATCCGGGGCAATGTCTAGTCTGATTAATGCTACACTGAAGGATTAGACAACAAACGCTCCCAGGTGCTTCTGATAGATTTTAAGTGATGCCCGGCTGACAGAAGCAGATTGGTCCTGGACGGTTATCAAATATCCACAATCCAAAGTACCATAAAATACTACTGCCGGTAAAGGTACAATGTTCTAACAAAGGTCATTTTCCAGCCTGTCAGCTCAAGGGTCTTAAACAGCTGATGTCGGAAAATGCATTGGTTTGAATCAAATCATATCAAAGAGGAGCAATGGGTTCAAAATTATGAGGGGCTATGGTGCAGTAAATAAGGAGAAACCATTTCTACTGGCAGAAAGATTTGGTGACCACGGATTGAAGATAATCGGCAAAAGAACCAGGAGGAAGATGAGGAGAATGTTGCAGGAGATTATGACCTGGGACGCACTGCCTGGTGGAAAGAGATTTAACAATAACTTTCAGGTGGGAATAGCGTAGAGTTTTGAAATGGAAAAGAAAAGTGCAGGGCAGTGGCGAATGTGCAGGTGAGTGGGACTAATTGGGTTGCTTTATCGAAGAGCTAGCACAGGCATGGTGGGCCGAATGGCCTCCTTTCTGTGCTGCATCATTCACTTTATATCAGTCCTTCGTCCATTTGTAACTTGGACTTGAGGGAAGAACGTCAAACTGACCTTGCTTGTTTTCTTAGGGCTTATGCTGCCAACTAGCTCCAGCCTTCATGGAAGCTGCTTCTGAAACCAGGGCCCTGCCACTGTGCAGGCACGCGGATTCCATTAGCCGGCATTGCTGATACTTGCTGTTCTCCGTAATCATTTTGCCTGTGCAGTGGGCAAAGCTGGACAGGAATCGGGCACTAAGCTCGCTCTACACGCCTCAGCACCTCCCAAGTCACAATGCAACCATGTTAAATTATCCTTGTGTGATTGAAGAGGCTGTATTTTGGCTGCAGGTTGGGCGACACCAGGACACATGGATGCTGGAGTCTACGTTTTTTGGCGTTTCTGACTGCTTGAGAACCATGTGTCAGAAGCTCGTGGCCCTGGAGTAAAGTCATGGGGTGAATTAAGGTAATGGTTATGGTGCTGGACTAGTAAAGCAGAGGTCACAAGTTCCAATCCCACCATGTAAAATATGAAACTTTATTCAATAAACCTGGGAATTAACATCTTTAAACATCCATTGCCGCACTGTGGCTACGGTGTGTATAATCTAAAAGATGTACTGCAGCAATTTGCTAAGGCTTTTTCAACAGCATCTCCCAAACTCATGACCTCTAGAGGACAAAGGGTACCACTTGTACCACCACCTCCCAAGTCACAGCCCATCCCGATTTTGACCCAACTATGAAGGAAAGGTTCACTGACACTGGGTCAAAATCCTGGCACTCCCCACCTGACGCACTGTGGGTGTACCAACACCACAGGGACTGCAGTGGTTCAAGACAGTTGGTCACCACCACCTTCTCAAGGACTAGTAGGCGGGGGCAATAAATGTTCGCCTTGCCAGGAACACCCAATCCCAAGAGTGAAAAAAATTGTCGACTAGCACTCGATAAAAAGAAAAGCTTTTCTAGACATGATTTTATGGTAAGTGTAGCAGCCTCAGGCAGAATAGGTTACTTTGGATTTATGGGGTCCTTGCTTTGTGCCTGGGTCTGTTGTAGACTAATTGATAGAGATCGATTATTATAATTAGTCATGAAGTCCATTACTGTTGTATCATGTGACTAACAGGATGGTGGAAGGCACAGTAGACGGAATGTGGTCTTTTTACCTCCAGCAATTCCCATGTTCAATGTACCTTTAGAAAAAACAAATTTGGCAGTTTTGCTGTAACTGGTACTCCATGTGCTGTATAAGTCAACGCAAGTTCAGGAGATGATGAGCAGTGCAGTTTGGGCCATTAATAGGGGAGTGCTTTTCCAATTTGGCACAATTCCCACCAGATGGGATCACACCAATTCATCACCGCTGCTGGTAAGAAGGACGACTTTAGCGGATGTCATTTCAATCAATACGGTTTTCTATTCCACCTGGTGCTTTTGTATCACTATTCTGAGAGGAATCAATGAAAGGGCAGATCACCCATCACAATTATTTCATACACAATTCTCCTGAATTTCTCTCTCTGGATTCTTTTGGTGGTGTTACAGATGCTGTGTCAAAAAGCCCACAAGACCTCCTGTTCTGAACAACAGAATTTATCTGAAGACATTAGAATCTATCTGTAACAGAATCTATCTAACAGTAACAGAAACCTGTGCCTCATACGTTTGTTAGCTCCAACATTTTCTGACTTGATAGCTCGGGCCTTCTAATCTGTCAGCTGCAGAAGATGAGACTGGAAATTAAGCCTGAGAACAGCTCGTGTTTCTAGTCCACTTCTGCATGAATCTAATACTGCATTTTCCCATTACAATTCACTGCTGGTCTACATATACTGCTCACGGCAGTGTTTAAACAAGATGCGAGTAGATAATCTCCAAACGCCAAACAATCATGGGTCACTATGGTGACCGGAGCTGATGGTCACTTTGGATTTATTCGCCACAGTGAACGAGCAAGAGATTTGCTTTCTTGTTATAAAAACATTCCTTTGTCTGCCTTTCCCCGGCATGTGACTAAAAGAACATCCGTGTGTTAAAGCCACTTAGTGCCTTCAGTTGCTCCTCACGTCTTTTTCCATTCTGTTTCCCCCTCTAAAAAGCCACACACCTGAAAAGGAATCATCAGCTTAGATTTGCACAGCAGCTCGGCATACTTTGCCAAAACTCTTCCCAGGCCAGAATTTGTCGCCCGTCAGACAGGTGAGCGTCCCGACATCATCGCGCAATATTTCGGTCGGCAGGTGCGTGGGAGTCTGCAGCGTGCGCCTGCCGACAATTGACAGGCCCATTGAGGCCGTTAAAGTAATAATTATAAGAAATTTTTACGGTTGGCGGGCAAGCGAAAAGGTTTGCACTTTTTAGGAAGCCTCATCCACGGGCGGGATGAGGTTTCCAGCAGCAAATAAAAACAAAATAAAAACGTTTAAATTTCATTCATAACATGTCTCTGCTCCTGTGACAGAGTCACATGGCGGGGGGGGGCGGGGGGGAATAAAGTTTTTAATTTTTCAGTTTATAAATTTTCAGCTCCGTGAGGCAACCCTGTGCCTCAGGGAGCTTTCACTGTGCGCACCCAGGCACACCCGCAAACTTCCGCGCTCGCCCTCCTCCCGCCCCCACCCCGGTCGTGCTGCAGCGCGCGTCTCACACTGGCTGACCCGTTAGTCAGTGTGAAATCAACATCAGGGCCCAATCGCGGGCGGCGCTCGACTTCGTGACCCCTTCCGGGCCCGCCCACCCGCCCAGTTGAAAATCCTGGCCCTAGTCTTTCAGAGACAACAAACTAGTTTGAAGTGCGGTGACCCGGATTATGTAGGAAAGCAATTCCCATCGACGGCAACTGGATGGGTAACCAATCGCTTCTTTTTTTTTAAAAAAAAAAGCAGGCGGGAAGATCGCCAAATAGTACGAAGAAAAAGATATGAATGTGTGAATGGAAGTTTTGTTCATGTATCCCTTTCATTTACATCAGAGGTGGTTAAGGGGAGACTTAATAGTGGACTGACAATCAATCAGTTGCTTGGATGGATTGGAGAAGCTGTGATGGTTTTTGAAGAGCACAGAATCACACAGTGCAGAAGAGGCCCTTCGGCCCATCGAGTCTGCACCGACACGTGAGAAACACCTGACCTACCTACCTAATCCCATTTACCAGCACTTGGCCCATAGCCTCGAATGTTGTGACGTGCCAAGTGCTCATCCAGGTACTTTTTTAAAGGATGTCCACCCTCCCAGGCAGCGCATTGCACACCGTCACCACCCTCTGGGTAAAAAAGGTTTTCTTTAAAGAAGATCGAGGGGAGATTTGATAAGAGATGTTCAGAACCATGAGGGGCCTGGGCAGAGAGGGAGACACAGTTTCCTCTGGCAGAAGGATCGAGAATCAGAGGTCACAAATTTAAGGTCACTGGCAGGGGAAATCAGAGGCGACATGAGGGAAAACGTGAGTGGTTCCCAGCTGGAATTCACTGGCTGAGAGAGAGTGAGGTGGAGGCAGGTTCGATCGTGGCTTTCCAAAGGAACTGGATAAGCACCTGAACGGAAAAAAACGTGCGCGGCTACGGGCGGTAAATAAGGAGAAGCTGCTTCCACTGGGCGTGAGGAGGGGAGGAGGGTCAGTAGCCAGCGGACAGAGATTGACCATGGCTGACAAAAGAACCAGCAGAGGAGACAAATTTTCTTGTCCACACAGCGAGTTGTTCAATAACAACTTTCAGAAGCGACTTGCATTTATATCTGTAAGGGAGAAAAAGTTTTTAAGTGGACGGGGAGAGAGCAGTTGGGACGAATCGGACAGCTCTTTCGAAGAGCTGGAACAGGGGGTGAGCCACATAAGGTGACATTTGAAACAAAAACAAGAAGAGCTGGAAAAACTCAGCAGGTCCGACAGCCTCCGCGGAGAGGGACGCAGTTGACGGTTTCGAGTCCGTCAGGTGACATTTTGGTCAGGCGGCCAGAAGCTTGGCGAAAAAGGCAGGTTTCGAGGAGGCCTTAAAGGAGGGCCGTGAGGTAAAGAGGTAGAGAGGTTTCGGGAGAGAATTCCAGAATTTAGGGCCTTTAGAAGCTGAGGGCGCGGCAACCAACGGTGGAGAGATTAAAATCGGGGATGCATGAAAGGGCAGAATCGGAGGGGCGCAGGTATCTCAGGAGGGCTGTGGGGCTGGGGGAGATTATAGAGATAGGGAGGGGGTGACACCATGGGTGGGGCTTGAAAACCAGCATAAGAATTTTTCTCCCCCTCAACAAATTTCCACTTTGAATGTGGAGTTTCACCCGCTGGGAATGGAGCTTGGGAACTTCGGTTCAAAGTTCAAGGATGCTGTCTCTCCCCCACCCACCTCCCCCCAGTATGGCTTCTTGTGCATTCATTTCAATGTTGGGAATCTGCCAAACCTGCCCTGTCAAGAAAACAATTCCTTCCTTTACAGAAGCGGAGTCCATTTTACACTCATGACGAGGGCAAAATGTCTATTAAAATTTGGCTCTCAGGTTTTTTTTAAAAAAAAACAGGTTGCAGGAACATACCATCTTCACTGGTGTGTGTCTCAGTGCCAGCATCTAGGTCGACGTCCTCCAGTGTGCCATGTTCACTGTAAGGGCTGTCACTGTTGGACAGAGCGGAAAAGACAACAGGTTACTTCTGGACACAGCCACACCATTCTGGACTAACTGGGGTTATACACCCAGTTAGTTATTCAATCATTGTGGTTCGGTGTATAACTGAGACGTTTAAGATAAGGCAAGGTGGTGTCGAGAGACCTCAACAACAACAACTTGCATTTATATAGCAGCTTTAGCGTAGTAAAACATCCTCAAGGCGCTTCACAGGAGAACGATCAAATAATATTTGACACTCAGACGCACGAGGAGATGGTAGGACAGGTTGGTCGAAGGGGTAAGGAGCATCTTAAAAGGAGAAGTGGAGAGGAGCCTAGGTTTAGGGAGGGAATTCCAGTGGGGCGGGTACAGCACAAGGGAGCTCAACCTTAAAATTAGAACTAGGCCATTCAAGGGTGATGTCAGGAAGCACTTCCTCACACAAAAGGGTAGTGGAAATCTGGAACTGTCTCCACTCCGCGTGGCGCCCGCCACTCCCCCTCCCCCAACAAAAAAAAAAAGAAAGCTGTTGAGGCCGGAGCGGCAATTGAAAATTTCAAAACTGAGACTGCTAGGTTTTGTTAGGCGAGGGTTACAGAGCCAAGCCGGCTGAATGGAGTTAAGATGCAGGTCAGCCACGATCTAACGGAATGGCGTGAAGTGGCTTGAATAGGTGAATGGCCTCCTCCCCTTCCTAATAATTTAACTTGACCAACTTAAGTAACACAGTACTTGAAAAAAAAGAGACTTGTTGACTTATCAGACAATTGTGTTGGTGTTGACTTTGATTCATGAGTAGATTGTGCCTCGAGGAACTTCTACAGAGATACTTGACAGTCTCTTAGTAGAAATAACTCTGTGCTTCCAAGGGCGCTTGTGAAGTTTTACTGTTTCTGGCACAGAACCGTACACAGCGGGAACACCCAAGGGGAACACAGACGTGGGAGTAATTTAGAGGACACGGGGAAAGCTGCCACTGAGGTGGAGACTGAAATTCCTGAGGGTGAGGAACTGCTCGGTGAAAAACGCTGAGGGAAGGCGGGTGTGGGTGAGGTTGCAGTAGACAACATGGAAGGAACATGGTGAGGCATTTGAAGGGGCTGAGTGCGCTAGACGGGCAGGGGTAGAGACCAAGGTATGACTTGCTGATGATAGTCACACATCCAACATGGCAGTTTGAGTAGGGCAGGTAGTGGAAAGTCAGGAGATGAGGCTTCGGTCAGAGGCAAAGTGTCACCACTTGCTAATTTTAAGTCATACATACATATGAACGTATGAATTAGGAGCAGGAGTAGGCCACTCAGCCCGAGTCTGCTCCATAACTCAATAAGGTCATAAATAATCTGATTGTAACCTCAACCTCACATTCCTGCATACCCCTGATAACCTTTCACACCCGCCCCCCCTTTGTTAATCAAGAATCCATCTAGCTCTGTCCGAAAAATATTCAAATACTCTGCTTCCACCGCCTTTTGAGGCAGAGTTCCAAAGACTCACTACCCTCTGAGAGAAAAAAATTCTCCTCATCTCTTGTTTTAAATGAGCAAGCCCTTATTTTTTTTAAACAGTGATCCCTCGTTCTAGATTCTCCCACAAGAGGAAACATCCTCTCCACATCCACCCTGTCAAGACCCCTCAGGATCTTAAAGGTTTTATTCACGTCACCTCTTACTCTTCTAAATTCCAGTAGATACAAGCCTAACCTGTCCAAACTTTTCTCAAGATGACCCACCCATTCCTGGTATTAGTTTAGTAAGCCTTTTCTGAACTGCTTCTAATGCATTTACATCTTTCTTTAAATAAGGAGACCAGCACTGTACACAACACTCCAGATGTGGTCTCACCAGTGTCCTGTACAACTGAAGCATAAACCTCCCTACTTTTGTAATCAATTCTCCTCACAATAAATGATAACATTACTTGCTATAGCCGCATACTAGCCTTTTGTGATTCATGCGCTAGAACACCCAGGTCCCTCTGAATCTCAGAGCTCTGCAATCTCTCACCATTTAGATAATAAACATTTTTTTTTAATTCTTCCTGCCAAAATGAACAATTTCACATTTGCCCACATTATACTCCAGGCAGGATGTCAATGCAATCCTGCATGATTAGGTCAAGGGTGGTATGGGTCTTGTTTGAGGCCTGTTCTTGCATCCATGTCACACATAATTGGCCTTTAATTCAAGGTAAGATAATTAGCGTAACTAGTTAGCACGTATAGCACATGATGTGTTGGGAAGATGCTAAGCACACTGGGCTGGGACTTTGGGGACCAGCAGTCGTTGAACAGCTGGCTGATTTCCTTCAGAGTGTCTCAGTTGTTTCCTGTCCTAAACCAGTCCATTCAACAACTGATCATTGCAAATTAAGAAATAAGGGCATAAGGCAGGGAAGGATAGGGCCAGGAGAGTTAAAAACACTGTTCACAGGGCCCTCCTGTGCTGTCCTGTTTGTAAACACAATTATTCCAGCTAAATCATTGGGCTTAGACATCATTTAAATTAAACTCAGGCCCTCACTGACCCTCTTGGCAGGCTCTTGAGAGGAGGAAGCACTCAGGGTAAAGCTGTTCAATGAGCCTCAGGCTTCTTCCCACTACCACAGGGAGCTGGTGCCTGAGGCCTTCAGCTCAATGGGCATTATCAGCCTTGAACTACTTTGAGACAGAAGGACTCACTTTCTCAACTTGTTTACAAACAGAAGCGAGTTTGTTTTAAATTCCCCAAGTGTTTCAATCTTGCCACTGTCTTCCCCTAACCACAACCTACCTGTCACCTCCTCCAGACCCATAATCCTCCCTGTCCCCCGACTCCTGCCTCTTGTGTAACCCCCTACTCTCTTCACCCACCTGCACCTTCAGCTACATTGATCCTACTGCCCGGAAATCCCAACAATAACTTACATTGGTATAACGCCTTTAATGTAATGAAACATCCTCAGCCTTGATTGAAGAGGTAGATTTTAAGGAGCATCTTAAATGGAGGAGGGAGAGGCAGGGAGGCAGAGGCTTAGGGAGGAAATTCCAGAGCTTAGGGCCTAGGCAGCTGAAGGCCCGGCTGTCAATGGAAAACTGGGATACACAAGAGGGCAGAATTTGATGAGCTTAGAGGTCTCTTCGTCTCCTTTAAAGCTAACTTGGTTGCCCAGCCAAACTTTCCTTCCCTCGGGCTGGTACAGTGATCTGATTTGCATTATTTAAATGGGGAGGGAGACTGCACGATGCTGCGGTACAGAGGGATCTGAGTGTCCTTGTACATGAATCACAAAAAGTCCACATGCAAGTCCAGGAAGTAATTAAGGCAAATGGAATGTTGTCCTTTATTGCAAGAAGGGATGGAGTATAAAAGTAGGAAAGTCTTGCTACAACTGTACAGGGCATTGGTGAGACCTCACCTACGGTACTGTGTACAGTTTTGATCACTTTACTTAGGGTGGGACATACTTGCATTGGACGCAGTTCAGAGAAGGCTCACAAGGCTGATTCCTGGGATGAAGGGCTTGCCTTATGAGGAAAGGTTGAGCAGTTTGGGCCCAAACTCATTGGAGTTTAGCAGAATAAGAAGTGATCTTATTGGAACATGTAAGATTCTGAGGAGCTTGACAAGGTAGGTGCTGAGAGGATGTTTCACCTCATGTGGAATCTAGAACTAGGGGGCACAATTTCAAAATAAGGGGCTCCCATTTAAGACAGAGATGAGGAAGAATTTCTTCTCTCAGGGTGTCGTTAGTCTTTGGAATTCTTTCCACAGAAGAGCACTGGGAGCTGGGTCATTAAATATATTCAAGGCTGAGTTAGATAGGTTTTTGATTGACAAGGGAGTCAAGGGTTATGGGACAGGCAACAAAGTGGAGTTAAGGCCACAATCAGATCAGCCATGATCGTGTTGAATGACAGAACAGTCTCGAAGGGCTGAATGGCCTACTCCTGCTCGTATTTCTTATGATCTCGTTGCTCGACAGTAAATGACAGGCTTCAGGGTAGAGAGACTGGGAAAGGATTCGAGAGGGTGGGGGTCTGAGCTTACCAATAGTCATCACCGGCCATACACTTTTCATACACGGGTCCTTCCAGGTCTTTACAATCAGGGAAAATCAACTCATTGTGGATGATGATGGTTTTAATCAACTCGTTCACGTGGGCCTGGCACGAGACTTGATCTTGAGAATCGGGAACAGGCATCAGGGTTGGGCCGAAGCAGATCGCCAGATTGTAAGGATCCATCATGTTCTCGTCGTTATATTGAGAGAGGCTGCCAAGAGACACAAGGCAATCAGCGAGAAAGAGGTCAGGAGAACAGACATGGACTCAGGAGAACGGCTGGCGTGATTAGAACAAAAACTGAGCCTCAGGCACAGTTACTGGTCTGCGGCTAAGGTTTATGTGCCTGGAATCTACCCAAATGTTATGAAACAGCCCCAAATTCCAACATGCCTACTCGACACGGTTCAGTGATTACTCTGATTTCCCCACTCCTGCCCAAACCATAGGAAATACCGACATTCTTTCATATTTAAGAATTGCCCACAAGAAAATGAGAATACAAGGTTGTTGCTAAGCAAAAGCTTTTATTTGAGACTCTCCCAGCCAGCTTCAACATGTTGGGGAGTCAAGAGGGGCCGGACCCTCCGCCTGGGGGTGGGGGGATAGAGAGAAGTTGGGGGAGCTGTGAGGGAGGGCCCTCCATGAGTGGGAGCTACAAGCTTCACAAAACCAGAGATCTGTTCCCGTGCAGGTGATTGGACAGCGCAAAGGAATGTTATTCCTTAACCTGGTCGGCTCGTGTTTACAGAATTCTCTCACGATAGCTGGTCCATATTTCTCATGTAAAGGAATTGTTCTGTATGCTTCAAACCTCCCAAGATTTCAATACTCATTTGTTTAGAATAAGACTGGATGGCCCTCTGTCTCTCTCTCATACACAGGTAAAGACCAATCTAAACATCAGTAAAATATGGTGCGACAAAAACAAAAAAAAACAAGGCTCCATACGCACGAGAGAAACACAAGGTAACAGGAAACACCGGCAAGCCATTTGGGGTTTGGGTGAGAGCAGCTGCTCATTATAGTTGTGTGTGCATTAAACGCCCAGTTCACTGGAATGTTGTGAACCTCTTGAAATAAATAGACCATTTCTGAAAATCGTCACTGCTCAATATAATGTAGACTGAAAGTTCGCCATTTGCATTGAGCAGTTAAGCAAATGGAGGGGGATTCTTGATGGGATCAAAAAAGTTCAACTCTTCTCAAGGTCCAACAGTAGCAAAGGTTGCTACAATGCTGTGGCACATTAGGCAAGTCTGATACCGTTCAATTTTGATTGACCATAAAGTTAAGTGGTGGGGGAGGGGCAGTTTCCCCAAATCTCTGTTGTGTGACCTCTGAAGCTTTCTTGTCTTGCTCAACTCCTGCTGGACCAATCAAGGAGCAGGATCGGCTCAACTATCCATATTACAAAGTATTACATTGTATTTACGGCACAGAAACAGGCCATTCAGCTCAACTGGTCAATGCTGGTGTTTATGCTCCACACAAGCCTCCTCTCATCCCTCTTCATTGAACCCCATCCACCTTCATTCCTTCTCTTGCATGCGTTTATCTAGTTTCCTCCTAAATGTATTTGCAGCATTCACTTCAAGTACCCCACATGATGGCAAATTCTACATTCTAACCACCGTCGTAGAATGATACAGTGTGGAAGGAGGCCATTCAGCCCATTGTGCCTGTGCTGACTCTTTGGTGGAACTATTCCATTAGTCCTAAACTACTCTGCATGTGTTGGCAGGGAGATAAGGGGTAATAGAGGTGCAACGATGTCAGATGTGTTGGGTACATCATTTTGAGAGATCAAATTTGCGGACAAAAGGAGGTCGAGGCCCCCACGCCAGCACTTTGAGACCAGGGGACTTTCTTGGCAAACGCAACTTCACATCTATCTCCAAAGGCCAATTCTTACTAATGAGCCATCGTTTGGCTTTTTTTAAAATCAAAAATTCCTCCTTCTATTGGTCCTTTCATAAGATCATGAGTAGCAGCAGCAGCAGTAGGCCATTCGGCCCATTGAGCCAGCTCTGCCATTTAATAAGGTCATGGCTGATCCGATTGTGGCCTTAACAGCACTTTCTTGCCTGTTGCCCATAACCCTTCACACCCTCGTTGATCAAAAATCTAACTCAGCCGTGAATATATTCTATGACCCGGCCTCCACTGGGAGAGAGAACTCCAAAGATTAACGACCCTTTGAGAGAAGAAATTCCCCCTCATCTCCGTCTTAAACGGGTGACCCCTTATCTTTAAACTGCGCCCCTAGTTCTAAATTTCCCCCTGGGAGGGGTTCAGCATCCACCCTGCGTAGCCTCCTCAGAATCTTATATGTTGGAATAAGATGACCTTCTCTTCTTCTAAACTCCAATAAGTATAGGCCCAACCTGCTCAACCTCTCCTCATAAGACAAGCCCTTCATCCCAAAAGAATCAGCCATTTCTCCACACGACACCCTCAGCAGATAATTCGCCAGGGTGCCAGCAGCCACCTGGACAATGAGCCTTTCAGTAACTTTGCCACAATGAGCAGAAGGTGGCAGATGCAATACTCACTGGTTTAAAAAGGCAAAGAGGTATCTCATCACGATAATCACAGACTGTGGAAGGGTCAGGAGAATCTTACGGAGGTGGAGAGCTCTCTCATATAGACTCTCTATTCCTGGAAGGCAAAACAAAAGGTTGTATCGTCATTCTGAACAGATATCAAGCGGCACAATCCAAGTGAACGATGGCATGGCTGACAGCATTTTTCTACTATTTGAACACAGCGTCAACATAGAGGCTTGCATTTATATGGCACCTATAACCACAGGGCATCTCAACTCGCTTTACAGCCAATTAAATATTATTTTGTGGTGTAGTCACTCTCGTCATGCAGGGAGCTTGGCAGCCAAGTTGCGTACATCAAACTCCCACAGACAATAATGTGATAATGGCCAGATAATGTCTTTTTGTGATATTGATCGAGGGAGAAATATTGGCCCGAACACCAGGGGAGAACTCCCCTGGTCTTCTTTGAAACAGCGCCATGGGGTCTTATACATCCCGCAGAGAGGGCTGATAGGGCCTTGGTTTATCAGGTTATTCGGCAGACGGCACCTCTGGCAGTGCAGGGCTCCCTCAGCACTGCACTAGAAGGTCAGCCTAGACTTTGTGCTCAAGTCTCTGGAGTGGGACTTGAATCCATAACTTTCTGAATCAGAGGTGAGAGTGCTACCAATGGGACAGGAGGGCCGCCACACATAAATAATAGGTGTCAGATGCTGCTCAAATTGTCATATACACTCCTCCAATAATCATAACCACCTCTTCAACTGAAGCCTCTATGCTTTTGCACTAGTATAATTACCTGCTCTGTCTATTTGTCTGCTGCTTTCTTGACGTGCTGTGTTAATTATTGTTAGAGAATAATTGGTGAGTGGTTTAGCGCCGTGGACTGACACCCAATAGTAAAGACCTGGTCAGTCTCCTGACCTTCCCTGCCTGCAAGGCCGCAAGGGATAATCAGATAACACAGATCAATCTAAGCACCGATTTTCCAAATGCCTGTCCCCACAGTGAGACTTGTTCATTAGCTGTGTGTAGTGGGTAATTGAGGACACAGAGCCCACCACGATCGTACATTGGACGTCTACCTCAGGTAACTGGGACACACTCATTCCACAGCGGGCCCGTCCATCAGTTGCGCATAGTGGGTAATGGGGTGGGGGGGTGTAGGAACATTCATCAGATGTGACAGTCACAATCCCATCACCTGGTGAGCGTTAGCTGACAGCACAGAATTAAACAAATCGGCCAAAAATATCCGGGTGGCATTGGGAAAATCGCTCGCTGGACTCGACCCCATGTTCTCAGGGTGAAAGGTCAAGGTTCCAGTCCACTGGGTTTAAATGTATAATTCTACAGGTGTGTGAAAATGCGCAATTTGCATTGGTGAAAACGAGAATACAATCTTTCACGGAATACACTTTACTTTCCCCCAATATTTAAATCAAAGACAAGTCACCAAAATGTTGGTTGCCATCATTAACATCTTTTTCTGATGTGGTGCAGGATTCCTATATTCAACTTGAACTGGAATTTACAGAAATGAAACAGACCATTATGCCCAACTGGTCTAGGCCACGCTCAGTCACTAAGGCTGCATTTGAACAGGTAATATTTTTACTGTGACTACTATACAGTATAGGACCAGTACTGTCAGGGTTACAGAGCCCATGCACCCCTCATTTAATCAACCCTTAAAAAACTACATGCTACATTGGGAATGACCGTTCACATGTATCGTGTGGTCCGATAAGTTTACGTTACATATAGAGAAAGAGAGCGGTAGGACTTCCTATTTCAAAGACAATTTGTAAAAAAAACAAAGTTATTTTTAAATGCACATTTTTCTTACTCAACAATATGTCCCAAAACCTTTTCTCAAACAGCAATAACAATTCTTGGATAGTTTAGAAACGTCTGCAGGAAATTAAATGGATTTTTATCAGCTGCTGTGTAATTCAAAAGCGCTCAGCCTGACAAAAACCTCAGGTTTTACTTATTAGGCTGTTCTATGAACTCATTGTTCCAAATGTTTGTTCTGTTCCCCTCTGTTAGTGGGGCATTGCAGTTTTAACTGTGGTGAACTGGCCTCACCAACCTGACAACTTCTGCAAGAGGCAGTTAGAAGATTGCAAGGTTAAGTACAGATAAGGAATGCCATTCGGCCCATCTTAATTCCTCTATCAGGAAAGGTCCCAAAATGACCCCCACCTCTTAAGATCCAGTGATGTCTTAGACCACTCCAGGATCCAGTACTGTATGCATGAATTCCAAGTGTGGATCACACGGTGTGAAAAAGACTTCTCTGTTGCCAGTCATTAAAATTGCCATTTACTAGTTTGAACCTGTGGCCCCTTATTCTGCTCCTGATATTTAATTTAAAGTGCTATTCCAATTTACCTTCTCCTTTCCATTGACTGCTTTATATATTTCTGCAAGATCGCCCTTCAGATACCTGCTTTGCTGACTGAAAAGCCCAAGGTTTTCTGTAAAATTGAAAGCCCAAAACTGGCTATCAGCCTCATGCATGACCTCCAGTCTTTAAACGTCATCGACCTGAAACTTCAACACAGCTCCTCTCACCACAGATGCTGCTTGGCCTACTGAGTATTTCCAGTAGATCTTCGTTTCTATCTTAAAGGTTGCTTTTGTTTCTTGGCTCACAGCACCGGACACAGTTTTAAAGCTGAAAATCTAACCAAAGAATTGTATTGTCTGATCACTACTTATTCAACAACAACTTATATTTATATAGCACCTTGGACACAGTAAAACGCCCCAAGGTGGTTCACAGGAGCATTATCAAACAAACTCCAAGCCGCACAAGGAGCTTTAGGACAGGTGTCCAAATGCTTGTGGTGAAAGAGGTAGATTCTACCGAGCATCTGATAAGAGCGGCGAGAGGTGGTGAAGTTTAAGGAGGGAATTCCAGAGTTTAGGTCCAGGTGACTGAAGGCAGGGCCATCGACAATGGTGCGATGAAAATTGGAGATGCGCAAGAGGCCAAAAATGGGGGAGCAGAGAGATCTCGAAGGGTGGTAGGGCTGGAGGAGATTACAGAGATAGGGAGGAGGTTCGAGGCCACAGAGTGATTTAAGAACAAAGATGAGAATTTTAAAATGGAAGCGTTGCCAGACCACCGAGCGACTGTACTCTGACTTACTTTCTACGATGAGCTTTGGAAATTGCTGGTCTATTTTGGTTGCACTTATTTAGGACAAAGACTCCATAACTTTCTTTCAGGTTCAACCTTTGCTGATACTTCAACATGTGGAATCATACAGCATAGAAGGAGGCCATTTGACCCATCCTGCCTGTGCCAGCTCTTTGAAAGACATATCCCATCAGAGGCTAGGAATCCTGCGATGAGTAACTCACCTCCTGACTCTCCAAAGTTTGTCCACCATCTACAAGGCACAAGTCAGGAGTGTGATGGAATACTCCCCACTTGCCTGGATGAGTGCAGCTCCCACTCAAAAAGTTTGACATCATCCAGAACAAAGCAGCCCACTTGACTGGCACCACATCCACAAACATGGACTCCCTCCACTACTGATGCACAGTGGCAGCAGTGTGTACCATCTACAAAATGCACTGCAGGAGCACACCAAGGCTCCTTAGATAGCACCTTCCAAACTCACAATTGCTGTCATCTAGGACAAGGATAGCAGATAGATGGGAACACCAACACCTGGAAGTTCCCCTCCGAGTCACTGACCATCTTGACTTGGAAATATATCGTCATTCCTTCACTGTCACTGGATCAAATATCAGGAACTCCCTCCCTAACAGCACTGTGGATGTACCCACACCACATGGACTGCAGCAGTTCCAGGCGGCAGCTCACCAACACCTTCTCAGGGGCAATTAGGGATGGGCAATAAATGCTGGTCCAGCCAGCGATGCCCACATCCCGTGAATGAAAAAAAAAGTTGCACTCTCCTGCTTTTTCCCTGATACTTCTGTAAATTATTCCTTTAGCAGTACTTCCCTTTTGAAAGGTACTAGTAAACCTTCTTCCATCATCCATTAGATTGTCTAATTTTGCTCCTTATGTGCTGTACTTTAACACTTGTTCCTGTTTGACCTAGGACCAGCACAGCCGAGTGATTACTTTTGTTTTCCCACCACCCTAACCCTTCCACTGAACCTATTATGTATTCGATTGTGTAAATTGTGTAAACCCGACATTGACAATTTTCAGGTGAACTTTGCTCCTGTGGGAAAACTTGCAACAGAGTGCCTAACACCTGCTCTGCTAGGGACTTTTGTTAAGGGTGTTTTTTTCAAAACTTCACTCTCAGGATGTGGGCATCACTGGCAAGGACAGCATTTACTGCCCATCCTTAATTGCCCGGGAGAAGGTGGTGGTGGTGGTGGTGGTGGTGAGCTGCCTTCTTTGAATACCACCGAGTGTCTTACTGGGCCATTTCAGAGGCCAGTCAAGATTGGAGTGGGTTTGGAGTCACGTACAGGCCAGACCAGGGAAGGGGGGGCAGATTTCTCCCCCTCGAGGGCATCAGTGAACCAGATGGCTTTTTTATGACAACCTGGTAGTTTCATGGTCACCATTACCAATGCTATCTTTTTATTCTACATTGTATTAAATTAAATTTAAACCCCCCAGCTTTCACGATGTGACTAGAACTCACCTCTCCAGCTCAACACAGTCTAGGCATTTGTTGCCCATCCCTAATTACCCTTGAGCTCAGTGCACATTGTTGTGGGTCTGGAGTCACATGTAGGCCAGACCAGGTAAGGACAGCAGATTTCCTTCCCTAAAGGACATTATAGTGAACAAGTTGGGTTTTTACAACAATTGATGACAGTTGTCATGGTCATAATGACTGAGACAAGCTTTATATTCCAGATTAATCAATCAACTAAATTTAAATTCCACCAGCAGCCATGGTGCGCCCAGATCTTTAGCCTGGACCCCTGGATTATTAGTCCAGTGACATTCTCAGTACACCACCGTCTTCCCTCATAATGCTTCTATGCCCTCATAATGCCACATCTTGTTCATCCAGTGTGGTGTCAAAGACAGAAGCTACTATTTGAAGATACAGATGTTTAGTTTGTTAGCACTTAGACTGTTTGTTTTGCAAAAAGAGTCATGACTGTGATCTTTAAATTGATTAAAACCAGCAAGTTTTATTTTAACTTTTAACGTAAATTTATTTCTTTATATTAAACAAAGATTGCCTCACGCCTCTCAACTTGTGTGGTTTCAATGTGGTTTTTCCCCCCCAATATATGTTCATTTCAATGTATGAAATGGGGTATATTTTTCTGTGTGGATGAAAAGGTTTATTAAAGACATATTTGTTTAAAAACTTCCGCCTGTTTTCTCTCCCATCTGTTTTTATTTAGATCTGGGGTGTATGTGGCACTCATACTAGTCAGCTGAATAAATGAAAAGTTAATTTTAGTATCAAGGACATAAGTACTTTAATTCTTGCCTGTTTATGATGTCTGGGATTAGTGTGGTGCACATTTTGGAAGCTATATTTATGGATTTTGCCCTGTGTTTAAAATATTGTCTAATATAAGGGAAGATGTTTCCTGCGTTGGTCTCCCAGACTAGTTTCGATCAGTGGGTTCGAGAGAAAGTTTCAGATGCTTTTTTTTTCCCTCAGTTGATTTTGGGTCTTTACTTGGCCTCTCCTGGGAGATTTCACGGCAGCTAGTGAGCGAGGGAGCGTGTGTCTGTTCATGTTTCAGATATTTGAGGAACGTTTGAGGACTCTGGGTCTATACTTGATGGAGTTTAGAAGGATGAGGGGGGATCTGATTGAAACTTACAGAATACCGAAAGGCCTGGATAGAGTGGACGTGGGGAAGATGTTTCCATTAGTAGGAGAGACTAGGACCCGAGGGCACAGCCTCTGAGTAAAGGGAAGACCTTTTAGAACAGAGATGAGGAGAAACTTCTTTAGCTAGAGAGTGGTGAATCTATGGAATTCATTGCCACAGAAGGCTGTGGAGGCCAGGTCATTGAGTGTATTAAAGACCGAGATAGATAGGTTCTTGATTGGTAAGGGGATCAAAGGTTACGGGGAGAAGGCAGAAGAATGGGGTTGAGAAACTTATCAGCCATGATTGAATGGCGGAGCAGACTCGATGGGCCGATTGGCCTAATTTCTGCTCCTATGTCTTATGATCTTATGATATCACAGGGGACAGGCATGATAGGCTAAATGGTCTCCACTCGCTCTTCATGCTTGTACATTTTCATTGTTGGTGGGGGGTCATATGGCGAGTATTGGAAATTTTGGGTGCTCAGAGAAGATACTCTTACAGGAAGCTACCAATTCCACAATCCCCGTCATTTAAATTAGCGGAATATCCAATGTGCTTGGACCCATATCCAAGAAGCCCCCTCCCTCCCCCACCTAAATTGAAAAAAAAACTACGTTCGGTGTTCAGGGGCAGGATTTCCCCTGTGGGTTTCTGAGCCCCACCACCAGGATGAAATGGTCAGAAGTCTGCACTGTGAGAAAAAACAGTCACTCATTGTGGTTTCTTCCCCTGGGGCAGCCAATTAAGGGCGGCGGGCAGGGTCTCGAAGCTGGAGGGCCAATGAGAGGCCTTCCAGCTCGAGAGGCACAGCAGGCTGTAGTGGAAGGTATGAGAGAGAGAGGGTGCTTCAAAATGGACCTGCCATCGCTTCAACTTTTTAAAAAATTAAATTTAAAAATGGCAGGTCATGGGGTTGGGCGGGGAGGGGTGAGGGGGGAGCCCCTCTACAGGGTGGCCTACAGCAGCTCCTGCACCCAGACATAGAGGGCCTCAAAGCCTGCCTGGAGTTCTGCTCAGCTCCACCCCAGGCCTGCTGCCGGGAGGCCATTTCCATTCGGGTTAAACCGGATCCTACCACCTGCGGGGACATGGGGGCTGTTTGGAAAATTCCAGCCAGCCTCCTTTCTTTTCCTTTAATAGGCCGTTGGCTGCTTGCCACATGTGGGCGGGTAAGCCTGGCCACACCCATCCCTTCTCTACCACCTGGGGGAACAGGATGGAGCCGAGGAACCGGCAAGCAAGGTTATCTTTACCTCCGATCCTGCCCTTGGCGGGGCCTAAAAGTCAAGCCCAAGACTCCATTTAATGTTTCTCTGATGGGAGGAATCCATTTCTATAGATTTTTGTCGGTCTTGTGGTGGTTGCCGATGTATGGGCAGTTGCTGGAGTGATTCCGTCGTGCTTGTGGCACTGTTTCGTGTTCTCTTCCCTGCTGCTCCCCCAACCCTAAAAATAGCTAACCTGCTACACCCTGACTAACAATGCAGCTATGGAGTTCTCTGGATGTTGGTCCCCTTCTCTGCTGTGCAGCTGGCTGGGGTTGCCCTTCCCTGGCAGTTTCCTATCTATCCACTCATAACCAGAGAATCTCCTGCCGTGGCCTCACCCCTCCCTACCTCCGTAGCCTCCTCCAGGCCTACAACCTCCCACCGTCTGCCCATGGACACCCCCCTCCCCGGCCCCCCCCAAGATGTCTACGCTCCTCCATTCTGCCCTCTTTCATACTCCCGATTTCCATCGCCCTACACCATTGCCTTCAGTTGCCTGGGGCCTTAAGCTCTGGAATTCCCTCTCCACCTCTCTTTCTTTAAGTTCCTTAAAATCTACCCACTTGACCAAGCTTTTTGATCACCTTCCCCTACAACCTGTCTGTGCGGCCCGGTGTCAAACTTTGACTGATAATTGCTTCCGTGAAGTGCTTTGCAACTTTTTTTTTTGCGCTATCTTAAAAGGCACTATGTAAATGCAGGTCGGTGTTCATGCCTTGTCAACAAAATGTCCCCAGAGACGGGTATGGGCTCTGTAAAGCCACAATCTCGCACTCCACAGGGACAGTTCCAATGGAATACATTCCATACACTATCTGGAACCCGTTTAGTTTGTAAGGAAATTAAATGGAAATGCACATGCTGAGGTTAATTAAGAAAGTACAGCACTATTTCAAAACCACCCCTTGCTATAAATTCCTGCCATGGATCTCTGTGACTGGCTCCGGCCAGGAAAGGTCCATTCCAGGAAAATTAGCCTCAAACATTTCTGTCACCCCACAGCTCGTCACATGACATGCAGGATCAGGTTGCCAGCGATCTATTAGTTACAGATGATATCTGGCTCGCTATTCTGCTTTGCCGCAGTAAATATTAAATGGCAGCCATCCATCTGAATCAGGCTTTTCATTGACGCTTGTGCCTCTGCCAATTTACTCTTACAGTCCAGCACCAGTCCAAGTATACAAGGTTACAGTCCTATTCCTACATCTGGTAACCCAAAAACGAGGCAAAATTGATCTGCTTTGACAGACAGACCATTTATATTAGGAGCGCTGAAAGAAAGAAAATGAATTCCCAATTATGTAGTGCCTTTTACAACCACAGGGTGTCCCAAAGCACTTTACAGCCAGTGAGGTATTTTCAAAATGTACCATTGTATTGTAGGGAGACTGTAAAATAAATCATCTGGAGGATTTCTAACAGGTTTTGTGTCTGTATATTCTACATATATGTTATATGTGTGTTTGTTTCATGTGTGTGTGTTTATGTTTCATATATGCGGGTGTGTGTAGTGTGTCGCAGGTTGCGGGTACATCTCTGTAACGTGTGGTATGTGTAGTGTTGAGTGTATGTGTGTGTTATACGTCTGTGTGCCTATCTCTCCGCATGCTTCAAAGCTGTGCATTTTGTTTCAAACAGCTAGGAAACCTCATTTCATTCAGGATCGATTCGACAAATGTTGCTCATTTCCAGGTGATACAAGGTGATTTCTTATGTTAACACTTCTTCAGCTGTATTCAGGGCAAGTTATTCATCCTCCATCAAGGATTGATCTTGCAGGCAACCAGACATGTTCAATGATTGAACCTTGCTTTAGAGATACCCAACAGGGGCATCAAGTTATGAATCATTATCATTACATGAGGCTAAACAAACCGAGAGGGTGATGGCAAAACCCTGCAAATTGCTCTCAGAATTCCACTAATTACTGCTAATCAGGCATTTGTGGGCTAAACAATTCAACCTGGATCTCAGCTGACCATAAAAACTGAAGATGCGAAATGCGTACAATGCGATGCTCTTTGTACAAGATCAGACTCATCGGATAAAAATCCCCTCTGTCCACGAGATCCCTGTAGGGCAGATCTACAAGGTAAACATGCCTTTAACATAGGCTCAGCCATGCACATTGTTCATTTGCACCACATTCATACATTTGAGGGGGATGTGATCATCCGCCTAGGGGCATTGTTGATGTGACTTGTAGAGTGAGTGAGCCAGATCTATATTATTTTTCAAAGGAATTAATTTCACACGATATCCTGATTCTCAAAGAAAGGCTGAACCCTCCTGTACTCCTGCCCTCCAGTGTTAACAATGAGTGAAACTGGAGGCCCTTCATTTTGAACATAAGGAACATAAGAAATTGGAGCAGGAATAGGCCCTTCGGCCCCTCGAGCCTGCTGCACCATTCAATTAGATCACGGCTGATCTTCGACCTGATCTCCATTTTCCTGTCCGACTCCTTGATTCTCTTAATGTTCAAAAATCTATTCACAACCTTTTGAGTGAAGACACTAACCTCTAGTTCTAGATTCCCCATCCAGGTGAAATGGCTTCTCAGCATTTCCCCTATCAAGCCCTCTAAGAATTATTTAGATTTCAACGAGATCGCCTCTCATTCTTCTAAATCCCAGAGAACATAGGCCAATAAGTGGGGAGATGATGGCATAGTGGTAATGTCACTGGACTAGTAACCCAGAGACCTAGGCTAATGCCCTGGGCACACGACAGCTGATAGAATTTAAATTCGATTGATAAAACCCGAAACTGAAAGCTAGTCTCAGTAATGGTGACCAGGAAACTATCAACCACTGTGGTAAAAATCTATCTGGTTCAACGAAAGTCCCTTCGGGAAGGAAACCTGCCATCCTTAACTGGTCTGGCCCTACACGTGACTCCAGACCCACAGCAAAGTGGTTGACTTTTAACAGCCCTCTGGCTAGCCCCTCAGTTCAAGGGCAATTAGGGATTGGGCAACAAATGCTGGCCTAGCCAACGAATCCCACAGCCCATGAAAGAATAAAGAAAAAGATATTCTGCTCAGTCTCTCCTTAGAGGTTAGCCATCTCATTCAAGGAAGGATTTAGCCAACTGGCTAAGCCAATGGAGAGTCTTGTCTGGGGAACCGTTAATTGTTATGGACCTAACCTAAAATTGAAGTTCTGAGCACAGACGAAAATGGGAGGCTTGTATGTGGGTCTGTGCACTATGCTCTTGAAGCTAAGCAGCGGCAAGAAGAAATAGTAGACTCTCTGCGACTTAAAGATGGAAACAAAACAGGCTTCACTTCATAAATTTTATGCACAGAGAGCTTTCAGCACAGCAGTCTGTGTTGAATCTGTAAAATGTAAACACTCTTTTATTTGGGAAGCCTCAAGCTTGCTGTACTTGGCGGGAAAGTATTTGCTGAGGGGGAATTAATCATGGTGAAAGCATATTACCCATCTCTAGCGCTTGGGAGTTTTGCTCGCCTCTTTAAAACAAACAATAAAAGCCATGGAGACGTCAGATATAAGAGGGGGGAATTTTACAAGCCAGTCGCACCCATTAAGCTCGAGAGTGTTTGAAACCTCTTTTGCTTAGGAATTTATGAATTTGATCCTGCAGCTGTGAAATGCTCAATCGATGTTCATCAGTCATGTTTTGATGACTAGCACAGGAACACTGGTCTGTTTTGAGCAGGAGTGTGGAAGGTCTCCATGTTGTATGATTCATAGCAGCTTTGAAGAAAAACATGCCAAGCTAGCACTATTTGTGCCCTCTGTGAACAAGCAACATCCTGGAGGGGGAGGGGGGTTACTCGAAACTGAACTGGACTAGCCATATAAATACTGTAGCTACAAGAGCAGGGCAGAGGCTAGGAATCTTGCAATGAGTAACTCACCTCCTGGCTCCCCAAAGCCTGTCCACTAACTACAAGGCACAAGTCAGGAGTGTGATGGAATTACTTCCCACTTGCCTGGATGAGTACAGCTCCCACAACACTCAAGAAGCTTATCATCTAGGACAAAGCAGTTCGCTTGATTGGCGTCACATCCACAAACATTCACTCCCTCCACCATCGATGCTCAGTGACATCGGCGTGTACCATCTACAAGATGCACTGCAGGAATTCACCAAGTCTCCTTAGACAGCACCTTCCAAACCCAAGACCACTACCATTTAGAAGGACAAGGGCAGCAGGTACTTGGGAACACCACCAGCTGGAAATTCCCCTCCAAGCCACTCACCATCCTGACCTGGAAATATATCGCCGTTCCTTCACTGTCGCTGGGTCAAATCCCTGGAACTCCCTTCCTAACAGCACTGTGGGTGTACCTACACCACATGGACTGGAGTGGTTCAAGAAGGCAGCTCACCACCACCTTTTCAAGGGTAATTAGGGATGGGCAATAGATGCTGGCCCAGCCAGCGACGCCCACATCCCATGAATGAAAAAAAAAGCAGCAATGAATGAAAAAAAAAAGCAGCAACTATATATAGATTAAAAAATCCACAACTAGTACTTGCAAGAGAATGGTCAGAAAGTTACATAATTTAAAAAAAATTATTTCACGGGATGTGGGTGTCGCTGGCTAGGCCAGCATTTTTATTGCCCATCCCTAATTGCCCTTGAGAAGGTGGTGGTGAGCTGCCTTCTTGAACCACTGCAGTCCATGCTGTTAGGGAGGGAAAATGCAGCTTAACACAAACATTTTGACCAGGTCATCGCCAGTTTTAAGGGTATGCAGATCAACAAGGACCCCAATGAACAACAAATACAATCCGAGAATGTTACTGCTCATTGAAGGTACAGTCAAGGGTAGCTGCAGGATGGTTTCCCCTCTGAGGTATACACCTATTACAAAATGGCGCACCCATTGATAAGAACATAGGAACAGCAGGAGGACATTCAGCCCCTTAAGTCTGTTCTGTCATTCAATTAGATCCTAGAATGAAAAGTTACAGCATAGAAGGAGGCCATTCGGCCCATCTTGTCCATGCCAGCCGGAACACCCAGTTGCCCTTTCTAATCCCACCTTCCTGCACCCAGCCCATAGCCCTGCAGCTTACAGCATTTTAGGTGCAGATCCAGGTACTTTTTAAAAGAGTTTAAAGTTTCTGCCTCTACCACCAACTTGGGCAGCGAATTCCAGACACCCACTACCCTCTGCGTAAAAAGGTTCTTCCTCATGTCCCCCCTACACCTTCTGCCACTTATCTTGAATCTATGTCCCCTGGTTCTAGAATTCTCCATCAAGGGAAACAATTTTATCCTGTCCACTCTATCTATTCCCCTCATAATTTTGTACACCTCAATCAAGTCACCTCTCAGCCTTCTTTGTTCTAAGGAAAATAACCCCAACCTATCCAATCTCTCCTCGTAGCTACACTTTTCTAACCCTGGCAACATTCTTGTAAATCTCCTCTGCACTCTCTCCAGAGCTATTAGAGCTATTACGATACCTGTATGGATTAGGTACACTCATACCTAGTGTTGACTGCCTGAGATGAAACAACAGATATCTCTACCTCAACTCCATTTTTCCACCTTTGCTTCATATCCCTTGATGCCCTTACCTAACAAAAATCTATCAATCTCAGCCTTGAAAATTTCAATTGATTCAGCTTTTCAGAATCTAAACTTCCACTGCCCTTTTCAAGCAAAGGTGCTTCCTGATTTCACCCCTAAACGGCTTCGCTCTAATTTTAAGATTTTTGCCTCTTGTTCTTGGATTGCAGGAAATTGGTTCCCAACTACCTATACCATCCAATCTCTGTCATTTTAAACACCATCCTGCTCGATCGCCACACAAGGCTCTCACCATTTGTCTGAGATGTCAATTCCAGTGGCAATTGGTCAATGATGGCGGCTACAATACCCACAATGCTTAGTTCTCCAGAAACTGGTCAATCTATTGCATTGTTTGGCATGTACCAGGGCAATGTTGCATGCTGGGTGTGGGTGTGTTGCGGCTCTATTGGTTACGAGCCGGATCAGAATGACTTTTCCTCCTGGGTTGCTGTGTTGTGATGAAAGTATGATCATTTTCATAATATTTTTCTGGTTTATTGTGAAGTAGGTTTATGGGGGTAAGTATATTTGGGTGTGTGTGTGATTCAATTACATTGAATCAAGTAGGCTGCAAGGTTGAAATCATCAAAAGAAGTTAGGTGCTTGACTTGCTAATGAGTAAACATGGATGCTGGCTTAGCATGTAAGGTGTGATGGGAATTTGCATTTTTAGATAAATGAAGGGACTATTTGAATTACAAAGGGATCTTAGTCTGTTTACAACTAACCAGATAAGCAAGGCTAAGGAATATGTTTATTTTTCCCAAAGGTTACTGACAATATATATTGGCAACATGAAAGTTTTTCTATTATGAGGATGATACAGTTTCAAAGGCATATGGAACAATAGAATTTACATATTGAAAATAGAGAAACATATGTAAAAGAGAATAAAGGCCGTGTAAGATCTAACAGGAGTGTTTGAAATAGCCTTAATGAAGCCTCCAGCATGTGTGCATAAGTCTGCTATATAACGAAACTGAAGTTGAGGAAAAACCATTCGGAATTCCACTGTCAAGTGGGTGTTGTGTTAACTTGCTAAGTTTGTTTTAAATCTAAAATCTATTTTGGACCGTTGCCTTAAAGGGGGTGTAACTGGGGGGTCAGGTTAATTAGGAATTTTAGGAGTTATTATAGTAGCAAGTAATTTGTCATATTATGTATGTGCTTGAAATTTTTTTATATTTTGTTAATAAATGTTTTAATTTAATTTTTAAAATCTCTAAAGGTTTGGTGGGCTTATTCCTTCTCAATTCAGTGCACACATCTCATAATAAATACAAATTGCAAAACCGTTTTGATAGCACGGCCAAGTTTCCCTTGTGGATTTAGTCCGCCTGGCACACATCATCTGCTGCATCATAACAGTGTTCAGTCTTGAATTCTGGGAGTCACCAAGGCAATCTGGGGTGGGTGGTGACTCTTTTTCACACTGGGGCTTTTGAGTTGCCAGGAATGTAGCACATACTGTTTGAACTGATAACAAACATACACATTGCACAAAAAGATGATATCGTAGGGTGTGATAACGCTCTATCACTGGGCTAATAATCCAGAAACCTAGACTAAAAATCCCGAGAACGGAAGTTAAAATCCCACATTGGCAGTTCTGAGAATTAGGGTTTGTTGTTTTTAAAGCAAATTCTGGAAAGAAGAAACATGAAGTGACTGGGTCGCTGTAAAAGCCCAGTGGGCTGACTAATGTCCTGTATGGAAGGAAACCCACATTGATTGTCTATAAGACCATAAGACATAGGAGCAGAAATTAGGCCATTCGGCCCATCGAGTCTGCTCTGCCATTCAATCATGGCTGATAAGTTTTTCATACCCATTCTCCCGCCTTCTCCCCGTAACCTTTGATCCCCTTACCAATCAAGAACCTATCTATCTCGGTCTTAAATACACTCAATGACCTGGCCTCCACAGCCTTCTGTGGCAATGTACATGACAATGTGATTGGCTCTTAACTGCCCTTTGAAATTACAGTGTATTTATCTTAACAAAACCTCTCATAATTTTCAACACCTTTATTAAATCTTCTCTTAGCCTTCTCTGCTTGAAGGGGAACAATCTCAGCTTCTCCAGTCTCTCCACATAGCTGCAATCACCCATTCCTAGTACCGTTCTAGTAAATCTCCCTTGCTCCCTTCTCCAATAATCAAAATGTATCTTGTGGAAAAAGACCACCCTAGTGTGACTCCTCGTCATGATGAAGCTTCCACAACAGGATCCCTTTTAAACTGGCTGCTACCTTCGCCTAGATGTCAGGGATCACACTTTCAAAATAATGCAGTGGCTGTAAATTGCTTTGAGATATATTGAGGACACGGTAAAGCTGCATTAAATGCACATTTGTTTTTAACTGAATAGAGCTCAGAGATTTGTATGGGGAACATATCCCCTGCATCATCAAATTTGTCAAAGAAACTGCCTCTTTAAATAAATAAAAGCAAAACACTGCGGGTGCTGGAAATCTGAAACAAAAACAGAAAATGCTGAAAAAGCTCAACAGGTCAAACAGCGTCTGTGTAGAGAGAGAAAAAAACAGGGTTAACGTTTCGAGTCCGTATGACTCTTCTTCAGAGCTCTTTAGATCCTTAGTCTGAAGAAGAGTCATACGGACTCGAAACTCGTTAACTTTCTTTTTTCTTTTCACAGATGCTATTAGACCTGCTGAGTTTTTCCAGCATTTTCCGTTTTTGTTTCTCATTAAGTAAATGTCACACAAATTAAAAAAATTAAAACACATCCAGAATATTCAAGAAACCCAACAGGAATTGAATGAAGAAAATCTCAAGCAAATTTGGTCTAATTTGAGAGAGAGGGGGTGCCAGTAGAGAGGGGGGACAGATGGCGGAATCAGTCCAGATTTGCACTAAGTGCGGTTCTGGGTGTGAAAAATGACATTTTACGCTGGCTGCAATGGTGGATTTTTGCACTGTATCGTCCACTTCCTGCTTCATTAATTATGTAGCCACAGGAAACATGCCGGATCACCGGTGGCCAGACTCTGGTTTGCCCACCACGCTATTACCTCACCACTTCATGCTGGGAGCCATATTTAAACTGCAGCCACATGCACAGTTCTCAATGCTTGCAGCCCAGGACTGCTCCAGAGGAGACATGGCCCTGAAAGCCAAGAGGAGTTCAGTCACCCGTCACTGGAATGGCTTTTGGAGGCCCACCGTGATGTCCTCCACCCCCACTCTGGCCACAGGAGGCCCAGCAATCTCACCACTCCAGCTTGGTAGGCGATGGTGGGGGTGGTCAGTGCCAACGCTGCACAGAAGAGGTTGGCCATCCAGTGCAAAAAGAGGATGAATGATCTCATCCATGCCGTCAGGGTAAGGCAACCATCTCATCACTCTAAACTCACACTCACAAGGCCATCACACATTCACCGGCATCTCACTCACTGCCAGCTCAAGGGACATCACTACTCGCTCACTCACATACACCCTCACATCTCCATCTGACCTCATCTCCTCTGGAGACTGCCTCCTCAGCCCTCACCATCTTGAGGCCACTTGCACAGATCAACATGTGCCCCCCCCGCTCCACTACACACCCTGGGATAACCCCCTTCCCCAAGCAAGCCCTAGCCCTGTGGCCATTGAAAAGCCACCCTCGCCTTATGGCTGGTCTGGTAGGTAGAGTCCAGCCCATGAGTGCCCTGAAAAGTGATGTGGTGATGCCTGCGAAGCCTGGCACTAATGGCTGCGAGTGCTGCCCGAAGCAAGGTAGGCAAACAAACCTCGAAGCTCCGAGCAAAGCGCAACTGCACCAGGCGCATGTCGCTTCTGAACAATTGTGAAACACGTTGGCGTGATGTGCCCGGATGATCCAGTGTGGGGGGAATGATTCTCGAGAGCAGGTGCTGAAGTATTAACATTAGGTTCCCAATGTGGCAGGAAACGCAGCCCGCCATTGATGGGTAGAGTGGACGATCACAAAGTGGTTTCAAACTGATTTTTGGCCTTCTCATCACTCTGTCCCCTCACGTCACTGCCAACGGGAGTGGACAATTCCATCAAGAGAGAGAGAGAGAGAGGCGGGGAGAGAGAGAGGCAGGAAGAGGGGGGGAGAGAGAGGCAGGGAGGGGGGGAGGAGAGAGAGAGAGAGGTGGGGAAGAGGGGGGGAAGGGGGGAAGGAGGGGGAGGAAGGGGGAAAAGAGGGAGAGAGAGACAAGGAGAAGGAAGGAGAGAGAGAGCGAGAGAGAGGGAGGGAGGGATGGAGCGAGAGAGAGAGACAGCGAGAGACACACGGGGGAGGGAGAGAGGGAGAGTGAGATGGTAAGCGAGAGAGAGAGGGAGATGGGGAGCAAGAGAAGGAGAGAGAGAAAAAGACGGAGAGAGAGAGACAGAGAGATGGAGAGAGAGGGAGGGGCAGAGGAAATGGGAAAGAGAGAGAGAGAGCGCGAGACGGAGGGCTAGATAGACAGTGCATGAAGATGACGATGGGTAACAAATACTTACGGACACAAGGAATGAGCTCATTAAATCTTTCCTTAGGAAAGAGTGGGTTTTCCAGTCCTCTGAAGTAGAGCTTCAGAACTCCAGCAACTGAGTTAATATCATGGTTGTCCTGATCATCTGCTAAAGGATCTTCACCTATTTCAGAACAAACGTAAAAATCAGTGCAAACTCTACAGGTTAGAGGTGAGAAACTATGCACAACACTTTGATATAACTCAAACTACGACCATTATTCTGGTGGATGTTAAAGAATCCACGACAATATTCAACAAAGAGCAGACAGTTCTCCTGGTTTCTTGGTCAACATTCTTCCCTCAACCATCAGTTAAGTGGCCATTCATTCCACTTGCTGATTGTGGGATCTTGCTCTGTGTAGATTGGCGGTCATGCTTGCCCATATAACAACAGCCCCCAAGCTTGCACAAATAAAAATTATTGGATGTAAAATGCTTTTGGATGTCCTCAAGACGTGATAAAGCACTTTACGAACGGAGGTTTTTACTTCATAACATCTCTAACTAAACTGTCTGTTTGAAGGCCATGCGCCCCAGCACATGAAGAAGGGGCAGATTAGACAAAATACTGAGATAGGTTACTTTTGAGAGACTGGGGTAGGCTAGACAATTGCTCATTGCTGAAGCATTGGAAGATAACTATGACTGCAGTCCAAATCCTTTGTAAGGAACTTTATTCATATATTGATGAAATCAGAAATTCTCTCAGGCTGAACTGTCCTACGTAATATTTCAGAAACTTCACCCATCGAGTGTCCAGCCCAATATAACTTTCAAACCCTTCTAGGCATTTATGCAAGGAAGCATTCCAATTAAGCCATGCCCATTAAGATAGAAGTCAATAACGATGAGAAAAGGTCCTTTAGCCCTCCTCATTGTTGGTATTGTCTTATTTTAAGTCATGAAGAAATCCTTTGATGACAAATAGGAAAACAGTTAAATACACTTTTGTATAGGGGGCTACAAAGGTGCAGATTCTTTTTTTTAAAAAAAAGACTTCAATGGCGACAGCCTGGGGGGTAAACTCTAACCCCAACTAAGCTGAAGGCAATGGGAAGCAAACTTGGGTGGGATAGAAAGTAAGTGGTTGATGTGATTCTGCTAGACGGGTCAGCGTAAAAAGGCCCAACCCCTCTCTCGATTAATAAACTGTACTTGAACGGTGAATGGTCTACAATAAAAGTCAGTTTTAGTCCAAAGACTTAACTACCCTACCATAGAATGAATACCGCCTCACAGACAACAAGCAGCTTTTCACTCCACACATAACTAGAAATCTTGCAGCATTGTGCTCTCTAATCATTTATTTCACACCCCCCCCCCCACTCACCGCAAGTTGTCAAAATGAGAAAGGAACCTTAAAAATTCAAGCATCGGTGTATGAGTCACATTAATCAAACCGACACAATTCACCAGGCGCAGGAGTCATTACAAAAGCAATCATCTCCCTAAAGCATCGTGGGCAGGGGACATTTCCTAGCAGAAGACAATCACACGTTGCAAGGCCAGGATAAAGGTTCCCCCTGCTAAATAGGATATTGACGTATAGATGTTAATGCACTGCCTCACAGTGAATTATTCGCAATTACACACCTCGCTCAAATGAATTTTTAATATCGTTGACTTCAGCCTGCGATCCAGGCACTCGAAAGATCCCCTGATGCTGAAGACCTGCAGAGGGCATGCGGAGAGTGAAATGAAAATGTGTCCCAATTGTGGCTAATGCAACAGGACAAACATGTCAGTAAAAAATTATAACAATAGTGGTAACTTGGTGAGTACCATGTTGGACAGCAAGGGGACAACACCAGCTGGATCGGGCTATTTGGCCCTTTGACCCTGCCCTGTCATTCAACAAAGACCATGGCTGATGATCTACCTCAGCTCCTCATTCCCACAACTTTATCCCTTAAATCCCTTCAAGCCCAAAAACTATGGATCTGATTTATTTATTACACTCAACAACTGAGCATCTGCAGCCCTCTAAGATTGGGAATTCCAAAGAGTCACCTCCCTTTGCACTTTTGCTGGAAGAATAGAGGAGCTGAATATTATTTAAATGGAGAAAGACTGCAGAAAGCTGTAGCACAGAGGGATTTGGGAGTCCTTGTGCATGAGTCCCAAAAAGCTAACATACAAGTTCACCAGGTAATAGGGAAGGCAAAGGGAATGCTGGCCTTTATTTCAAAGGTAATGGAGTATAAAAATAGGAAAGTCTTGCTAAAACCATACAAGGCACTAGTTTGACCACACCTGTGAACAGTTTTGGTCCCCTTATCTAAGAGAAGATATACTGGCATTGGAGGCAGTGAAGAGAAGGTTCACTAGGTTGATTCCTCATATGGAGGAATCTTCTTGAGATGTTGAGTAGGTTGGGCCTGTAGTCATTGGAGTTTATAAGAAAGAGAGGCAAACACAAGATTCTTAGGGGGCTTGACAGAGTAGATGCTGAGAGGTTGTTTCCCTTTGTGGGAGAGTCTAGGACCAGAGGGCATAATCTCAGAGTAAGGGGACACCCATTTAAAACAGAGATGAGGAGGAATTTCTTCTCTCAGAGGGTAGTCAGTCTGTGGAATTCTTTACCAGAGAGCGCTGTAGGAGCTGGGTCATTAAGTATACGTTAAGTATATTCAAGGTGTAGAGAAACGGATTTTTAATAGTAAGGCAATCAAGTGTTATGGGGAAAAGGCAGGAAAGTGGAGTTGAAGATTATCAGATCAACCACGATCTCACTGAATGACGGAGCAGACTCAATGGGCCGAATGGCCTACTTCAGCTCCTACTTATGGTCTTATGGTCTCTGAGTGAAGAAATTTCTCCTCATCTCTGCCCTACTGGCCAACCCCTTACTTTGAGACTGTGACCTTGTTTTCCAAATTCTCCAGTTAGGGGAAACATTTTCTCAGCATTTACCCTGTCAAAGCCTCTAAAGAATTTTATGGCCAGAATTTTACGTGCCCCCCCAATCACCCCAACAGGTTTGGAGCTGGGCGGGGGGAGGATTGGGGAAGATTGTGAAATTGCATGGATGGGATTCCCTCCAGGTTCCCACCCGCCCAGGTCTTGGGGCAATTTTACACTGGAGTGGGCAGGGCCTTAGATGGAGAGCCTGCCCTTTCCCCAGGTTAAGGCTTTAAATGGCCATTTAATGGCTGTTTATGGGCCGTTTCCTGCCCAGTCTCAACTTTGACTGGGGGTACCCTCCCCATAAGGGATGGTGACCTCCCCCCACACTCTGGCCTATCCCGAGACTCCGATCACACCCCTCGTGACGCCACACCGCCCCCTCCCCCGGCCCCCAGCCTGGGCCCCCTGCCAATTCCTTGTCTTCTGGGTCCTGGGGCTTAGTGCCAGGCAGCTCCCTGCTGTCCCTCTTCTGGCCACTGCAGCGCTGTGCCGGGAGGGACTGGAGGGTTGCTGGCCAATCAAATTGGCCAGCAGCTCTCCAAGGCGGGACTTCCTCCCGAATGAGAGCACAAGTCCCACCTTAATGCCAGTCAATGCTCGTTGGAGTGTAATATGGCATTGGGGCTGCTGGAGTCAGCTGAGCCCCCGCATTTCTGAAAATTCAGGTTATATGTTTCAATTAGATCACTTCACATTCTTCTAAACCTGAGGAAATATAGGTCTAGTTCACTCAATCTCTCCTCATAAGACCATCCCCTCATCCTAGGAACCAGTCTAGTGAAATCTTCATTGCGCTCCCTCTAGGGAAAGTATGTCCTTTCATAGCTGAGGAGAACTGAACAGTAACATACCATATAGGTTGATAAATCGAACACAACTTTCCACAATCAAAGGAATGGCTTGTCCAGAGTCCTGGGAAAGCAAATTTTAAGGAGCTTGTAACTCTCTGTAGAGATAAGGTCTGATCAGAATACAATACAAAAAGTGTCTGCACCCATTATTTCATTAAAATTAGGATAGACTGTACGGAGTTCTGGTTTCTCAGGCAGATTCAAGCCATTTGATGGGCAACATCTATGAACATTGCACCTCCTCACTGAAGGAACGTACAATTTCCACTTGATTTGGTCACTGAATGAGGCATCTTATCCTCAACATATGAGTGGCAAATAATCTGAATTCATGAAGCAAATGCGATGATACCCACCTGACCAGGCATCAACAGGGCATGGCGTGTCGGCACACGCTTTACCGCTTGGCACATTCGCGATTGGGGCTGGGTCACTCTTCGTTTAAGAGGGATGGGAGAGCTACAATTGCACATCTGAGGCTAAAGCACAGCAAGGGCCATCTCAGACTGACCTGCTGCACCCCTGGGCACAGGGCTACACAGCAACAGAGGTTGGCGCAACTGCCCATTCTCATGGCAGGAGAATTATGTGCCACACAAGGTGGGGTGGACCAAGAGGAAAGGAAAATAACAAAACACGACACGTAGAAATAAATATCTGAATGGCAGTTGTCAAAAATGTCGAGTCTCAACAGTTCCCTTGATGACATTATACTCAACGGACTCTGCACGATAAGGCTTCTCAAAAAGGTGCACTTCAAATAATTGTAGTCAGAAAAAGCGTGAGATACCAGACATTCCTTTTATTTGACTTAACTTGCATATAAATTTGGGTTAGAATTCTTGTTAATAAGAGAAGCAATGTAAGTAGGAAAATTAAGCTTGGTAAAAGTTGAATGTTTGCACAAGTCCTGTGACCTGGGACAGTTTTCAATTCCTTTCAGCTCCATTTGGTAATGAACAGCTCCCCCCCACCTCCGACTTTGTAAAACTTATCTGACAAAGGGTCATCAACCAGAAACGTTAGCTCAGTTTCTCTCTCCGCAGAGGCTGCCTGGCCAGCTGAGCGTTTGCCAATATCTTTTTGTTTTTATTTCAGATTTGCGGCCACTGCAGTATGATGGCTTTTGCTCTTTCAGAATTGAAAGATGGCGTCGCTTGAACCAAGATAAAGTTTGAAGTCCCAATTTTATTCTGATTGCCTTGGCACAGACCCTCCCTTTCCATCATTTAGCGCTTGGGACAAATGTATCCATTTCGCGGCCAAGGTGGCCAACCCATGGGTACAGCAACAACGCCGTTAACCACAAGTTCTGGGAGAACAAGACACAATGTTGGATCTGCCTCGAGATCCTCAGCCTCCCCACAGCTACCTTTTCTGCGTCTTCAACGTGGAGGACGCAGATATGGTATAAAACCTGCATTGCACCTTTACACTGAAAAGGATGACATAAAACCTACAGCACAGAAAGGAACCATTCGGCCCATCAAGTCTATATCAATATTTATGCGCCACAGAAGCCTCCTCACACCCTACTTTATCTAACCATATCAGTCGCCTGATCTATTGCTCTCTCCATTTATCTATCCAGCTTTCCCTTGAATGCATCTATGCTGTTCGCTTCAATTGCTCTATGTGGTATCATGTTTCACATTCTAATCACTTTAATTAAAGAAGACTCTCTTGAATTTCTTAAATGATTACTTTATATATTTATGTCCCCTAATTTTGGACTCCCATAAATTGGAAACGCTTTCCCTACCTCGACCCCATCAAAGTCCTTCCTAATTTTAAAGACCTCTATCAGTTCACTGCTTAGCCTATTAATGTTATATTAATTAGATTAAGGTACACAGGTGAAGATCATTGTTTAATTGATCACTTAGAGCACTTATAAAGAGAGACTGCTGGGGATGGTCGTACGTAGGCAGCGGTCATACATAATGCTGCATTCTGTAAATAAGCCTATCACCAAGAAAAGTATTAGTGTCTGTTTTCGTGCTTCACCAACTGGCTTGGGATCGAGTTAACACTGCCCTCTCTTTTCTAGACAGGAAATGACCGCTGCTGTTGCAAGGTGCCTTGGGGAAGCAGTCTGCGTGTGCTGTACCAGCCTGATTCTAATCTCTGCACAGCAAACTTCAGGCTCTATTGGAAGGGATTCATAGAATCCATAGAGCACAGGAGGTGGCTATTTTACCCATCATGCCTGTGCCAGCTCCTTGAAAGAGCTATTCAATTAAACCCGCTTTCCCTGCTTGTTCCTGGTTTGTCCCGCAATGTCTCACCTATGTACCCCATTCCCTTTTGAAAGTTACTATTGGATTTTTTTCCACGTAGCGCATTCCGGATTCATTTTCCACTTGGAACTTCACAAATCATACAACAGGCTTCTTTCCAAAGCAGACATGCTGAGGGCAGATTAGCATGTATGCCACAGCATAGCTCTCTCACATGATGCACTCAGGTCTCTAAACAACCTTCCATCCAGTATATCACCATCACCTCAACACATCCCTTCTGGTGGAATACAAGTGCCTGCTTTCCTGGCTTCACACTCAACGAACAAGTGCCTTCCCAACCACAGTAAACGATCAACCAAGACATCCCACAACCGGAAGTGGATTTTTATTGTAACAGGGCCTGGCCTTAGAGGTTTTGAGCCTGATTTTTAAAAAGCGACAGATTCCAATCATGTAGTATTTTACGTAATGCCACAAATCTCATCACTGAACCGATGCAAACATTCTTGGTTAATAATTTGCTCTGCATTCACTGCATTTTAAACCCAGGCAGAGATGCGAAGCCCAAGTCGCTTCACACAAGCACTATACCTGGTTTCTGGCGTGAGAATTTCTTCGTCCTCTGCTAGAAGCAATGTTAAGAGTGGAGGACGAAAAGAAAATAGTGAGACAGACAGCAGCAAATACAGTGGAGGTACACGATACAGGCCTGGACCCCAACCAGTGGTTTGAATATAATGGAATTCCTTAAGGGACAATTTACTTGCACTCTTTCGAAGGTTTGAAGAAACAATCTCCCCCTGACTCAGTTTAGAGGAACAAACCATTATATTCAGATTAAGGACAAAGTAGGCAATCAGATCAGGTTTGAATATAGAGGGGGTTCCTCAAGTTCAAGGATGTCATGGCTTATGGAGTATCCGCAATTTAACCAGAGGTGTCAGTCACTCCATTGACTGAAAGCTCGCTAGAAATATCAGGAAACGATGTCCAAATTCATCTCATTTTGGTACACGTTGTCTAGCAAAGGGTCGGGATGGGGGTGGGGGGAGAGGAGGAAACGTGGGCAGCTGCAAATCGAGTTGCTTACAATTTAAATCGAGCTCAAAGGGTTACGTCTCCCAACATATCCATCTTTGCGATTTCACCAAGTGGAAAAGCATTCCATTCTTGACTCGAGGAAGCAGGTTACAAACAGATACAGAGATAGGGCCCAAGGTAGAGTTGAACATAATGATGTGCCTCAAGCTTCTGGGTCCAAACAGACAACATTCATGCCCAAAATGGCAAGAGTAGCAAACCGAATGTGCGTGCCCTTGGCAAGGTTTGACTTGAGGAACAGTGCATTATGTTCAGACCAATGAAGATAAAAAAAGGCTCTCCACCACCATTACATGTTATGCCAGTACCTTGACGAACGTTTCCAAATCCCCATTAAATAACTTAGCATTACATTCTGAACGGGGCCTGGATTTCCTGGCTTTCTGAGGTTTAGGGGGCACATTTGGAGGCCTGAGAAGAGGATGGAACAAAGTTTTGAAAACAACTTAAAAAGTATCTCACTTAAAAGTGCGTCACAGGGAGCAGCTTAAACCATCAACAGTTCATGTCATTAAAAAACTATCCATGGAATTCAAACGAGTCGGCAGCCACATGACATCTGGCAACCCCAGCACGTGAAGTTTTAATCATTTGGAAATATGCAGTTGGACGTCAAGATACACTTTAACATCAGGACAAATCTATAAAATACCCTGTTTTCAAAGCACCGGGGAGCATTCTGTAGGAATTGCCCCTTCTATTCAATCAAGAGATCCATTAAGTCAGTCCAGTCGAGTACTCGTTAACTGCCCCATATCCCGTTAACAACGTGGCCATTAAGCCAACAACTCCAAGTTACCCATCAGAGTTTTGCGCAGAAGCAAATTAATCCTTTGAGTGGGATCTTTATCATTAATACCTCATCAGGTAATACCTGAGAAATGTGGTTTAACCCAAGGATAGGTGCTAATGATACCGTGACAGAAAGGGGAATTCTCTTAAAATTATTACGAGGCCAATCAGGGGTGATATCAGGAAGCACAACAGAGAGTGGAAATCTGGAACTCTCTGGAAATCTAGAACTCAGCCCCCCCGCCCCTCAAAAAGCTGTTGAGGCTGAAGGGTCAATTGAATATTTCAAAACTGAGAGTTTTGTTAGACAAGGGCATCAAGGGTCACTGAATCAAGATCGGTAGATACAGAGTTAAGATACAGATCAGTCCTGATCCAATTGAGTAGTGGAACGGGCTTGAAGGGCTGAATGGCCTTCTGTTCTTAAGTCCCTCCTACTAGTAACTTATGCGGCTGGTAGAATTGTAAAACAATTACTTTTCTGTTAAACTAGTGAGCTCGACGAGAAACAATATAAAAGTATAGTAATGCTTGTCAAATGAGGAAACATTGTGTAAGAATTGGTGGTACCAAAGCTAAAAAGTTTATAATGTTTTACCTGGATCTAAGGGTGTGTCACAGATAACAAGAATTCTCAAGAATGGGGACTACATTTTCCCCAACTAGCTCATGTTTAAACAATCACCAGTTGCTGCCTCATCTGACAGTTGTCTACTGAAGACGGCGTATTGTCTGCCCAATATCAGTCCTTTGAACTAACATTACCACATCTCTCAGTGAAGTACTTTAAAACCTTCTAGGATATTTGGGCCCCGTCGGGGTCAGGAATGGAGGTGGAAGATGGAGAGCCCGAAAATACCTGCGCCGACCAGCATTCAGGTTCCCCAACGCCTTTACCAGCGTCGGCAATTTTTGGGGAGGTGGGTGCGGGGCCCGGCAAAGCTGCACGAGGTGGGCAGCCCATTAGGTTCATTAAGAGCCTTACGGTCAGGAGGCTGCCTGGGATTTACCACTTTCCCGGCACCGTAGGAGGCAGATCAGCAGCCTGGAGGTGGGCACCCAGTGGCAGGTGGTGAAGGGGGGGGGTGCGACGATAGTGGCGATAGTGCTTCAGGCAGGCCTGCAGGCCCTCCCTGCCTGCCTGGGTGTGGGTGTGGGTGCGGCTAAAGGCTGCCCTGTAGGTGGATTCTCCCCCCGTGCAGTGGCGGCCTAGGCTGCTTTCCTTGTTTTTCATTTCAATTTTTAAAAGGGTGGGTGACAGGGTGCCTCCATGATGAAGCACCCTCTCCGTTACTTACCCTCAATTGCAGGCTGCTGCTCTCTCTCAAGCTGGAAGGCCTCTGATTGGCCCTGTAGCTTCGCGAGCTCATCTGCTGCCCTTAATTGGACAGGGAACCTGTCTCCATGGCAACCGAGGGGGCGCCCCTGTGAAAATCCCAGCTCTGGAGACCGTTTCTCCCCAGATGTGGGTTTGGGACCCGGAAAGTTCTGGCTCCTGTATCCCTCATCCAAAGCAAAAACTGGACTTGGCCCTGAAGGGGTGTTTCAAGGGTAAACCCATTGGTATTCCGTGGGGGGGCAGGTGGGGGGGAAGGTGCAAACTCGCTGGAGCTTGTGTCAGGAACAATGAAATGAAACTGCCACATCCCCTACTCCCTGACATAAATTCCAACGTTATGGTGTTTGTCCAGTCACAATTTTACAAAGGATTAACAGCACGATGTCATCTCTAGAAGGGTCCAGAGGAGGGCTGTTTAAACTGCACCTAGATCGGTTACCAGCAGTAACTTGAATTTTGCGCAAATGAATGGGTATATAGCTTTAAACTGTATTCATAACCCACCCCTAAAAGGTAAGGATTGACGTGGCCCACGCAGACAAAGAGCTGGGACACTCAATTAGAGGACGGAGGTTGGGGGTTTATTTTGACTTTGGTCTATCGGGTAAAACAGACGACAGGGAATCAGCCGCCTGCTGTAAAATCTCTCCTGATTTGCATTTCAACTCAATTCACACATTTGTATCTCTGATGACACAAAGGTTGGCCGGGTGGTTAACAGTGAGGTTGAGTGTCTTGGGCTACAGGAAGATATAGACGGGATGGTCAAATGGGCAGAGAAGAGTCATAGACAAAAGGGCAAAGAGGTGTTGAAGGTGGTGATTTATCTAAGGAATATGCTAATAGGTGACATTAAGGGTAGAAAGCAGGATGAGCCTATTTCGATCCCTTCCCCCCACCCCACCCCCACTAGGGCTATCTGTACCTTGCTCGTCCTGCTTTCTACCCTTAATGTCACCTATAAGCACATACCTTAGATAATATCACCACCGTCAACACCTCTTTGTCCTTTTGTCTATGACATCTTTTGGCAATCTCCACCTATCACTGGCCCTCTATCCAGCTCTATTTGTCCCACCCCCCCTTAAACCAGCTTATATTTCACCTCTTTTCTATTTTTCCTTAGTTCTGTTGAAGAGTCATACGGACTCGAAACGTTAACTGTGCTCCTCTCCGCAGATGCTGTCAAACCTGCAGAGTTTTTCCAGCTATTTTTATTTTTTGCTTTCTTAACCACCTTATCGACCTGTCCCGCTACCTTAAGGGACCGATGGACATGGACACCAAGGTCCCTCTGATCCCTCTGTTCTGTTGAAGAGTCATACGGACTCGAAACGTTAACTGTGTTCCTCTCCGCAGATGCTGTCAGACCTGCTGAGTTTTTCCAGGTATTTTTATTTTTGTTAGCATCACTATTGTTCCTCACCTTTTACGATACCAACTATCTCAGAAGAGATTTCTACTTAATGATCATTTGGCTGTTCAAGTTGCCAGGTTGCACCTTGTCTAGCAATGGATTAGGGGCAGGTGGCCTTGGCAGTATGGCTATTGAGGATCATGATGATCCATTTGCTGTAATACCGCAGTGTTAGTATATAGTGTCCTAAAAGAGCTCTAAGTGAGCAGGTATAAATCTAAAAGGCCATTCCAAATGGAAGACACGTGACTGTTTTTCAGTGGGGTCCCTACCCATATTCATGTTATCCTCTTCCTCTAACACCTTTCCTCCATTGAGCGGGACTACTCCCACCTGGTTCAACTCTTACCCATCTATTCGTAGTGAGAGAATCACCATTAATGGCTTCTCTATTTGGCCCAGCACTGCTATCTTTGGAGTCCCTCAAGGGACTAAATCCTTATACCTCCAACCCCTCCTCCCCAAATTCTCAACTACATATTGGTCATGTCATCCAAAACATCAGGTTGCACACAGACACTGACGCCAGTCAGCTCTGCTTCACCAGCATCTCTCTCAAGGAACACCGCCTCTTGTCTGACATCCATTCCTGGATGAACCATAAATTCCTACAATTAAACATTGGGAAGATCAAAGCGATTGCCTTCAGCCCTTCCCACGAGACTGTAAATCAGTGGCTGCCAAGCCAATGCAGAATGCTAATGTCATGAGACTCTCTTTTAAGCTCTGCTGCTAATAGCACTAACTGAGCATTTCTGCAAATCCAGTAATTTCGTACTATGAATAGCAGCACAGATACATCAAGCATGAAGTATAGCTGGGTATACGATCCCAGTTTCAACAAAGCTTGAGATAGCAAGTACATGTACACATGCACACATGAGGACACAAGCACAGAACAGCTCGCAGACACGTGCACACGCTGACAGATGCACACACAGCTGCTGACATGCACACACAGACTTGGACACACACATACACAGACACATGCGTGCTCACAGGCACACGCTGACACGCGCATGCGCACAGCCACATGTGCGCGCTCACAAACACGTGTAGACATGTGCGCGCATAAGCATACACGCACGTGTGCTCGCAGACATACACAGACACATGCACAGACATGTGCGCTCACAGACAGACAATTTTAAATTTTCCCCAAAAAATTGACTGAACTTTTCCCTACCTTGTGGTCATGAAGTCACTCTTCTGGCCTAAAGGAAAAAGGAAAAAGATTTTGTTTATGGAGTTGTGTAGGGGGCACAGGAAGCTGCAGGAAAGAGGGTCCTACAGAGACAGAGTGACTAGCTGAGGCCTTCCTTCCTGTTAACCACATTAAGAAGTCAGGCTTTGAGATGTCAACTTAAATATAGTGCTGTATAATTTAAATCGCTACTCAAGAGCAACAGCTTTGATGAGATGATAACAAAGCTGAGAAATTATCTGAAGTTAACAGAGATGCTATCTTTTTAGCCAAAGGTGTTGCAAAAAGTGCTGTTTAAAAGAGAGAGAAATATGACATGCCTGTAAACATATATTATTAAATGCAATTTAATCATGGCCAGTCAATGCACTACATCACACCCAAACCTGTTAATCTCTCCTGCTTCGAAATGCCCAACTGCACCAATAGAATTTAATACAATGTAATAAACAATTGAGGGTTGCTCATTTTCTAAATTGAATGGGAAAAAAATGCCACTCGGCAAATATCTTTTCAGCTGTGTTTTATTCAGGCAAAAAAATCACACTTCAGCCCACAGGGTAAAAACATATACGAAACCTGCTGTCATAAACGCTGTGTGTTACAGCAAGAGTAAGCGGAGTTGTTAAAAATGTAAAGCTGCTTTTAAATTGGCTTTAGAGGGCACATTCTTGTGACTGGCCCCAATACTTGGCATGTAATCCCTCGAGTGTGCAAGACCAAATTGAGGGGGGGGGGGGAGGTGGGGATCTAATTGAGACGTTTACAATGGTTACGGATTTGACAGAAACTATTTCCTCGGGTTGGGGGAGTCAAAAACAAGGGGGCATAGCCGCAGCTTTAGAATGAGCTTGTTCAGAGGTGACGTCACGAAGCACTTCCACAAACAAAGTGTAGTGGAAATCTGAAACTCTCTCTCCCCCCTACCTCCCCACCACAACCCTCAAAAGGCTGCTGAGGCTGGGGGAAGTCAACTGAAAATTTCAATAGATAGATTTTTGTTTGATAAAGGATATGGAATGGATATGGGTAACTGGAGCTGAGATAAAGATCAGCCATGGGGCGATGGTGGAGGAGTGGTAATGTCACTGGACTCGTGTCCCAGCCTGACCCTCTTGGGCGCACGGGTTCAATCTCACAGCGGCAGCTGGTAAATTCATTTAATTAAAAATATCTGGAATCGTAAAGATAGTCCACGGTGACCATGAACCTATCATCGGTTGTTGTAAAAACCCATCTGGTTCACTTTAGGGAAGGAAATCTGCCATCCTTACCTGGTCTGGCCTACGTGTGGCTCCAGATCCACAACAATGTGGTTGCCTCTTAACTGCCCTCAAATGGCCTACCAAACCCACTCAATTCAAGGGCAATTAGGGATGGGCAACAAATGTTGGCCTTGCCAGCGACGCCCATGTCCCATGAAAGAATAATTTTTTAAAAAATCTAATGAAATGGTGGAACAAGCTCGAGGGGCTGAATGGCCTCCTCCTGTTCTTATATAATTTTCACAGATGCAACTTAAGAGCAACCTTGGGAAGACTTGCTTTAAAAAAACAAAACGGAGCCTTGATGTATCTGGCACTTTGGCGTTGAGGCTGCTGGTGGGCGTGGGAGACCCGGGCATTGGGAGCTGGTGGCACTCAACCAGCGTAAAAGGAGGCTTGAGAAAGAGCGAGAAAGATCTGTAGGTCTACTCAAAAATGATTTACCTTCTCCCAGGGTCCGGTGTAACAAGTCGTGCTTTGCTTGCAGCTTCATGATAAGATTGCTGCCCTCGAGGTATTCCTTAAATTTCTGTTGAGGACAAGAGTCGGTGAATTTTACGCAAACTGATGCGAGAAGCCTACATTCTGATCACTTCGCGCAGCACAACTGGCAGGATACATACCATGAAATAGAACTGCTCCGTCTCCTGCTGATTGGCTCGTCTCTTCGCGATGCTGGGTTTGCTCAAGTAGGTTTCCGACACTGTGGATTTGACAGACTCTGTCGACCGGCTGTGCTGGAAACACTCTGAGACGTCATAATCCTCGATGGTTACCATGTCTTGTATCGTCTGCAGAGTTGCTTCCATCGTCTTTTTAACCTTAAAACAAAAAATTGAAAGGGCTTGCAGTCGTGCGATGCCTTTCGCCTCCCAACTCGCCCAGCCGCCAATGAATTCCTTTCGAAGTGTGGTCATTGTTGTTAGAGTGCTCGACAGCTAGGACTAGAGTGCCAAGAGGTAGTTTCTCCCTGGCTGGAAAGGCTAGAACTAAGGGGGCAGAATCTCAGGATAAGGGGTTGGCCATTTCAGGCTGGGATAAGGCGAAATTTCTTCATTCACAGGGTTGCGAGCCCTTGGAATTCTCTACCACAAGCTGCTCTGTTGTCGAGTTTATTTACGAAGAAGATTGATGGATTTTTGGACACTAGAGGAATCAAAGGATATGAGAATAGGACGGAAAAGTGCAGTTGAGGTGGAAGATCAGCCATGATTTTATTGAATGGCGGAACAGGCTCGAGAAGCCATTTGGCCCACTCCTGCTCCTCCTTCTTCTGCTCTTATGTAATACAGCCAACTGGTTTGTGCTTTACTTCAAATAGTGCCCCGGGATCTTTAAGGACAAGGGCACAATTTGCAATTATGCAACATGCTCCATGTCAAAGAACGTCCTCAAGTGCTTCACAGAAGCATAATTAAGGGCAATGGATTCTGAGGTGGGGCAAGGCCCGAGGAGAGGGAAACCACTAAACGTTTTAAGCCCCTGGGCTAGGGGGAATGATGGTGGAGGCTGTAGGGGAGTAGAAGCGGTTGAGATACGATGGCTTCACTGGGGACAATAGCATTGAAAAAAGGTGGAGGGGGATGGAGTGGCTGAGCAAATTGACAGGTAGAGGCACCTTGGAGAAACAAGGGCCAAAACTGGGCAGTACAGAGTTTGAGAATTCAGCTGTATGGGACGGAAGGGAGCTTCCTCTCCACCTCCCCCTCCCCCCCCCCACCCACAAATGAACCGGAGTTGAAAGACAGCGGAGGGAGTGTTCGGGTGTTGGGTGCACAAAGGCTGTGGAGTTAATGTCTCATAGGCGAGATGGCACATTTAGTCTCAGCCTGGGTGATGATGTGCCCAAGTGCTGGTGTGGGGCTTGTGACTGAGACTGCTCCCAATTCAGACTAGCTGGTAGCCGACTGCCTCCCAATATGGTGCAGGTTTTAAAAGCAAGAGCACAGAAAAGCTAAACAAACGCCAAAGAGCCACATTACTTTGTAACATTCCAGATGGGGGGAAAAAAATCCACAAGATCCGTCTAAGCTAATTTCTTTCAGTTCATAGAAGGTTACATGTGGTTTTTGTCCAGTTTAACACGGGTGACAATTCAGGCAAGGCCCGGGTTTTTGTCCGATTCCCAATTTTCAGTTCGGCAGGTTTGTGTGCGTGTGGAGATTTGACAGACAGCTGGGATTTTTCCCACCCGTACTTTCTGTGATGTACACTGAAGCAAGTTTAAAATCTGGTCCTTTAATCATTAGAAACACACAGATGGAGGACGAGTTCTTGCAAGTCCCAACCATAAAGCAGCCTGCTACTAAAACATGGGAAGGCAAGTTTTTGTGGCAACAGCAATGTGTGAGAGGCCGTTGAATACAAATCTGCCAGCACTGGGTTATGTATCACCCACACACTAAGACTCAGACATATTGTCAACCATCCATTCTACGCGATACAAATAAATCCTGGGCGCCGCACTTTAGGAAGGGTGTGAAGGTTTTAGAGGGGGTGCAGTAAAGGCGTACGAGAATGATTCCAGGGATGAGGTACCTCAGTTACGGGGATGGGGCTGGAGAAACCGGGGTTGTTCTCATCAAAGAAGCGCAGGCTGAGGGGAGATTTGATAGAGGTGTTCGACACCACGAAGGGTCTAAACTGAGCAGAAAGAGAGAAACTGTTCCCAATGGCAGAACGGTTTTGAACCAGAGGGCACAGGGATTGTCAAAAGAACCAAAGGGGACATAAGGAATACCTTTCAAAAAAAAAAAAGAGTGGTTAGGATCTGGAATGCACTGACTAAAAGGGTGGTGGAGGTAGATGCAGTTGTGGTTTTTAGAAGGAAATTAGGTAAGTACTTGAAGGAAAAAAATTTGAAGGGCTACAGGAAAAGGGCCAGTGAGGGGGGGACCAGCTCAATCGCTTAGAGATAAAGAGAGCGTCAGCATAGGCTCAAAGGGCTGAATGGCTCCTTCTGTGCTGCAACCATTCTATGATTCTATCGCTTAGAATCACTTCACTTTAAAAAGCAATCAATGTTATATAGGTAAAGAAAGTGCAGTCACTGATTATAGGCAAACACAGGCATAATTTGTGCACAGCAAGGTTCCACAAACGCCAATGAGATAAATGGTCGGTCTATTTCTTTTTTTAATGATGCTGGTTGGCTAAGAGTAGGCTCTGCCCATCTTTCAATAGTGCCATGGGAAATATAACATTCACTGGAACAGGCAGCTAGAACCTTGCTTTAACTTCTCAACTAAAAGATGCAGCACTCCCCCAATACAGCGGGGAAGTATTCATTTCCACCACGTGCTCAATCCCTGGTGCGGTACTTGAATCTATCAACTCAGGGGCAAGCATGGTACCAACTGACACTTGGTTTCACATCAACCCCTCATCCTTGGAGCCAGGCAAGAAATTAGAAACTCTGAAAGGTTTGGTTGATACCCCACTGAACGAGGACATGTGCAAAGATCCAACTTATTTTTGTTTTAAGGGAGCCAGTGGGTTTGGGGAAGGGGATTTTTCTAACTGTCTCCAACTCTTTCAGATTTCTGTATGTTTTTACTTGTCCTCTGGCACAGCTGGGCGAGGACCTGTGTTTATCGCCCAAAGGATATTCCTCCAACAGCAGAGAAAACTATTAAGGGTGTGTTGCTATTAAGAGCTGAAAGCAAGTCCCTGGGGGCGAGCTTGAATCTGTAACCTTCTGCTCTGAAGGCAAAGCACAGCACTCAGCAGATTCAGTGCAACATGACAGATTTATGTCATACTCTTTCTCAATTCTGAAAACGTTCCATGGCATTTATTTATATCAAAGGAATTGGGTGGTGACTGGAGTGTAGCTGCACACAGAGAGAGAGAGAGAGAGAGAGAGGGGGAAAGAGAGAGAGGGAAAGAGAGAGAAAGAGAAAGAGATAGAGGGGGAAAGAAAGAGATAGAGGGGGAAAGAAAGAGATAGAGGGGGAAGAGATAGAGGGGGAAAGAAAGAGATAGAGGGGGAAAGAAAGAGATAGAGGGGGAAAGAAAGAGATAGAGGGGGAAAGAAAGAGATAGAGGGGGAAAGAAAGAGATAGAGGGGGAGAGAAAGGGAGAAAGGGAGAGAAAGAAAGAGAGAAAGAAAGAAAGGGAGAAACAAAGAAAGGGAGAAAGAAAGAGAGAAAGAAAGAAAGAGAGAAAGAAAGAGAGAAAGAGAGAAAGAATGAAAGCGAAAGAGAATGAAAGAGAGAAAGAGAGAAAGAGAGAAAGGAGAGTAAGGAGAGAAAGGAGAGAAAGGAGAGAAAAAGATAGAGAGAGAAAGAGAGGGGCAGAAATAGCCTTTTAAAGGAGAGGCAAAATAAAAAAAAAAGCAGGAAAAAAATTGCCACAATACCATCGGGATGATGAAAATTAAGGGAGGTCATAATGTTTGAAGGCAGACTTTTCCGACAATTTGGAATTTCCATCTCCTAGTCCCATGTGTACATTTACAAATTGTAGCTTTAACAGAAAACATCTGGAAAATTAGAGTCCAAGTGATAATTTTACAGAATTCCAACCAGATCCAACCCACTCAGAGTCCGTACAAACCAACAATGCACAATATCTTGCCCATTGTTTCCTCATTTCCAGAAGAAGTTCCATACTCCGGTCTATATCCCTTGCTAAAATTGGCAACCGACAGAAAATCAGAGCCCCTGTTCAGAACAAACCTTGGGCCATCTCCCCAGATGTCTTCAATTAAGTTGAGTTTGCAAAACATGCTGGAAGAGTTCGGAATATTGTCTTAATTTTTAAAGAAGCAGCTTTTTCCATGTGAACAGATAATTCCTGAAGGGAATTTCGGTACTCACTGTTGGATTAAGTTTATTAAAAAAGACACAAAGGTAATAAAACAATACGCAAAAAAAAATGCCTCGACATTTACCTCAGCTGATGGCAATAACCTACCTCCTCATTCTCGATCTTCAGCGTTGTCAGCCTGGACTGCAGCTGTTGATATCTGAGCATTAACTCAGCCTGCACGGGTTGCTGAGCACTAACCTGGCACACCTAGCAAGAGAAGCAAAGTTTCACCCATCAGGCTCCAATAATATTGTTTAACCAACGAAACTTTAAAGAGGCCAGGATTTTATGGTCCCTCCCACCTGGCGGGGGTGTTACGAACTGAACGGAAGACACGCCCCGGGGGGGGGCTGTAAAATCCTGGCCAAAGCGTCCAGGCAAATCAAACACTTTCCAACTGTTCGTTCTCTCTTCCCTGCCTTCCGAAAACTCCTGCATGATCTTCAAGGGCATTTTTGCTGGCGCTAGTCACAGTTCATGACTTTGTCCTTCAGGCAAAGCCTCGGTAGCGTATCTGATTCTGGAGAGCATTAAAACGGATTTGGACCCAGTCTTCACTGGACCTGGACCTGGACCCGGGGGCCCCGCCCTCGCCCGGCCCCAGGCCCCGCCCTCACCTGAGGCCCCGCCCTCGCCGAGGTCCATAATTATTCATTTCCTAACAGAGATAATTCAACACTGATCAAGAATCCTGCCTTCCTCTTTCCGTCTCTCTCTCTCTCTCTCTCTCTCTCTAGCCCTTTTGTGCCAACTGTAGAATGACCCATGTGAGCCCCAGCTGACACTGGTAAACCCAGCACTGAACACAGGGGCAAAAGAAGGGTTTTGTTTCAAACTGAACTGTGTATTTAGCCACAGAATCAAACCCCGCGTCTCCTGGTAAATATACCTAAAAGCTGTCTGTGTGGCTCACTTCATCAAAAATCAATTTAAAAGCAAATTACTGTAGGAAATCTGAAACAAAACCAGAAAATGCTGGAAAAGCTCAGCAAGTCTGGCAGCATCTGTGAAGAGCGAAACAGAGTTAACGTTTCGAGTCTGTGTGACTTCGAATTTCACTTCACTGACTTCAAAATCAATTTATCTCGGCTTTATTAACCTTATGGTGGTATTAATCTACATCAGATGAAGCTGTGTGTGTGGTTGAGTGTTTTCTTGTTTTGAGAGGGGGAGAGAGAGAGAGAGAGAGAGACAGCTGACATAGGGTCGCAGAGTCACCTCCCAGACCCAGTGTGATTGGTTCAGTGAAAGTCGCCCTTTCAGCTAGCTGTAGGAATTCTACATTTAAATAAAAAGGTTCAAGTGGCCCATTCCCAACTGATTCCCAGTGCAAAGAGCCACAGTTCAGTTCAAGTCTTAATACAGGGGTCATGAGGATGGCTGACAGTGGAAAGGTTAAATTTGCAGTGATCCCAAGTGCAAATGCCTTAAGGGCAGGTTAATTCACAATGCCAGAGACAGAAAAGGCAAGTTTTAGTTTTGTCATGCCAGACACACACACGACCTGGAAACACTGTTGGCTAAAGCAGCTGACAAAATATATCCTGTGTTTAACTAGGCCGGATATCAACAGTCCATCTGACAGGTCGGAGCTGGGGCCTGCGAGACACTTTGGGTGGTGGATAGGTCGGGGCCTTTTGAAAAATCTGTCCTCGGGACGCGGGCGTCGCTGGCTGGGCCCAGCATTTATTGACCAACCCTGGCTGCCCTCGGGAAGGTGGCGGTGAGCCGCCATCTTGAGCCTCTGCAGTCCCACGTGACATTTCTGTAGCGGTACGACACAGCTGGACGGCCATTTCAGAGGGCGGTTAAGATTCAGCCACATTGCTGTGGGTCTGGAGTCACATGTAGTCCAGACCAGGTAAGGACGGCAGATTTCCTCCCCCAAAGGACATTAGAGAGCCAGATGAGCTTTTACAACAATGCACTAAGTTTTGTGATCATCATTACTGATGACTAGCTTCTATTCCAGGTTTATTAATTGATTGAATTGAAATTTCCACAGCTGCCATCTTGGGGTTTGAATCCATATCTCTGGAGCATTGGTCCAGGCCTCTGGATTACTAGCCCAGTAATGTAGCCACTACACGACTATGTTCACATTTACGACGATGCTGAAATGATGTGGAGTGATCTGCTGGCTTGCTATATAAATAAACTATCACCATTCCTGGCTACATATAGGGTGGCACATCTTTCACAACGGAAAAGCTTTGAAAGACTGGGCTGTTCAGCCACTCATAAACGCCCCAAAAAAAAAACCCATTTCTAAATAAAAAACTTAAAAGAAAATCCACGGTCGCCTTTACATAACTATCACCAGCAGGTTAATAACACAAGACAAACGATGACTCATTGGTGCTTTTGGAGCTGTCAGTATGGTTCAATTTACACTTTGTTCAGTTAAGTGCAAGACAATTACATCCAGACACGTTTTTCCTTGATAGATCGGCTGCGTCCTCTCTTTTTCAACCCCAGATTTAAATATTTATGTTCCACTTTGAAGCTCAAAGACTTATTAGCTTCCAGGAAATGAGCTTTTGATTTCATTTTCTAAACACGAGTTGTGTAAAGCAGAATATTGATGGGACACAACAAGAAAGCTGGCAACACAATAACTAGGCTCCAAAACGCAACGCAGAACGTGTAACCGCTTGCTTTTAAAGAGGCACATTCTTTAGCGAAAGCGGTCTCAACGGACTCGGGTCACGTCGGTAAGAAAAAAATGGCCACCCAAGGGTGCATCTTTTTCCACTCGGAGTCTGTGGTAAATCAAGAATTTTGGGCCCGAATTGACTCAGAAGTAAAGTGGAGCGAGATTACACCCTCAAGGGGTTCTCACCCCACTTATCCCTGCAGTTAGACTGGGCTTGGACTCTGGATTCAGGCTGCGTTTACACTATGACTGCAGGACCACTGCAAAATTAAGCCACTGCGCAGCCAAGCTGTACGTGCAGAGTTAAGGTATACTTAATCAAGTAAGCTATTTGGCCCATCATGTCTTGAGCTAGCTCGCTACATGAGTAATTTAGCTAGTTTCACTCTCCTGTCTTTTCCCTATAGGCCTGCAATCTTTTCACGCTTCAGATAATTATTCGATATCCTTTCAAAAGCCATGATTGAATCTGCCTCCTGCCCAAACTCCGGCAGTGCAATCCATATTCTAACCATCTGCTGCGTTAAAATGTTTTTCCACATGTTGTCATAGCTTCTTTCACCAATCACCATAACTTGGTGTCCTCTGGCTCTTGACCCCTCTGCCAATGGGAACTATTTCTCCCTATCTGCTCTGACTAGACCCCCTCCCTCCCCCAAATCATGATTTTGAGCACCTCCATCAAATCTCCTCTCAACCTCCTCTTCTCTAAGACGAACAGTCCCCAATGTCTCCAGTCTATCCATGTAACTGAAGTCCCTCATCCCTGGAACTGTTCTTGTAAACTTTTTCTATGCCCTCTCTAATGTCTTAATATCCTCCCTAAGTAATAGTGCCCAGGATTGGATGTGGCAGAACCAGTATTTTATAAAGTTTCACCATAACTTCCTTGCTATTGAACTCTATGCCTCTATCTATAAAAGCCCAGGATCCCGTAAGCTTTCTCAATCTGCCCTGCCACCTTCAACTTTCTGCACATCATAATGAAAATAGCAGGTGACTGTCCGGTTGCTTGCCCCGCCAATGCAGAAAAAACCCCGGCCTGACGAAAGGAAACCCCATGGGTCTGTGATTCCCTGGAACGAGCTTGCCAGTGACCTCCAACCCTGATCCCGCCAAGCCCATCGGGTCAGTGGAAGGTCGCCCGACAAACATATCCTGGGCAGGCTCTCCTGCTGCTGGTTGTGCGCCTCCGGGAATGCCCCGCATACTGGCGCACGGCGTTCTGGTTCTAGGGCAGGGGGGTTTCCCCTGTACCTCGGCAGGGGGTTTTCCCCTGTACCTCCCTGTCAGGGAGAGGTTAAAGTTGCTCGATTGGCCCACTTGGTAAGGAGTTTTGAAACCGCAGCTTTCCAGCAGCGTTTGGTGGATCTGAAGTGGAGGGGGGGGCAGCTCTGTGACTTCTCAGCCACGTAGCTCAGTATAACAAAGCACAGGAGGAGGCCATTCGGCCCATTGTGCCTGTGCCAGTTCTTTGAAGGAGCTATCCAATTAGTCCCACTCCCGGCTCTTTCCCTATAGCTCTGCTCATTTTCTCCCTTCACATAGTTATCCGATTCCCTTTTGAATGTTATATTGAATCTGCTTTCACATCCCTTTTAGGTAACACAGTCCAGATAACAATTTGCTGCTTAAAAAAAGTTCCTTCTCTAGTCACCTTGAATTCATTACCTCTGGTTATTGACAATTCTGCTTCTGGAAACTGTTTATTCTTTATTCTATCAAAACCTATGTGACATCCTGAGCTCAAGAAAGGCGTTATATAAATAGAAGCCTTTCCATTTTTATGCTCTTGAACACTTCTGCCAAATCTCCTCCTTAACATTCTCTGCTCCAGGGAGAGCAATCCCAGCTTCATCTTGCACAGTACAACCCCTGTCTAACAATAAGTCTTGAATCAAGAGCAAAAACAGAAAATGCTGGAAAAACTCAGCAGGTCTGGCAGCATCTGTGGAAAGAGAAATGGAGTTAACATGTCATGTTCGTATGACCCTTCTTCTGATGCTGTTGGACCTGCTGAGTTTTTCCCAGCATTTTCTGTTTTTGTTTCAGGTTCCCAGCACCCGCAGCGTTTTGCTTCAATCAAGAACTCGGTTTCATGGGTGGGCCGTTCATAGAAAAACGAAGAGATACCATTAGCCGTATGGAAGATGAGTGTAAAACTGTCCTGCAGCACTCTGGGCCTACCTCATCACCCATGTGGGGCTGGAAGTCAAATTTCACCGGTGGGCAGAAGGCTGTGTGGTACATCTCCATAAACCGCTGCTTGTCGCTACGAGGGTCCAAGTTGTCGACAGCGTTCTCTATGATGTCCAGACCCTCATGCCTGGATGTCTCCAGGTTGTATTCAGCGGACAGGAACGTCCTCAGGGCTCTGTTTAGGCTAGCATGATACCCCAGGTCACAGCACTAACACAGCAAGAAAGCGAGAGAGAGAGAGAAAGAGGTGGCATTAAAATTCAAACCCAAATCCGCATCGGGACTCTTAACAATTGGGAGTTTAAAACCACATTACTTGGTGCTGTTGCAGTACCGAAGGTCATTTTCTTCAGGACAAGCAAATTTTTTTAAAAAAAGAAGCCTTCTGACTTGAGGGAATGAGGGAACTATTTTACCTAAACAAGCACCCCACAAATTTATTTCTCTGGTATCGCAAAGGAGCCTTCAAGTTGCAGTTAAACCTCTAGTTAAAATAAAAACTCAACATTTGGCCTACAGTCACAGAGAGAATGGTCACCTCAGCGTTAGAGCTGGAAATCTTCCTGTTGGTAAGAAATACCCAGAATTACAAATCCAAGAAAGCTTAGAATCCAGGGCCTGTGTAACCACTAGGCAAACGAGGTGCTCACCTGGAGCTGCAAAACGTGGGAAGGGTGTGGTGGGGTGGGTGGCATACATTGAATGAACTATTCATGAAATGACGTAAGTAAACAAACAGACTTCTGCAGTGGGTCTAGATCTACTATATACATCAACATATACTGACACGCACAAAGATTCCTATGTATTTACATTGCAGTCTTTCCCAAAATTTCATATTGCATTCATTCTGTTTATGCAACAGTTTTTAACTTCTACATGACTATTCCAAGACTGCAAACCAGGAAATAGTGTTGAAGAATGTAATTTAATCTAGCCCACTCTATTGTATTGATTAACGATTGGGTAAATTGCCATAAAGTCATCTAGTAACTGTTGCAGGAACATAGCATTACATCACGTGAGCCATATTACACAATGTGCATTTCTTCCAGTACGTAATCCTGTGAAAAGCGTAGAACAATGAGAATGTACAATTAGTATTATAATATTTGCCTTTTTCATGTAAAATAAATCTGTAATTATAAATGCAGAGTTATTATCATGCTAATGCACAATATTCATTTTCAAAAGTTAATTGTGCAGGCGTGGGCTTAAGGCTGAATACTGATCCTCCTAATACTCTTGCATCAGCACCAGCCCTGTTTGAATCAGATGCATTTTAATTACTCATCCATGGCTTTCACATAAAATACCACCATCAGTTAATTCCTTTCCCTAATTATTATTATTTTTAATGTTTAATTAAAGTCCCTTTTAATGTTCTTAGACAGGTGCGGTGGTACTTTTAGGCTTTTAATATATCTGTTAGTAGATGTTGATAAAATGTTTCCCCTACAATTATTTGTTTTTTGGGGGGGGGGGTGGTAGCAGCGAGGCAGAAGAGCCAGGATAAATTTTGAAAAAATTCTGTTTCCTGAATTTAAATGAACAGAAAATTGGGAACAGCGTAATTTTAGCGATCAAACCTTCGGTACAAAACACACTGAGAATGGTGTCTCCGAAAATTTACCCCAGTGTCCCTCCACAGTGTATTCAATAAGTTGTAATGTTAGTTTGCTTTTTGAAAGAAGCTGCTCAGAGTCTCTTTTCTTCTGGGTACGAGAAGTACAGGTAAACTATTGACCATTATGGTGAGAAAATTAAACACTTAAATTAATGGTACGGCCTGTGGAGCCTGATAATTCAAGCACTCCTCCCATCCCGGTCGTAACAATATTTTATATAAAATCTAATTAGATGTACTGGATTGGTGATTATCAATGGCCCCTTTATCATCCAATTTCAAATTTCTTTGCTCATCTTCCATGATTTCCCTTTGGAATTTTACTGCACGTTTTGCTTACCCTGCCACAGTTAATATTACACATGGTATACAGCATGAAACAGGCCATTCAGCCCAACCAGTCCATGCCAGTGTTTATGCTCTGCTCGATCCGCCTCCCATATTTTCTCATCTAAATCTAACATCGCAACCATCTAGCCCCTTCTCCCTCATAAACTCGTCTGGCTTCCCCTTGAATGCACCTATACTATTCATTTCAACCACTCCCCGTGGTACCGAGCTCCACACACTCCCCGCTCTAGAAGTTTCTTCTGAGTTCCCTACTGGATTTCTTGGTGACTTTCTTATATTGAAGCCTCTAGGCTCTGCTCCCTACTGCAGGAGGAAGTATTCTCTCTGTATTCGCTCCGTCAAAACCTTTCATCGTTTGAAAGGCCTCTATTAGGTCACCTCCCTCAGCCTTCTTTCTTCAAGAGAGAAGAGACCCGGCCTGTTGATGCTTTCCTGATATGTAGACCCACGCATTACCGATATCATCTTTGTAAGATCATCTCTGCTCACTCTCGAGTGCCGCTATATCCTTTATATAGCGACCAGAACTGCATGCAGTATTCTAAGTGTGGTCTAACCAAGGGTCGATATAATTTTAGCATAAAGTCCCTACTTTCCAATTCTAATCCTCTGGAAATAAAGACTAGTTGTTGATTTGTTTTTTTTTTTAAATGGCCTTGCTAACCTGTAGTGCAACTTTTAGTGATTGTACGTATTTGACTCTTCTTTTGTGCTCTGCCATAACACCTGCCGGACTAAGGCACAGAAGCAGTAACTTTATGAACAGCCTAACGACAAACCAACATATAACGGTGTTCTTGGAATCTTACCATACAGAAAGAGGCCATTCATCCCATCCGCTCACTCTCCCCATAACAATGTTTGTGCAAGGGGGGGGGTTCTGAAAGGTCCAAGCCCCCAAACCTAACCTATTGAACCTTTGAACATTTCCAGCACCTTGATTAGATCACCACCCTCAACATTCTTCATTCAGGAAGTAGAATGCTGCAGCTTTAAGGCAACAAGGAGGAGATGGCGGAGTTCTGGGAGTGTCGCTGGGCGAATAATCCAGAGGCCAAGGATAATGCTCTGGAGACACGGGTTCAAATCCCACCACGACAACTGGTGGGATTTAAATTTGATTAATCCATAAAACTCTGGGATTGAAAGCTGGTGTCGGTAACGGTGTCATCGATCACCGTTAAATTCCCATCCCTGGTTCACCGATGCCCTTTAGGGAAGGAAATCTGCCACCCTTACCCGGTCTGGCCTACATGTGGCTCCTCCGGTCCCACAGCAATGTGGTTGGCTCTCAACTGCCCTCTGGACCAGCAAGCCGCTCAGTTCAAGGGCATGGGCAGCAAATGCTGATCTTGCCACGAAAGAATTAGAAAAATGCTCTTCTCCGACAAGGAATTCCATTTGCTGTTCATCGTTTTTACTTGACGTGTATTTCTAAACGGCACAATTGCTTCCCTTATAAAATTTTCATAACACAGCAGAACACAAAGGCTCCTATTGACAGGGGAGCATTTATCATTTTGTTTCTATCCTTCTTTACTGCATGCTATGAACCTAGGCTTCAATGGCAATTATCAAATTAAAGTTACTCCTCAGAATAGCCACTGAGTAAAAAAAAAGCGTGCACATCAGCAATTTGGAACCACTTTACAGACAGACCTGCATTGGTGCTATTTAGATACAGTGTCATGCGGTTAAAAGGACTTCGCAGTACCCTGTCACTCAGAGCTGGTTAACTGCTGGTAATTTATCAAGGTTTTGCAAATGGTGCAAGCAAAGGCATTTTTTGAATATGCACGGATTTAATTTGGAGATGGCCGAGAGGAGCTGGCTGCCATAAAATTTGACCTCCAACATGGATTTATTTTGTAAAAAAAAATACTTCTTTCTCCAGAGACTGGAGTTCAAATTCAAAAAATTGGCACTCAATGCAGTACCGAGAGTGTGCTGCAGTGTCAGAGGTGCTGTTTTTCAGCTGATATGTTAAACCAAGGGCCTTTTTGCCCTCTTAGGTGAATATAAAATATCTTGTAGCACTATGTTGAAGAGCAGCGGCTGAGGTCTCTCTGATGTCCTGGTCAATATTTATCCCTTAACCAACAACACGAAAACAGACTGATGGTTTATCTTATTGTTGTTTGTGGGAGCTTGCCGTGTTCAAATTGGTTGCTATGTTTCCTATGTTACAACAGTGACTACACTCTTCAAATGGCTGTCAAGTGCTTTGGGATGTCCTGTGGGTATGAAAGGCACTATAATAAATGCAAGTCTAAATGTTGGGAAGACTGAAGCCAATGTTTTTAGAACCTGCTCCAAACTTCATTCCCAAGCCAACAACTCCATCCAACCCCTGAGATTAAACTATTCTGTTCGTGACCTTGGTGTCACATTTGACCCCAAGATGAGCTCCTGACCTTATTCGCACCATCACTATACTGCCTAATTCCCCGTCCTTAGCATTACCCAACATCACCTCTGTTTCAGCTCATCCGCTGCTGAAACCCTCATTCACGCCTTCATTACCTCCACACTTGATATTCCAATGCACTCCTGGCTAGTCTCCCATAATCTACCCTCCATAATCTCGAGGTCATCCAAAACACTGCCACCCATTTCTCAACTTACGCCATCCTCTCTCACCTTCTGTGCTCACTGATCTACACCGACTCCCTGTCAAACAAGGCCTTGATTTTAAAATTCACATCCTTGTTTTCAAATCTCTCCATAGCCTCACCCCTCCCTCTATCTGCAACCCCACAACCCCCTGGAGATATCAGCGCTCCTCTGCATTCCTCTGGCTTCCTGAGCATCCCCGATTTTAATTGCTCCAACATTAGCGGCCATGCCGTCAGCTGCGTAGGCCCCAAGCTCTGGAGGTTCCCCCCCTGCCTCTCTACCTCACTCTCTTCCTTTAAGACAATCCTTAATGCCTGCCTCTTTGACCAAGCTTTTGGTCACTGGACCTAATATCTCTGTATGTGACTCAGTGTCATATTTTGTTTTATAATACTTTGTGAAGTGCCGGACATTTCCTTATATAACATTGTTAATATAAGTTGTTGTTTTTATTGAAGTCTTTCTTCGTTGGATTAAACTCAAACCTATTACAAAGGGCCAATCATGTGTCATGATAACGAATATTATCATGTGCTTAATTGCAGCAATATTGGCCTTCTTCAGGAGGTTGTGGTCTCTCTATATTGTTTCACTTGTTGCTAATGCAACACATTCAACAGACACAAATCTGCTTCAAAAGTTTAAAAAAACCCGCTCAACAAAAATAACACAAGTGCCAACCATGAGCTGAAATGGGGGTCTGCACTTTTCTTGTGATTAGGTTCTCTCCTCTATACCCTCCAGTTCTCCTCTCTCAGTACCGGTCACAGTGTCAACCTGTATCAAAGCCTCCACTAATATTGTTTACCTAACCCCGCTGTGGGTCGTAGGAGTGATACATTCAGTTCACCTCCGTGACCCTGTGGCTGGGGTTATCTGCTCGCCAGTCGACTTGCTCAAGTTAGAAAAGGACTGAAGTATCCTCTATTCTCACAGCTCCAGGACTGCTGGTCTTTTGGGTAGTATGCGTATTGCGGAGGGAAACTGAGGCCAGGATTAGGCCCTAAGATAAAGGCAAAATGCTGCGGATGCTGGAAATCTGAAACAAAAACAAAAAAATGCTGGAAAAACTCAGCAGGTCTGACAGCATCGGGAGGGGAATTCTAACAGCAATGCTCCGAAGAAGAGTCATACAGACTCGAAACGTTAACTCTGTCCTTCTCTCCACAGATGCTGGTAGGCCTGCTGAGTTTTTCCAGCATTTTTTGTTTTTGGGCCAGGATTAGGCCAGTCACTTTTTAATTCTTTCATGGGATGTGGATGTGGGTGTCGCTGGCAAGGCCAGCATTTGTCACCCATCCCCAATTGCTTTTGAACTGAGTGGCTTGCTAGGCCATTTCACAGGGCAGGTAAGCGTCAACCACATTGCTGTGGGTCTGGAGACACATGTAGGTCAGGCCAGGTAAGATTTCCTTCCCTAAAGGACATTAGTGAACCAGCTGGGTTTTTACAACAATCAATGATCGTTTCATGGTCACCATTACTGAGGCTAGCTTTCAATTCCAGATTTTATGGATTAACGGAATTTACATTCCACCAGCTACCCAGACCGTTAGCCTGGACCTCTGGATTACTAGTCCAGTGAAATTACCACTACACCACAATCTCCCCATTCCGTGATGCCTCCCATGATGGAACAGGCCACCAACGTTCATGGTCACGGACACGCACACACTGGGGTTAAGTGAGCAAAGATACTAGAGAACATGTGATATCTGTCAAACCCTCCCCCAATAAAGGGGCCCAATGCCTTCATGAGGGGGAAGGGAGAAAGAAAGAATATATGAATCTGAAGCCTTCCTGGCCTTAATGGCTCAACATTGCTCTGTGCGATACACTGGTCCAGCCAGTCAGGTGTCAAGGTACCCAGGTCAGGCCATTTGCCCAAGGTACTTGAGTCCAGCCACCATCAACTGTGCACCCAGCCGGTCGCCCCCCACCCCTCATCAATCCCTATTGCTTGCCCCTCCCCTACTCTCTAGGCCGCCTGCTCCCCCACTCCATCTCCTGATCTCTTCCCCACCCCTCCTTCCAGGAGCTGTCAGCAATGTAAAGACCCACATTTCAAATCCCCAACACCGGTGAGTTTCCCAACAGCTGCAGCCTGCAGGTCTCAAATTAACCAGGCCCTACAGGCCCCCTTATCGAGTGTGGCTCGGGCCTATCACCCCCTGCACTGGTGATCGCCTCCCTGTGCTCAGTCCATATGCTGGCAGTGTGTGGAATGAAACAAGCTTCTAGGCTATTATGTAGCAATTGTATAAAACAAGCCCAGCTGTAGCTTGGGCAGCAGATTGTGACTTTTCTTCAAAATAAACCTCAAAATTAAATTTAGAATCGTAAAATGGTTACAGCACCGAAGGAGGCCATTCAGCCCATGACTGCAAGAGCAGCTCTACTAACCCCCGCTCCCTTGCCCCCACAGCCCAGCAATTTTATTTTCTCTTCAGACATTTATCTAATTCCCTTTTGAAAGCCACAATTCAGTTTGTCTCCATCACACCCTCAGGCAGCGTATTCCACAACCTAACCGCTCACTGCAAAAAAAAAAGAAGATTTTTCTCATGTCTCTGTTGATTCTTTTGCCATTCACCTTAAATCAGTGTCCTCCATTCTTGACCCTTCTGCCAATGGGAATAATTTCTCCCCATCTACTTTGTCCAGCCTGGGAATAAGTAGAGATCTTAAGAAAAGAATGATCAAGACTGTGATTTGGAGTGTCTTGTTCTATCGGGCTGAAATGTAGACCTTGAGGAAAGCAGCTGGTCCAAAGACCAGAAAGCTGTGAAACGTGGTTTTGGAGAAAGATGGAGTGGGTCCATTGGGAAGAACACGAGAGCAATGAAGAGTCTCTCAGGAATGATGGAGGAGGAAAGATCATTAGTGAAGATCATCAAGAAAAGGCAACAAGGTGGGTTGACCATATCCTAAGGCATGAGAACTTGAAGGAGGTGATTGAAGGAAGATTAGAGGGATGCAGACCAAGAAGGAGAGAGAGAGTAATGATAAAAAGCAAAAATAAAAATACCTGGAAAAACTCAGCAGGTCTGACAGCATCTGCGGAGAGGAACACAGTTAACGTTTCGAGTCCGTATGACTCTTCAACAGAACTAAGGAAAAATAGAAGAGAGGTGAAATATAAACTGGTTTAAGGGAGGGTGGGACAGGTAGAGCTGGATAGAGGGCCAGTGATAGGTGGAGATTGCCAAAAGATGTCATAGACAAAAGAACAAAGAGGTGTTGGAGGTGATGATATTATCTAAGGAATGTGCTAATAGGTGACATTAAGGGTAGAAAGCAGGACGAGCAAGGTACAGATAGCCCTAGTGGGGGTGGGGTCGGGGGGAAGAGATTGAAATAGGCTAAAAGGTAGAGATAAAACAATGGATGGAAGTACATTTAAAAATAATGGAAATAGGTGGGAAAAAAAAATCTATATAAATTATTGGAAAAAAGGGGGATCAGAAAGGGGGTGAGGATGGAGGAGAGAGTTCATGATCGTTCCCTCCAGGACACCCTGGTCCACTCCTCCATCACCCCCTACACCTCAGCCCCTTCCCACGGCACCTTCCCATGCAACCGCAGAAAGTGCAACACCTGCCCCTTTACTTCCCCTCTCCTCACCGTCCAAGGGCCCAAACACTCCTTTCAAGTGAAGCAGCATTTCACTTGCACTTCCCTCAATTTAGTCTACTGCATTCGCTGCTCCCAATGCGGTTTCCTCTACATTGGAGAGACCAAACGCAGACTGGGTGACTGCTTTGCGGAACACCTTCGGTCTGTCCGTAAGCATGACCCAGACCTCCCTGTCGCTTGCCATTTCAACACTCCACCCTGCTCTCATGCCCACATGTCCGTCCTTGGCCTGCTGCATTGTTCCAGTGAAGCTCAACGCAAACTGGAGGAACAGCACCTCATCTTCCGACTAGGCACTTTACAGCCTTCCGGACTGAATATTGAGTTCAACAATTTTAGATCATGAACTCTCTCCTCCATCCCCACCCCCTTTCCGATTCCCCTTTTTTCCAATAATTTATATAGATTTTTCTTTTCCCACCTATTTCCATTATTTTTAAATGTATTTCCGTACATTGTTTTATTTCTGCCTTTTGGCTTATTTCGATCCCTTCCCCCCACCCCACCCCCACTAGGGCTATCTGTACCTTGCACGTCCTGCTTTCTACCCTTAATGTCACCTATTAGCACATTCCTTAGATAATATCACCACCTTCAACACCTCTTTGTCCTTTTGTCTATGACATCTTTTGGCTATCTCCACCTATCACTGGCCCTCTATCCAGCTCTACCTGTCCCACCCCACCCCCCTTAAACCAGCTTATATTTCACACCTCTTTTCTATTTTTGCTTAGTTCTGTTGAAGAGTCATACAGACTTGAAACGTTAACTGTTCCTCTCCGCAGATGCAGTCAGACCTGCAAAGTTTTTCCAGGTATTTTTACTTTTGTTTTGGATTTCCAGCATCCACAGTTTTTTGCTTTTATTCTAGAGAGAGTAATGATGTTAGGCAACTTGAAATTGCAAATGGGAGGCTCCTACTGTAGGATGAGAGTCTGGTATAGAAAGGGTTAACATGGAACTGGGTACAGTACTGCCAGTGTGACGTAAAGGAACACATGACCAGAGCCTAGAGGGCAGTCTTGGACTGGACAGAGACGAGTGTAAAAGCAAGCATGGAAACAGCTCCCAGCTTATATGGTATACATGTACATAGTTATGAGTAGTTAATAAACATTTACTGTTAAGCTATACCAGACTCAGAACCTCTTTGTGAGATCTACTGAAAAATAACATCTTACAATACCTACCAGCAACTAAAGGGGACAGTGCAAGACCACAGGGTGTGGAAAAATGAGCAGAGGATCTGCCCTTTTCCACACTCCCTAGACTCCTCAGGTTTTGATATTGCAGACAATATTTATTTGACTGAATCTCGTTTTCACCAGCTCAAGGTAATTCCATGCTCCAAATCACGAATAACCTGTTCATTAGTAAGTTGCAAGATTATGTTTAATAAGCCTAAGGATACTTCTAACAAGGCTTGTAGATTCTGGTGATGTGAAATAAGACTTGGTCAAGATTTACCTACAATCGTAGGACATTCGCATTGGATAAGGCTTCAAATATATTTCAGTCCAAAAACAAACAACACAATTAATCTTAATTTCCTTAAATTCTCTCTTATATGTACTCACATCAATTACATCGGAGAGGTCATGGATGTAATACTTGAAAACAGAATTATTGCTCGCTTCCAGTGTCAACAGGTACTCGTTTCGTGCCTTGATGGACTTCAGCTTATTTTCGGAGTACTTGGCTTGACGCTACCCCACACACACACACACAGAGGAAAAGAAAAATGGGTTAACAGAAAGGCTCAAAATTAATACACAGTTCGTCCATCAATGACACACATACAAGAACTGGATATAGAAATGTTCAAGACATTTCAATCAGTTGCTATGGCAACTGGATACTGCAGGGCCTAATTTTTCAGAAACACTCTGACCTGGTGGAAAGCCTGGCCTGCAAGCCAAGCCTACTCGGGGAAGCGCATCTATGATTGCTGAATGTACAAGGTCCAAGACCCAGGATTTAGCCCACGATGCGCATTTGGCAAAATGGATCAGCAAGTATTAGGATGCTAGGATTAGGGTGACCCCTCAAGCCTGCTTTGCTGCTCCACACAAGATTGTGGCTGAAGTTTTACATCACACTTTCTCACCCACCCCTTAATTCCCTTGGTGCCCAGAAATCTAGCAATCTGAGTCAGTCCTGCTGAGTATCCACAGCCCTTCGGGATAGAGAATTCCAAAGTTTCTCAACTCTCGGAGGCACCTGGAGATTTCTCTCTCCAGTTGACCTTGAACATGGGTTTTCCCAGGAAGGAGTGAGAATTCTCGAGCAGCACGACTCCAGCCCTCAGCACCTGGTCCAGAGGCCCAGACAGGAGGCTTCCCTTGTTCAGGCTATCAACTTGTCAAACACCAAGACCGGGATCTTTAGGAAGGCGGGCTTTGCCTTCCCGCCATCTGAGGAGTTGGCGGAGAACACATCCCCGCTGATACTGCCTCCAACATGCATTGATTGGCCGGAGGTGGGACTTCTGCCCCTCACCCGGGAGGAAGTCCTGCCTCAGAGGGCTGTCGGCCAATTTGATTGACCAGCAGCTCTCTAGTCCCTGCACCACCAGGAGGAGGTAGAACTGCAAGTACTTGATGGATGTTTGCGTTTATATCAAGTTGCTAAGACAAGGAAACGTTCACATTGAATGGATCAAAGAGGCAAAGAATGAAATCGAAGAAATAGGTTCTACAGGGAAAGAGGGACAACTTTAGGGAGGAAACGCCAGAGTGTGGACCCTAGGCAGCTGAAGGCACGATGGCCATTGGTGTGGTAAAGGAGAGGGGGCTTCACACGATTCCAGAGCAGAGGAACTGTGAGTTCTGAGGAATTGGGGAGGGTGGTGGAGGCGGGTTGCCTCACATCCTTTAAAAAGTACCTGGATGAGCACTTGGCACGTCATAACATTCATGGCTATGGGCCAAGTGCTGGTAAATGGGATTAGGTAGGTAGGTCAGGTGTTTCTCACATGTCGGTGCAGACTTGATGGCTGAAGGGCCTCTTCTGCACTGTGATTCTGTGATTGGGAGTCAGAAGAGGTTACAAAGAGATGGAGGGATTTAAACACAAGGATGAGAATTTTAAACGGGTGCTGGGGGTTGGGGAGAGAAGCCAATGGAATTTACCAGGGACACAGGGGGAGTGAGGTTGAAGATGGGGTTGTAACTGGCAAGCACTTTGGTATATCGGGAGGGTTTTATGAGGAGAGAGTTGATAACGGTGGTTTTGAAAGAGAGGGAGGGGGAGCAGCTGAAGTGAATGAACCATTTGTGGTATCAGTTAGCATAATGGCCAGTTCTGTGGTCATGGGGTCAAGAAGGAAGAAGGTGACAAGATGAGCTTGGAGAGAGCCTGAGGGGAGGTGGGAATGAAGGTGGAGAGACAGTTCAGTGCTTGGACAAGCGGGGAACCAGGAATGAGGGGCAGGTTTGGCTTGATGGACAAGAGGGAGACACCAGAGGCAGCTGACTGGATAATTCCAATGCTAGTGGCACGGGAGCCTATGAGTGCCTTGCAATCAATGTTGGAGATGAGTGTGGAGCAGGACAGGGGGAGGGGTTCAAGGGGAGGATTAACAGTGAGGAAGGGAATGCTGGGGGTTAGTTTTGCCCTCTGGATGGAAGCTGGTTCTGACAGAGGATTATAAGGTCAGCCAGCTCTTGATGGCCAGCCACGCCTGGTGATAGGTGGTTAAACCAGTTATGCACAAATATATTTAAATCTATGCCTTTGGATGTCAGGGACTGAAGATATGAACCATAGCAGAGGAATGACCAGAATAGGTGAGAGTAGATTTTATCCTGAGGCCAACTGGAACTGACAGGGTATTTCTACAAAGAGCCAGCATGGACTTGATGGACAGAATAGCCTCCTTCTGTGCAGTAATGACTCTAGGACAAGGTCATCATAGGTGAGGGAGCAGTTTGACATTTCTGCAGTTATCAATCTGTCCCAGTGAATAGATGCTCAAAGACTGGGTGGTTAGGAGTTTGAAAGCAGGAGTACCTTGGGAGAAGATCTTTTTCCAGGGACGAATGCAGAGTGAAGTGGGGTTGGAAGGGGATGGGGTGGGGGAGGTCTGGCGTGTGGGTGGTCAGAGATGATCTTGTCACTGAGCAAGATCATGGGAGTAGAGAAGCCCGGGGAGATGGCAAGTTCAGGGATGGGGATATAAAACAGAAAATGCTGGAAAAACTCAGCAGGTCTGGCAGCATCTGTGGAGAGAGAAACAGAGTTAACATCGAGTCCGCATGACTCTTCAGAGCTGGGAATGGGGATGTTAATTTATTTTCAAGGAGGAGTTTGGTGGGGGGACAGGAGGGCAGTGAATTCACAGGAGACAGAGAAAGGGGAGCTGAGGCAATAGCTGTGACATTTGCATCCCAACCTCTGGACACAAAACCACAATAGAAGGTCTTGGGGGGAAAAAAAAATACTGTTGCCCATAACAAGGACCTAAGTGCACATATTGTCTTTCATTGTTAAAGATCGTTCACAGTTCTAGAATTAATAGGCGGAGAGGTTGGAACACAGGTCAGCGAGTGAGTGAGTGGTGTCTGCCTCCCTGCTGGTGTACATCTCAAAATGGAGGCCAAGTTCCCTGACAGCACAGAAGCAACTAAAACAGAACTTAAAATGTTGGAAAGCACACTAGAGCAGAGTGATGACGCACCGTGCCAAGGCAGCTGAAGAACACAAGGCTGAATGCTTTGGAGGGGAAAATCAGAGGCAGACTCCTCCTTCTGTACCGCCAGTGGTGCCAAACCAAGGCAGGTCAATGGGAAGAGAGATATTAAGCCATGACCTTAACCGACTGGCAGAACAGGCTCGAGGGGCTGAATGGCCCACCCTTGGGTGTGTGGGACAACAACGTTGGTGAAGGTCTGAGGCCTGGCAGCCTGCCTGCCTTCAGGAAATGTGTCGCCCAGGGAGATCACAGCACGGCAGTGAATGAGGAAATCGGGGGAGTACCAGAAGAGGAATATTTATTAACATTACAAAAAAAAAACACTCCCTAGCCCGCAGTCAGAAAGAAAAATCTACAGAGGATTTGAAATGTGCTTAGAACGGTGTTAATGGGTAATTCCAGTAATACAAACTCCTGCCAACGAAGCATGGCTGCCAACAGCACTCCTGTGCATACGCACTTGTCAGCGTCTGTGCAGAGATCCACCCTCAGTATGCGCGAGTGAGATAGTGTATGGAATGGTAACCCAGAAGGAAAAGACAGTTCGGACCAGTACTCTTTAACTCCCAGTTTTTACTGGTGTTCCATTTTAAGGGATACAAGACCAGTTCGGACCAGTGTTCTTATTTCCCAGTTTTTAACTGTTTCTTTCTTTCTGGGAAACTTTGGCGTGCTTAAGAACTAGCAAGGGTAAAATCAGACAACTTTCAAGTCACAATAGTGTGTTCCATTCCTCATTTTTTTTTAAACAGGATTACACTTTCCCTTTAGTCATGCAAGAGAAATTCTCAGCAGCAGCTTTGACTTTAATTTTTTTTGAGTCAGTTCTATTTGGTTCCTTACTGGAAAAGCATTTTCCCACAACATGATTCCAAGGTTAAATTACAATTCAAATGATGGAATAATGTAAACCACCGACATGCATTCTGATCTTTAGATGTTTAAGTTATTTTATCATCTGTTGTTTTTGTTGGCATTGTTGTGCCAACCCTATCAATAGAGCAAGGCTTGGGGTACTGAGTTTTCATGTATATTTTGTACTATCTGTAAATTGTTTTACAAACACTGATAACTTGATGCTGATGGCATTGTAATATTTGCAATTTCAGAGCTGGTGATGACCAGGCGTGCCCGCTGCTGCTCACCGCCCCCCTATAAAGATGGCGGCCGCACATACAACTGTACATGCCTGGCGTTGGCAGCAAACGCAGCCTTCTGGTAAATCCTTGGCCCCCGTGCAACACAACTGGACAACAGACTACTGAGGACCCTGCAAAAAGCTAACTTACAAACGAATTGATTTAAAACCATCAGCCGAGCAGGAATGGTGGATAGTGCACACGAGGCGTTAAGCAAATGCGCGGAAATCCACCCTAAGTACGTGCGAGTGGGATAGTGTATGGATTTCCATTGCTAATGTTGCCGAGCTGCGGTTTGGCTTGGTCAGAGAAGAACACATTCCGTTTCAATAGGGCCTCGAGTATGGCTGCATTCCCCTCCCCCCCTCACTCATAACCAAACAGCTTGGGGGGTTATCCTACCTTCTCCTTCATTTTCTCAATCTTCTTCACCGAGCTTCGCCTCTGGTGCTTCTCTTCCAGCCGGATGCTGAAGACAGGGTCTCTCCCGATCTGCTTCTCCTCCTGTTTCTCAGCCTCCTTCAGTTTACTCTCTGCGCTGATGCTCTCGGTGTGATACATGTGGTACGTCTTCATGACCTGCAACAGTGAGAAGGCCAGCGTGAAGCAACACTTCCAAACTTAAAGAACGTACTTTTCCCTAACGCTTTTCAATATTCCTCGGGACCGTATTCCTCAAAAGCACCTCACAGCCAATGAAATGCTTTTTGAAGATTGGTCACTGCTAAAATGCAGGAGCCATTTTACACACCAACCAATCTTGGGACATTATTTTTCAAATCAATCCTGTGCCTCTTTACCTTCCTTATTCCTAAATGCATTCTTTACATTAATCTGGGCTAGCCAATTGTCTGCTCATTTCGCCAGTGATATAATGTCCTCCTACAGATATTTCTATCTTTGACCTCTTAGTGACACAAATATTTGATATATAACAACTTTTCCAAATCATTCATAAAGATGCTTAAGACTGGGCCCACCACCGAGCCCTCGCAATTCCCTGCCCTTTCTCCACCAGTGCATACAGACTCTTGATCCCATCACTCTAGCCAGTCTTCAGACCATCTACAACTTACAGCATGACGTGTACTTTGTGTACTAATTTTCCATGAGATGCTTTCTCAAAAGACTCACTAAAATCCAAGTGATTCACACATCTACACATCCCGGACGTTTCCCAATGACTTATCTTCAATTACCCTGGCATTCCTCACCTTACTCTTCTCAATTAGTTCCTATCCGAAGTCAATGCTTCCCAAACCTTTTCCAGGTGTGAGCCCATTTTAATGCCCCAGGCTTCACGTGAGCCCCAGAGAGAAAATTTCAGGGCACGACAGTTATTGAACGGGGTGAGGCTGGGGTTGGGGGTGCCTTCAACTGCTGAGCCGGGCAGAGTGAGATTGAGAGTGATGGGAAGTGTTTGCACTGCAAGCTACCATTGGGAGCTCTCTTGTTTTTGACAAAAAAAGAAACACTTGGTAAGACCACCTTTACACCAGTTTCCGCTGTGCTTGATTCTTGGTCCTACAACGGCCACAGCATGTGCCAGTTTCTGGGTGAGAGATCAGCACTTAATCCATGCAGGCAACCCGACTGTTCTCAAATTGGTCCTCGCTGATTTTCGGTGAATCAGTTTAAATATGCAAAGGACAGTCACATTTGCTTAATACAAACTTAGCAATCTCACACAGGAATCGTAAACTAAACGTAGATTTGGCTTTTTTAACAATGACATGCAGGATTGCTCAGCAGACGGATTTACTATAAAGATTCAACAGCTATTGTTAACAAGTATAGCACAGCTGCAACTCCTTCACACCACATGCTGCTATCTAAAGTGAAAGCTACTCTGAACAATGTCTGCTGAACACATGATTTACATCCTGGTTACTTAATATTTAATATTCGTTCTTAAAGCGATATCACAACACAGTTGTGCACCTGTCTCAGGAAGCTGTTGCACAATGTATGGAAAATTAAGTGGAGACCTGTGGCAGGCTTCGTCTAGTGTTTCTGGTTCTGCAATGGCCAAACTTGCTGTTCTTAAAAGTGGGACCTCTGGCACTACTGAAGAAAAAGTGGGAAAACTATTTTTTTTTCAATCAAACCATTCTTACGTGGATTTGGGAAGAGCAGGAATGCTCCTCCTCCTTCCAAAGCACCACTGCCGACATCCTGTAGCCTGTGCTCAACCCTTCCCCACATAGCCATGTTTGCCAGCGAGGCAACGGGACTCAAAATCCATACTTACCATGGGGCGAACTGCCGATGGAGCCGGGATGAGCGCGCTGATAATTACAATGAGGCCAGAGGCCCAATATTCAAGAAGCAATTGGAAAAACCCAGTATGGACAAACGCTGGAAGCGCACAGTCATACATCTAAAAATGGACTTTGATGAGGGTTTAATGAGCGTAGGGTGATGTTGCGTATATGGGCTTTCAAAAGGAGCTTGACAAAGTATCAAATGATAGACTGGTTAACAAAATTAAAGCCCATGGATTAAAGGGAGAGTGCAGTGTGCATACAAAATTGGCGAATGGACAGAAAGCCGAGAGTAGTAGCGAGCGGTTGTTTTTCCAGACTGGGATAAGCTCCGCCATGGTCGGTGTTAGGACCACCGCTCTGTTTGACATATATGAATGGCCTGGAACTGCATATAGTGGGCAAGTGAATCAGAAATGGAGCAAACAATGAGTAAAATAGTAACAGGCTTCAGGGGGACATAGGCTGATCGAAAGGGCAGGCACATGGCGAATGCAATTTAACACAAAGAATGTTGGGAAGTGGTACACTTTTGGCCGAACTCAGAATTTTCCAGTCCTGTCCACCATGTTGCCCGCTGTTGCTGGGGCAGGTAAATCCCACCCAAGAGCTCCACCAAAGAGATGCCATCGGCACAATTGGCCAAATAACCAGTTTCTGTGCTACATCGGTGTTCTGAAACAAATTTCTACTGCCTTGAAACTTTCTGGTTGTAAAAACATCTCTAAAAGAAGCTTTGGAGAGCGAGAGAGAGCAAGAGAGGAGAGAAAGGCAGACAGACAGATAGATACTTAGGTGAGGTATAGAGTGAATCGGGTGTAAGGAAAGAGATTCTGAAGCAGAAGTGTGGGTGGCAAGAGGTCAAGGGTACGAACTGATGGAAGAAGCTACAAATCAACACTTGAATCCCATCCAGTTTACAAATGATGCCTCCTGTTACTGTGTCACTTACAAGGTGCACATAATTTATTCCACAAGTCATCATCTCTTTGCTTCTGAACCAGTAATAGACTTGGTTGGTACAAAGCGTCAGGATATTAAAAAAAAACTCCTGCACTCACAGACCATGGTCTCAGTCTCCAAGTCTGCTCACTTCACACTCAAAAGAAAAGATATTTGATCATCTTCAACAATAACTGGCTTTCCCACCAGACTCACCGGCCTAAAATTAGCCGACACAGACCACACCCAACCAGACATCACAAACTTTGCGATGCCAAGAACGGTTTTCATCCATGACTAGATGTTCTGCTGCCCCTGTCAGTTTGCCACTGAAGCCAAAGTTTTGTCCCTGTTGGCTGTGCTCAGTGGTAGCACTCTGGCCTCTGATTCAAAAGGTTGTTGGTTCAAGCCCGAACCCGGGGGCTCGAGTGCACAATCCAGGCCGACATTCCCCATGGAACGCTGAGGGAGAGTTGCAATGTCGGAGATATTGTCTTTTGGATGGGATGTTAAATTCAGGCTGCCCTCTCAGGTGGATGAAAAAGATCCCGGGATACTATTACGAAGAAGTGCAAGGGAAGTTTTACCCAGTGTCAGTTTGTATCTCTCGAACAATATCCCCAAAACAAACTACCTGATCATTCTCCGACTGCTTGTTTCAGAGATCTCGCTGTCAGGTTTCTTCTATTATGAAACAGTGGCCGACACGTCAAAAATACTTAAATCAACTCAAGTGCACTTTGGGATTTCCTACGGTTCCGAATAGCACAAGGTAAAATGCAAATCTTAATTTCTTCATCAGACTTAGCAGCACAGACATCGTAACACATTCAATCCCAAAGGAAACAGAGTGCAAAAACAACCATTTAATGCCTTTCATAGAAAGCATTGGTGCTGTTTAGCTGTCTAAATGTTTTCCAGTATCTATGGGCTCCAATAGAATCTCTTGGACACAGTGGTGACTAATTAGGCTTTATGAAAACATTTATACATATTAATGTGTCACAGGAGAGGAGCCATTTACTGAGATAAATAAACCATGGACCTTGGGTTCCCACCAAAATAGAACAAGTAGTGAAAATATAAAGAGACATTCCAGCATAAAATGGCGCTCAGGAGTTAAGTGCATAATTTACTGGCTTCAAGCCAAACTGCCTTTGATTAACCTTACTTTTTCATTCTAAAATGGCAGTGAGATGGTTCACCCCCCCCACTGGATACAATAAGTGACCCTTGCTTAGGATTCTGCAGTTCAAATTTAGAGTCACATCGCATTTTCACGCTCTGATTCATCTGCTAAATCAGGAGATTTATGGACTGGGTATATGTGTACTAGATTGTTACTAAACCAGCTACTTAGAGAGTCTGGAATCAGCGTTACAGGGCATTTACAGCACAGAAACAGGCCATTCAGCCCAACAGGTCCATACCAGCTTATGCTCCACAATCCTCCCACCCCTCCTCATCTAACCCTGTCAACTTATCCAATTTCTTTCATCCTCATGCGTTTATCTAGGCGCCCCTTAAATTCATCCATGTTAGTCAGCTGGACTACTCCCTGTGGTAGCGAGTTCCACATTCTAACCACTCTAATGAGTAAAGAAGTTTCTTCTGAATTCCTTACTGGATTTATTAGTAACCACCTGGCCACTTCTGCTCCCCCTTGCAAGTGAAAACATTTTCTCTACCTCCACCCTATGGAACTCTTTCATAAGCCTCTAGAGACCTCGATTTGGGCAAATGCAGGTTAGTGAAGGGAAGCCAGCAGGGATTTGTGAAGGGCAAATCAGATTTAACTAACTTGGAGTTTTTTGATGAGGTAACAAAGAGATTGATGAGGGCAATGCTGTTGATGTGGTGCTTTCCAAAAAAGCATTTGATAGAGTGCTGCACAACAGACTTGTGAGAAAAATTAGAACTCTTGGAATAAACAGGACATGGATACAAAATTGGCCGAGTGATAGGAAATGGAGAACAGCTGTTTTTCGGTCTGCAGGAAGGTTTGTAGTGGAGTTGCCATGGGGTCAGTATTGTGACCCTTGCTCTTCTTGATATATATTAATGACCTTGGTGTACAGGGCACAATTTCAAAATCTGCAGACGATACAAAACTTGGAAGCATTGTGAACCAGGAGGATAGTGTAGAATTTTAAACGGCCATAAGACATCTTGGTAGAATGGGAGGACAGGTAGCAGATGAAATTTAATGTAGAGAAGTGTGAAGTGATTCATTTTGGTAGGATAAACATGGAGAGTCAATATAAAATAAAGGGTATAATTCTACAGGGGTGCAGAAGCAGAGGAACCTGGGTGTACATGTACATAAGTTACTGAAGTAAGCAGGACAGGTTGTGGGCACAGTAAATAAAGCACAAAGTATCCTGGGCTTTATTAATAGGGACGTGGAGTACAAGAGCCAGGAGGTTACATTATTAAACTTGCATAAAACACTGGTTTGGCCTCAGATGGAGTATTGCGTCCATTTCTGTGCGCCACACTTTAGGGAGGATGTGAAGGCATTGGAGAGGGTGCAGAAAAGATTCATGAGAATGGTTCCAAGGATGAGGAACTTCAGTTACATAGACAGGCTGGAGAAGTTGAGACTGTTATCCTTGGAGAATAGAAGGTTGAGAAGAAGGTTTGATAGAGATATTCAAAATCATGAGGGGACTGGACAGATAGGGAGAAACTGTATTCATTGGTGGAATAATCGAGAACCAGAGGGGACAGATTTAAGGTGATTGGCAAAAGAAGCAACGTGAGGAAAATATTTTTCTCCCAGCGAATGGTTAGGATCTAGAATGCGCTGCCTGAGAGCGTGGTGGAGGCAGGTTCAATCCAGGTATTCAAGACGGAATTGGATTATTATCTGAAAAGGGAGAATGTGCAGGATTACCGGAAGAAGGCGAAGGTGGAAGTAGGTGAACTGCAACTTCAGAGAGCCAGCACAGACATGATGGGCCAAATGGCCTCCTCCTTTCTGTGCTGTAACCATTCCATGATTCTAACTCAAACATATGAACAAGGAGCAGGCGTAGGCTATTCAGCCCCTTGAGCCTGCTTCACCATTTAATAAGATCATGGCTGATCTGATAGCAACCCGAAATCTGCATCCCACCTACCGCCGAGGACTACCACCCCCTTTGCTTACCAAGAATCTATCCACCTCTGCCTTCAAAATATTCAAAGACTCTGCTTCCAGCTTCCACTAGCCTTTCAAAGACTCTCAACTCTCTGGGAGAAACAATTTTGCCTCATCTCTGTTTTAAATGGGCGATCCCTTATTTTTAAACAGTCACCCCCTCAAGTCTATCTCTTTTCTAAAGAGAAGAACTGCTGCCTGTTCAATCTTTCCTGGTGATAGGTAGGGCCTCTCCGATCTGGTATCGTCATTGTAAATCTTTACTGCATCTTATCCTATTGATAATATGGACAAAGCACTTTGATGGATTATATAGTTTACCAGCTGACGATTTGAAATGGATTCAATCATTTCATTAAGTGAAATGAGGGTTAAACATTAAGCCAATCGATCTAAAACTTAAGACACAACCTGATTTAACAACATTTCGGTCTAAGAATAAGCTTAGCGATTGATTTATGATTGGGGAATGAGGTGAACGCATTTCCAAGTCTCAAGTCATTTAAGATATATAAAATTTAGATCAGTGTTGGCTTCCTTCACTCCAACCCCGGCAGCCAAGCTACCAGCTGCTTTAGCCCTGAGCTCTAGAATTCCCTCCCTAAATCTCTGCCCTTCAAGTCCCTTTCATCCTTTAAGGTCTTTGACCAAGCTTTTGGCTGTCCATCCTAATGCCTCCTTTGGTTCGATGTCAATTTTTGTCCGATGATGCTCGTGTGCGGTACCTTGGAACGTTTCACTACTTTAAAAGGTGCTATATAAATGCAAGCCGTTGTCCTTCTAAACACTGCTACTAAATTCTCCTGCCTGCGATGCCAAGGCAGCTGCTAACTCAATTAAATCAATACTTGTGTTAAAGTAACGCAAGCAGGAATTCAACGGAACTGCATGAAGCATTCGCACAGGAAAAGGCTCGATTCCTTGTTATATTGCCATTTTCTGACTGAAACTGGGATTCGTGTTCGCTGCCGACAGGAGGATCCTGAATGACAGAATGACAAGGGCTTCATAGTAAACTCCAACTCTCACAGGCACCTTGTGTGAACATTTTCCTAAGTAAAGCCCTTGCTAATGTACATGAGTGATTTAAGGGAATTTTATAGCTCAGCCAGTTTCTAAGCACGCACATCGCTGTACTCTGCAGCGTTCTATATAAAAGCATGCCTCAGTCTTAAAAGGTTATTTTAAAAATGAAATAGGACACTGCAGAACCAAGATACTATTTATAGACTACAGTGGGTTCAAGAATAATTAATGAATTTCTATTTAAATTGGTTGGAAGGGGGATATGACAGGAAAGTGTTTCTGGCTTTGTACTGTCATCATACTTGCTGTGGATTTTTAAAAAAAATTCTTTCATGGGATGTGAGCCTCACTGTCAAGGTCAGCGTTTGTTGCTGAACCCTAATTGCCCTTGAGAAGGTATTCAGTCTGTATTCAGTCACAATGCTGGGCTACAGTTTTGAAGGGGTATTCCTAAATGGGGTATTAAAGAGCTTCAAAAGGCTACCATGGATTATTTGGCGGGAACACATCGTTTAGTGAGCTTTCCCTTGCCCTGCACTCACTGTCACTGGCAATAAGGAGAGGCAACACTAGCCAATTTTCCCCTCTCTGGCCACAAGTTAACCAGAGGCAATTTTATTTTTTTACTCATTGGATGTGGGTGTCACTGTCTAGGCCAGCATTTATTACCCATCCCTAATTGCCCTTATTCAGAGGGCATTTGAGAGCCAACCACATTGCTGTCGCATTTAGGCCAGACCATGCGAGGACAGCAGAAGGACATTAGTGAACCAGATAGATTTGTGACTTTTAGACTTTAAATTCCAGATTTTTATTGAATTCAAATTCCACCATCTGCCGGGCGGGATTGGAACCCAGGCCCCCAGGGCATTACCCTGGGTCTCTGGATTACCAGTCCAGCGACAATCCCACTACAGCATCATCTCCCCATTGTAATGACTGAACTGCTGCACCAGCTGTTGGAGGTAGGAGACCTGTGTCACTACTTGAAGGAAGGTGGGGAACTCTCCTCAATGTCCTGGCCAATATTCCTCCTTTAACTAATGTCCCCATTAACAGGCCATTCATGTGCTGCACACAAGTTGGTTCCACAGTTACCTACACAACAGCAACTGCACACTTGAAAAGTTACTTATTGAACTTAGAGCATCCCATCTTTTATAAAATTTGCATTGCATTCTCAACACCACCGTGGAGCACTTGTTTGGATCCAAGAAGCAAAGTTTAAATTTGTTTCCCCCTCCCCTGAGCACAGTATCGAACTAAAGCCTGTAAAATCAACTACACCTCGACAAAGTTATTTCATTGGCCATAACGTGCATGGGGACGTCCCCTAGATCACAAAAGGAGCTATGTAAATGCAAACCTGTCTTTCTTTTAGATGCGATGGTGGGCAGGTAACTTGTTCTCTGATTTCTGCCAATACGGGTGGTCATTAGAACAGGGGTTGTCCAAACTACGGCCTGTCAGCCATTTGTGGCTGCACCATCATGGGTGGCCGTGCCTTCAGCTGCTGAGGCCCCAAGACCTGGAATTCCCTCCCTAAACCACTCCGCTTCTCTCTCCATCCTCAAGATGCTCCTTAAAACCTACGTATTTGTCCAAGCTTTTGGCCACCTGTCCTAGATATCTCTTTAAATGGCTCAGCATCTGTTTTGTTTCATAATAGTCCCAAGGAGCACCTTGGAATGTTTTACATTTGAATAACGCTGTTAACATGGTAAGTGATTGTGTGGTTTTTTTGGACAATTTAGCCCACAAAGCCCCAGATAATTCCGCTCTATCTACCCTTAGATTTCTCACTCACTGGTGTGTCCCATTTGAATCTTGCGGCCTGGAGGTTTGGGAAGGGCTTCTTGAGCGCTGTTGTTTTACTAGTGCAGAAACATTGATGTAAAACCTCGAACACGGCCTGCGAGACTCCTCGGTGCAGACGCAAGTGACCGAAGACTAAAATTCAGATACCCCTGTGTAAGATTCTGTAAGTCCACTCCCCTCACTTCCACAGATGGGCAAACAAACCCTGCTTCTTTGGTTGGTCCATCCACAAGGGCATAGTTCACAAGGTCACTCTGTAGGAACCGCACGCCTGGGTAAACCTCATCTACCTTTGAAGGATGCCAGAGTCCTTCTCAAATACCACTGGAATGTTGGTTATGGTTATGCTGTAGGTAGACGGGGTTTAGGTGGACAGGCTAAGTTACTGGCAATTGTGAAGTATTTCTTAATTATTTGAACCAAAAGGGACAATAAAGTCACCATTTTAAATGGGCAAAACAAACCCCATAACTTGATGTAGTGAAACCTGCTCAGGTGAAGCAGTCAGCACATTCCTGGGACACCCTGCATTTGAGGAATGGGAGGAGTAGACCATTTGGCCCCTCAATGGCCTGCTCTGCCATTCAATACGATCATTGCAGATCTTCTGTCTCCACAGGATTCTGCACTTCGGGTGGTGGAGCGGGAAGGCTGTCCCTGGACTTAAATGGGGCAGTGGCAATAGGGTGGCAGGATTCCCACCCATCACCCTCCCACCCAATTACATGCCACCAAAGTCGCCACAAGGCAGGCATTAAATTCCACCTTGGCAGTGGGGAATACAAATGCTAAAATGGAATGTTGTTTTTATTATTCATGCATCTTGACCCAGAGATGATGAAGGTACAACCTTCAATATCGTAAATCGGGATGGTGTTCGTGTTCTCATACACCTGCTACCCTCGTCCTTCTAGGTGGTGGAGTTTGCAGGTTTGGGAGGTGCCTTGGGGAGCTGCTGCTGTGCATCCTGTGGACGGTACGCACTGCAGCCAGTGTGTGGAGGGAGTGAATGATTAAGGTGGTGGATGGGTTGCCGATCGAGTGGACTGCTTTGTCCTGGATGGTACTGAGCTTATTGTCCGAGCCGCATCCATCCAGGCAGGTAGAGAGTTTCCATCTCATTTCTGACTTGTGCCTTGAAGATGGTGGAGAGAATCTGGAGAGTCAGGAGGTGAGTCACTTGTTGCAGAATGCCCAAGCGCTTACCTGCTCTTGTATTCACAGCTACTGACTTTCAGGTCCAGGTGACTTTCCGATCAATTGCATAAATGGTCCCATCGGTAAAAAGCGTTTTGAGTCTTGGTGTTTTACTGTTTATAAGATCAAACCTGAATCTGTCATTTCTCTCAAGATTTACAATGTCTTGAAGGTCAATGGCTAAGAATGCGGGGGGGGCATGTTCCAGATACCAAGGTAGTTTAGTGAGTTATGAGAGGTACAGAAGGGGAGAAAGGTTAGATTTTAAGCATCTTTTCCCTCTTTTGCTAGTACTGCAGGCCAGTTTCTGGAGCTGTCGCCTCGCTCAGCAACAATGTCTGTTAGAAATCCCAGTGTGTAAAGGCCATGGATACAAGCTGCGGGAATTACTGAGTAGAAAATCACATGACCCAATTTCCAACAAGAGAAAAATTTGCATTTCGATAGCACCTTTCCCGACCTCTAGCCATCCGAAAACATTTTACAACCTATTGAGTATATCACCATTCACAGTGTGTGGTCACTGTTGCAATGAAGGAAACGTGGCAGTCAACTTATGCACAGCAAGCTCCCACAAGCATCAGTGTGATAATGGCCACATCTTCTTAATGATGTTGGTTAAGGGCTAAGTATTAGTCAGGGGACTCCAGTGACTGCACTTGCAAAGTAATCCATTGCTTGCAAAGCAATTTGGGAATTCCAAAGGATATGATAAGTTGCATTATAAATGCAACCTCATCTATTCTTGTGAATGTGTTGTATAACGGTGTCTGTCTAACAGTCTGCTGTTATAATAGAGTGTATTCCTGTGACATTTACTGTCAGCTCTGAGTCTCTGGTACATTTGTTAAGGTGACAGTGACTGCTCTTGATATCAAGGCAGCATTCGACCGAGTATGGCATCAAGGAACCCCCAGTTAATCTGGAGTCAGAGAATCAGGGGGAAAACTCTCCGTTGGTTGGAGTCATGCCTAGCACAAAGGAAGGTGGTTGTGGTTGTTGGAGGTCAATCATCTCAGTGCCTGGACATCACTGCAGGAGTTCCTCAGGGTAGTGCCCTAGGCCCAACCATCTCCAGCTGCTCATCAGTGACCTTCCTTCCATCATAGCGGGGATGTTCGCTGATGATTGTACAATGTTCAGCACCATTCGTGACTCCTCAGATACTGAAGCAGTCCATGTCCAAATGCAGCAAGACCTGGACAATATCCAGGCTTGGGCTGACAAGTGGCAAGTGACATTCGTGCCACACAGGTGCCAGGCAATGTCCATCTCCAACAAGAGAGAACCTAACCATCACCCCATGGCATTCAATGGCATTACCACTGCTGAATCCTCCACTATCAACATCCTGGGGGTTACCACTGATCAGAAACTGAACTGGACTGGCCATATAAATACTGTGGCTACAATAGTAGGTCAGAGGCTAGGAATCCTGCAGCAAGTAACTCACCTCCCGACTCTCCAAAGCCCATCCACCATCTACAAGGCGCAAGTCAAGAGAGTGTGATGGAATATTCTCCACTTGCCTGGATGAGTGCAGCTCCAACCACACTCAAGAAACTTGACACCATGCAGGACAAAACAGCCCACTTGATTGGCACCACATCCACAAATATTCACTCCCTCCACCACTGACACACAGCAGCAGCAGTGTGCACCATCTACAAGATGCACTGCAGGAACTCACCAAGGCTCCTTAGACAGCACCTTCCAAATGCATGACCACTACCATCTAGAAAGACAAGGGCAACCGGCGCGTGGGAACACCACCACCTGGAAGTTCCCTTCCAGGCCACTCACAATCCCGACTTGGAAATATATCGCCGTTCCTTCACTGTCGCTGGGTCAAAATCCTGGAACTCCCCCCCCTAACAGCACTGTGGGTGTACCTACACCACATGGACTGCAGCGGCTCAAGAAGGCAGCTCACCACCACCTTCTCAAGGGCATTTAGCGATGCACAATAACTGCTGGCCTAGCCAGTGACACCCACATCCCATGAAAGTATTTTTAAAAATTACTCTTTATGCTCTGTACATCAATTTGTATTTTTTTTAAATTGGCTGTGCAAAATGGCACCCTGGGAGGTCACCATTAGGAAGCTGAACGATTGAGGGACGAATCAGGAGCTGTCGGGAAAATTGCAGCCGTTTGGGGGAGTTGGTGGGGGTGGCAAAAATAAAGAGTTGTTGCATTCAGAGAAAGATTGACAATATTGACATAGCTTGTGGGTCAAAGTTGTTTTTTCAGGCTTAAGATTCAGGATTTGCAAAATTATTGGATGCTCCATAGCTGATTCATAGGATTAACAATTAGTGCCCACTTAAGGGCCTCATCCTGCTGCTGCTGCTGGTATTCACCCAGGGGCAGATGGGGGACTCACCATATGGGAAGCCCAAAAGCCCTGTTGTGTTTGCTTGTGGAGTCCTGTGGTTAAAGGCAGACATTGGCTGATTGCCAGCTTCGGGGAGGCAGGGAACCACCGAGAACAAACTCCCCTGCCCTTGCTGCCGACCCCCTTTCTCAATCCTCCTCCGTGACCCCACCTCTCCCATCATCACTCACCTGTACCTGGGTCCATGGCGATTCTTGGTCTTGGTGTAGTACCAGCAGCAGCCATTGCCTCCCTGGTGGTGCTGCAGGGCGACGAAGAGCTGCTGGGCTCCAATTGGTTAGCAGCGCTCGCTGGGTGGGACTTCTGCCCAGGGGTCCTTGATCCCAGGGAAGGCCCGCCGCTGCCCAGTTAAGTGCCTGGCCAGCACTGGTCCTGAAAAGAGGCAATGTGGGGTTCCTCACTCCTGCACGGTGGTGATCACCCGAGCCACCTTTCGCTTTATCTTATCGAAAATGGATTGTGTTCGCAGGGACGCGATGTACAAGACTCCAGATAAAGGAGGAAAAAAAACGTGCCCAACATCGCCCTCATCCTGATGGCCACCTTTGTGTGTGGCTGCATCAAAGACCAAGTGTCACTACGCACCAACGGTCTACCTGTCCCTCGTGGAAAAATTTATGCAGAGAAACACCTTTGACCACAAGTCCATCAGGCAGTGGTTGGCAAGTAATGTCCTAGAGGCCCTGTGGGAAAAGGATTTGGTGGATCCTGTGGGATGGTTCCCTGAGCAGACTGTCAAAGTCATTTGGCAGAATGTCTCTTCACCAGAACTTTCCAACAAGCACCAAGACGTAGCTTGGCTGGTGGTGAGAAAGGCCCTCCCCGTCAGATCCTTCCTACACGCAAGGAGCCTCACCCCCTCTGCATGTTGCCCTCGAGGTGGCTGTGGTGGGAAGAGACCGTTGTTCACCTTCTTGTGGATTGTGCCTTTGCAAAGAAGGTCTGGACAGAGATGTAGTGGTTTCTGTCAAGGTTCATCCCGAGCAGTTCGGTGACACAGGACTCTGTGCTCTACGGGCTGTTCCCAGGGACACACACCGAGACGAACATCAACTGCAGCTGGAGGATCATCAACTCAGTGAAAGACACTCTTTGGTCTGCCCGAAATTCGTTGGTCTTCCAGTACAAAGAGTTGTCCCTGACCGAGTGTTACAGACTGGCACATTTCGATGTCCAGGACTATGTGCTGAGGGACGCACTAAAGCTTGGGGCAGCTGCCGCAAAGGCCCAATGGGGAAAGGTCGCTGTCTAAGACCTTTCTGCCACAGTGCACCGAGGGGCTGGGAATTGCATAGACCCCTCGGGCTGTACGGCTCACAAAGATTGTATGTAGCAAAATACTAAATGTATCATAATTGTATCGAAGCACCTCAGAGTGCAACATAATGTATGTCGATAACTCCAATCCCATTGCACTGTCTGACTGTCTGTAATGACCATATTGAAATGATTGTAATATTCATTGATTGTATTGAAGCACCTCATGATCCATGTGGAAGAGTTGAATATGATTGCACTTTTTGTGATGGCCATTTGGAACTGTTTTGTAATGTTCTTAAAGATATTTTATGTATATTTTTCCAAAAAAAAAGTGGGGCCCTCACCAGCTCTCCAGCCAGTGGACGAGACCTGTTGACTCCATTAAATACCCTTAGGATCACAGCATCAGGAGGGCTACTCGCGTTACCTAATCACAGCAAACAGATTTACAGTAGACTTGGTGGACATTTGATGTAACTGCACTGTCTACCTTAATGCAGCAGCTATTTTTTAAGCAAGCCCCACTGCTCTTCAGTGCATCATTTACTAAATTTGGCTGCAACATCTTAAGCCTCAATATTCATCAAGAAATGGGCTAAAATAAAAAGGCAAAGGTCCAAAACTTCCAGGATGATCGAGAATCGTTAAGTGCGTGCCGGGGTTTGCACATTTTCAAAACAGAAGGCTTAGGAATTAAAGCCTCTTAATTTATTTTGATTACGTTTCCTTCTCTCCCTCGCCCACCCAGGGGATTGGAGGGATTACGATTGCAGATATGCCACAGAATACAGGCAGCTGAGGACGCCAAAGCCAACTCGACTTGTCACCACATGATAAATTATTTGCTGAGGCTGCAAAAGCTTCTGGAACTTCTCGTTTGCTCCTGAACCATTATTAGTCACCTCCTGGAAGTTTCCAGAATCAGATTTGTTTTCCTCTCTCCTTTCCAAAATCCCGAGCCCGCATGCTGAAGGGCGGACAATTTGCTTACAGTTCAGGTCTCGAGCAAATTTGCAGAGAGAAATATTAAAGCATATTTTTATCTTCTTGTAGTGACGATGGTTTGCCCTGTGGTGGTCAACTCTACACCAAGCATCGTCTGCTGTGACTTTAGACGCTCGTCTCTGGCACGGCAATCTCTGCTGCATTCGCTGCAGAAGGCGACAGTGGGCTGAGAAGGTGCATGATTCGCTGGGCCCCGTTTCCTCTCCCGCGCCCTCCCTTGCATACTAAAGGGCAGACTATGAATTACAGATCAGGCTTCGAAGAAATTTGCAGGGAGAAACATTAAAACATATTTTATCTTCTCGAAGAGAAACGTTAGCAATCAGACATGCCAGCCGACATTGCCCGCTCAGGTCAGATCGCCAGTGGGAGCGGAGCCTCTGGCCTGGTACGCTGCGGCCTAGTTTCTGAGATCCGCCCAATTCGAGTTCACAAATGCCGCTGATTAGTGGGGGGGGGGGGGGGTCAGCTGTCTGGGGGAGGGTCAGGAACCAGTAACGCAACTGCAGGGTTTGGAGGGCTACTGCAGCTAAAAAAGAGCAAGTGCACAGGAGTAAAAAACATTTTTCAGTACGGGACCAAAAAAAAATTGGTCTTCCCATGCAACATGGAGTAAGTCAGACAGAGGATGGAGTTTCTGTCCGGCACAGAATGGCTGCTGCAGGACTCCAAAGAGACTAACAAAGGGACAGTGGAAGGCAAGGCCCAGGGCAACCAGAGTTAATAACTAACATGAGTCAATGCAGTGCATAAAGAAGTTTAATGATCTCACCAGGTCAGTCAAGGTAAACAGGCCAACCATACCTGCCAAAAATGAGCCTCCTAAGCAGGTCTGCCATCACCTTATGCTCTTGCTTCTATTGAAGGTGACCGCTAAAATTCACTCCTTGGTAATATCTTTACCGAAGAAGCCATCAGCTCTCTCAATGCTGCAGAACAATGCCACCATTTGCTCCAAACCCCAGTTGAGTGACATCCAGAGTAGAGAAGTGGAGAGTGCACCAAGAGCAGGTGTACAGGGGCAACACACAAGACAGCATGAGTTAGTGGCAGCTGTTGGTGACACACCAGGAGGAAAATATTGCTGACCAGGGAGTCAGGATGTGCTGCCCATTGATGGAATAGGGTTGGGGAATCCATGCCTTCCGGGTCCTACTTGCAAAAGATGGATGCTTGCAAAGTATCAATAGGATGGGTCTATTCAGCCCCTCAAACCTGCTCCGCCATTCAATAAGATTACAGCACATCTGCTCCTCAACTGCCTTTGTCCCTTAGCCCTTGATACACTAACCCATCTAAAGTCTATCAATTTCAGCCTTGAAAGTTCCAATTGTCCCCCAGTGTTCAAAGCCTTTTGCGGAGAGCATTCCAAATGGCTACTATCCTTTGTGTGTAAAAAGCCCTTCCCAATTTCACTCCTGAATGGCCGAACTCTAATTTTAAGATTAGAGTTTCCCTTTTTTCTTGATTCCCTTACCAGTGAAAATTGTTTCTCTGTATTTACCTAACAGAATCCTTTAAACATTATAAACACTTCAATCAAATCACCTTCTAATCTCCTGCACACAAAGGAACACCAGATACGTTTTTGCAACCAGTCCCATAAAATTTAACCCTTACCTCACAAAGAGCTGACATGGTACAATGGGCTGAATGGTCTCCTTCTGTGCTGTAAGATTTGATGAGGCCTGTGGAATGGTAGGAATGGCCATGCACACTGGTGCTGGGATGATCGGCATGTGGGTCCCCAGCCAGCCCTCTCCAATGCCTGCACAAGTGGCCCAAAGGGGAACAAAAAAAGGGGCAACACTGCTCCTCTGGTTGCTCAAGAGGAAGTCAGCTCAGCCCCAAGAGGTTCCTACTGGAATGAGGCAAGCAATGTTCCTTAGACATCTCAACTACTCAGGTAGCAGCTAAGAGACACATGGGAGCAGGTTTAAGGTACCACAAGACCCACGCTAGCATTGAGAGGGTAGAACAAAAGAAGTCCACACAATGCAGATCAGATGGATCTTAATTCAAAACTGTAGTTGCACAAGATTTGTTGTGCACCCAGACATTGTTGTCAAGTTTGTTTTCTCCTGGTCAAACTAATCATCTATCAAGGTGAGGCATGGATACAGTAGGCCACATATCTGCAAGTGTAGTTACCATCCAGTGGGCACAGAACACCACATGTGCAGCCTTGCATGCTTTCTTTCGTTCTTCCAAATCCCTCCGATTGGTGGAATTCCCAATGGGAAACCCTTTGGTGATGGAATGGGCATGGGAATGTTGTAGTATACCTTTAAGGATGTGAACATGGCTCTGCATACATCTCCAGTGGGGCAATGTACGTATGTATGTATTGTTTGTTCCAGTTTTAGTTTCACGTTTGCTGTAAGCAGCATAGCAGACAGCAGCTCCTCATGTCTCCCAGCTTTACAACAATGCAAGACTGTTCTCATGTGCCTGGTCTTAATAACTGAACCTACAATATGATAACCCAATCCCTTATGAGTGATTGGTGCCTTGTGCCTTGTGCAGCAAATAGGCTCAAGGGTTTATATTGTTATAAGAACATGACAGGGAAAATTACAGCAAAGGCATAATAGCTTTTGTGACCTTTTATGTATGCCCCCTCAGGTTCTTTAACCACTGTCTAACAACATTGGAACACGCACTGAAAGTCTCAGTGCTGCCCATGTGGGGGCGTGAGGAGGGTGAGCGCTGAAGTCTGCGCACGCGTGGGAGAGCGCGCACTGAAAAAAGCTCCCTGAAGGCACAGAGCTGCCTTAGGGAGCTGAACAATTTTAAAAACAAAAATAAAGGTTTTGAAAATCTGAGAAAAATGTCCCCACATAGGGCTCCCTCACATGAACATAAACATAATAAAAACATCAAAACATTTTAATTTTCTTTAAATTTAATGTTGGAAACCTCATCGCTCCCTTGGACGAGGTTGCCTCAAAAATGCAAAGGCCGCTTGGCCGATTCGCCCTCCCGCCAACCGTAAGGTTGGACGGGCAGCGAAAAATCTGCCTTAATGGCCTTAATAGGCCTCTTAACTGTTGGCGGGCTCGCTGCCAAATCTTGCGCGTGCCCACCAACTGAAACATTGCGCGAATGCGCGATGACATCGGGACGCTCGTCCGACATCACATCACGCTATTTTACGCCCGATCGGAATTCTGCCCCTTGTGTGGAAAGCAATAGCAATTTACATTTGCATAGCGCCTTTAATGTCGTAAACTGCGTCGTTGGATAAAATTTGACAACGGAGCCACATATAAAGAGGTGAGCAAAAGTTTGGCCAAAGAGGTCGGCTTCAAAGATGGTCTCAAAGGGTGAGAGAAAGCTGCAGGGGCAGAGAGGTTTACGGAAGGAGTTGCAGAAGTTAATGCCCAGACAACTGAAGGAACAGTCACCATTGGCGAATTGGTGGAAATTGAGGACCCTAAAGAGGCCAAAATTAGAGTAAGGCAGAGATCTCATGGGCTCATAGCAGCTGAGGACAGGATTGGTCGCTGCCATTCTAGATCCAATGCTTAGTTAACAAATGAACTTCTCCAAACACCACACGAGCTGTTAAAATCTGGAACGCATTGCTTTTTAAAAAAATTTACTCTTTTACGGGACGTGGGTGTTGCTTGCAAGGCCAGCATCTGTTGCCCATACTTAGTTGCCCTTGCTCAGCCATTTCAGAGGGCAGCTAAGAATCAACCACATCGCTGTGGGTCTGGAGTCACATGTAGGCCAGACCGGGTAAGGATGGCAAATTTCCTTCCTTAAAAGGAAATTAGTGAAACAAATGGGTTTTTACAACAATGAATGATAGTTTCATGGTCACCATCACTGAGACTAGCTTTCAATTCCAGATTTAATTTCTGGATTTTAAATTCCATGGTGGGTTTTGAATTCATGTCCCTAGAGAATTAGCCTGGGTCTCGGGAGTTTTTTTAAAAAAAATGATTCGTTCATGGGATATGGGCCATCCCTAATTGCCCTTGTTCAGAGGGCATTTAAGAGTCAGCTACATTGCTGTGGGTCTGGAGTCACACGTAGGCCAGACCAGGTAAGGACGCAGATTTCCTTCCATAAAAGGACATTAGTGAACCAGATGGGTTTTTACAACAATCAGCAACGGTTTCATGGTCATCATCAGACTTTTTAAATTCCAGATTTTGTTTTATAAACTGAATTCAAATTTCACCACCTGCCATGGTGGAATTCGAACCCAGGTCCCCAGAGGTTTACCCTGAGTCTCTGGATTACTAGTCCAGGCACATTAGCACTAAGCCGCCATCTTCCCAAGCTTGGGAGGGTGATGGAAGCAGATCCAATGGGAGCTTTCAAAAGGAAATTGAACACAAAAGGAAACAGTTGTAGGGCTATGGGGAAAGAGCAAGGGAATCGCTTCATCGGACAGCTCTTTCAAAAGAGCCTGGACAGACACGATAGGCCGAATGGCCACCTTCCAGGTGGTACGGTTTTATCGTTTAGAGGATGACTGGCCACTTGACTGAGATACCAGCTCTCTGCCTGCGGGACAAGACCACGGTGCACACTTCTGCCTCCAGAAGAGTAAACCAGGAAGGAATCTGAAGACATGAGAAAGAATCTATGAATATTTAATAAAAACTGCTAGATAAACCAGTGCCCTTGTGAAAATGAATCATCCATATATTTTCATTAATAATAGAAAGCACATAAATCCTCCCTTGCCCATTCTTTGAGCGATATTAATTATGTTAAGAAGATTAACACCAAGTAAATTACACAAACCAAATGAAGCAATACTCTGTCTCCCAATGTATCAAACAAGATTTTTCCATAACAAGACTTGAATATTTGACTTGTAATGATCATATTTGATAGCAATTAAATTTTACTGATTAATTTCACATAGCACCTGAAAATAAGCTTAATTAAAAAAAATGCTCTGTCCCAAATTGATTAAGGGCTATGTGCTGAACGAAAAGCAGAATTACATTTCCACACAATATAGTTGTCAAGTTTCCTTATATACGTTGATTAGACAGATTCCTATTTAAAACTGAAATGCTGCAATCAGGATCAGCAAAACCTGGTCGAAGGTCTGGGGTGGATTACTGGCAAGGGCAAAGATCAGAAACTTGGAGATTGATCTTGAGTACCGAATGTTGATTTAATAATCACTTGTAAAATGTGCAATCAACACAATCGAATCGCTGATAAGTCAGTGCAATTTCCCAACGATCGTCAAAAGACAAACTTGGATTTATTCATTCTCACGTCTGTCAGAAACAAGCCAGATTACATCTCGTGACTCTGAGGCTGCATTTACATTCTACATACTGTTGTTATCATGTGGAAATTGCAGTCCGGGTCTGGAGCCGGGGTCTGGTTTAACGCAGAAACAATAAAGGTTCCTTTTGGAAGGGAAGTCCACCATGGCTGTGCCCCCCATTCTGGATTTACACTCTGCATGGTGCATTCACAGTAGAGTCAGTGGTATATGGCTTGTTGCTGGCTGTACTGCCTTCAACGCAGTGCCTATGCTGTGACTGCAGTAAGTGATCCTGAAGTTTGTTTAATGATGTGTGATTGAGGATACTACGCACAGACTGGAAACCTAGCAACGCTCCATAGGAGTAATACATGCTAGACATCACCACCACATATTGCTCCATAAAAGGTATAAAAGCCAGTGGATTAGGTCATTAGAATAACAGCAACAGCTTATATTTATATGGTGTCTTTGACACAATAAAATGTCCCAAGGCACTTCACAGGAGCATTCTAAAACAAAGTGTGACACCAAACCACATTAGGTCATAAGACCGAAAGCTCATGGTCAAAGGAGGTAGGTTTGAAGAAGTGTCTTAAAGGAGGACAGAGAGAGGTGGGGAGATGGAGAGAGGGTATCCCAGAGCTTAGGCCTGAGGTAGCTAAAGGCATGGTCACCAATGGTGGAGCGGTTAAAATCAAGGATGCTCAAGAGGCCAGAATTAAAGGAGTGCAGGTATCCCAGAGGGTTGTAGGGGTGGAGGGGATTACTGAGATAGGGAGGGGGCGACGCATTGGAGTGATTGGAAAACAAGGATGCGAGTTTTTAAAATCAAGACGTTGCTTGATCGGGAGTCAATGTGAGCACAGGGGTGAGGGGGGAACGGGCCTTGGTGTGAGCTGACACATAGTTAGCAGAGTTCGGCTGACCTCAAGTTTATGGAGGGTAGAATGTGCGAGACCAGCCAGGAGTGCATTAGAATATTTGAGCCTATAGGTAATGAAGGCATGGGTGAGGGTTCAGCAGCAGATGGGCTGAGACATTAGCTCTAAGAAACAAGGAATACACTCACTGTACTAACAATATTGCTGACAGAAAGTAGTAGTGGACTGATCAACTGGTTACACAAACGAGCACTTAAACAAAATGGGCAGGATTTTTCGCTTGGCGTGCAGGCGCGCACCCGACACGCCCGAACGTGAAATAGCGCGCGATATTTCGGTCAGCGGGCACGCGTGATAGTCAGCAGTGCGCTCACCGACAAATAAGAGGCCTATTAAAGCCATTAATATAGTAACTGACCTGGATTTTTCACTGCCCGTCCAACGTTACAGTTGGCGAGCGGGCAAATCAACCAGGTGGACTTTGGATTTTTGAGGAAACCTCATCCAAGGACGGGATGAGGTTTCCAATATTAATTTTTTAAAAAATGCTTGGGCAGAATCTTTATCATCAACATGTTTAGTTGAGTGACTCTTGTGGGTGGAAATGTTTTTTTCCAGAATTTCATAATGTTTATTTTTGGCTTTGAAATTCTTCAGCTCCCTGAGGCAGCTTCAGGGAGCTTTCACTGCGCGTTCCCCCCGCGCACCCACGCTGACTTCAGCGCTCGCCCTCTTCCTGCCCCCACCCCGGCAGCGCTGGTCCTTTCAGCGCGCCTTTCACGCAGGATGCCCGTTAATTGGCCAGCCCGTGCGGAACCCGTGGTTGGGATCCGATTGCGGGTGACAGCCCATTTCCCGGCCACTCCCAGGCCCTCCCGACGACCTGGAAATCCTGCCCAGTGCATTACTGCCAATGCTATAATGATTTTCACTTCCCACTTCACTCTACTTGTAGTCATTTGGCCCCACGTTTCTTCCCGGAACAAAGCCACTTGCCCGCTTTGAGTTATAAGTTGCTTCTGGAGTGACTGCGAATTGCTATCAATGCGATGTGCACCTCAACGTGGCCAGAATCACGTGTCTGTTTGTCCCCTTCACTAACCTTGGACTGATCCGCCTCGCCCAGTGAGAACAGACGGACTATGAAATATTTGACAACTAGTTAGCTGAGGCAGCTTTCTCGTCAGAATGCTCCTTACCGTGTACAGCTCATTGAGAACCTTCATTAGATCTTCATGCAGCTGGAACCCGATCTCTTTGCTCTGTAATAAAGAGTAACACATTTTTCACTTTGATGGCCGAACACAGATGTCACTTCGTATTAAGAAAAATATTAAATCTGAAATTTATTCCCAGTTACTCTACCAATGAACCACCAGCACTTCAACAAAATAGTTTTTTAAAAAATTAAAAAGGAGCTGGATCAGAAAATATTATGCAATCAGATATTCCAATGGGTTTCACTGACATAGAAACAAATTATAACACGACTCAAATTTATCAGATTAATATAAATCATTAAATACACTCAGCAATGCTTAGGAAGACAGTACTCTTACTATCTTGATGGAAGTACTGCATTTCCAATAGCTTGTGACCACTGAAGCTTAAGGGCACGGACAAGTCAAGCAAATGATGAAAACGCCCTTCACTCTAACTAATTGGAAGCATTCTATTAAATCAGAAAGCAAGTCGGACTGGTTTAATCATTCACTTCATTTACATAAGGATGCACCTTCACCACAAGAGCTGCAGCGGTTCAAGAAGGCACCTTCTCAAGGACAACAGACACTAGTTTCCAGCAACGCCCACATCCGGAGAGTGAATTATTATTCTGAAAAGAAGATGCACTTGTAAAAATTTCATCGCAGGAGATATTTGCAAGATTACAGGAGAATAGATATTTCGACAAAGGAAGCAGCCTCTCTTGCTCACTCTGCATTCGAGCAATCCGTTCTCACCCACTTCCCCATAGGTTCATATCCTTTAATGAGGTGATGGTGTCAGCACTGATAAGGGGACAAGTGGGTGTGCAAACAACATTGTTTAATCAAGGAATATTGTGTTTAAAGTACACAGCACAACTGAAAGACCCCAAGGCACTATTTCAGAGGTGAGCAGGGGAGTTGTCATCGTTGTTCTGGCCAATAGATACCCCTCAACCAACATCAATCAAAACAGACGACCTGATTGTTATTACAGTGCTGCTTGAGGGATCCTGTTGTGCATATAGTGATTACTGCATTTTCTACATTGAAATAGTGACTACTCTCCAAAAGTACTTCATGGCTGTAAAACTTCCAAGGATATCTTGGCAGTGGGACCCTGGCTTATACCAATGTATATTGGTATGCCACATGAGCACTGCCATTCCTCAGACACCACTGCATCTTTAAGGGAAAAGATTGATAAGTATTTGAAATAGATGATGATGAAAGAGACAATACCAGTGGGATTAGGTTTAGTTTGCGAGCACAAGATACAATGGTCTAAGTGACCTCCTTCCATTCTATAAACTTTTCTGTTCTACCCATCTATATCCTATTGAAACGTATAAGTACCTGAGGGAATCTGATAGGGTAGATGTTTCCTCTTGTGGGGGAGACTAGAGTTGGGGGCAAAGTTTAAGAATAATAGGAACCCTTTGAAGGTGGAGATGAGGAGAATTTTTTTTCTCTCTGAGGGTCATGAGTCTGTGGAATTCTCTTCCCCAGAGAGCAGTGGAGACTGGGTCATTGAATATATTCAAGGCTGAGTACAACAGATTTATGATAGGCAAGGGAATCAAGGGTTATGACTGGGGGGAGGTGGGTACACAGACAGGAAGGTGGAATTGAGACCACTATCAGATCAGCCATGATCTTGTTGAATGCTGTGGCAGGTTCAAAGGGCCAAATGGCCTTCTCCTGCTCCTAAGACTTGTATTCTATGATTTTCCAATAGGTCTTGAGGGCAGGTAATGCTCTCTCCTTCTGGTGCAGCCTTGCAAAATTACCCCAAAGACATGGTGCGTACTTAAGTTAAAGCTTTATTTTGCACTTGGCAAAACTGGGTGATTCTAGAAGAGAAGATATCACAAGACATGATATTTAGGTGTTTTGCTTATAACGTTACATTTTCCCACTGATGAAAGCTTTAACACGGATATCTTTCTGTCTCTACTATGCTCAAATTGGGGTGGGATTTAGAAAATCTTTCCTTGAGCAACAATAGAAAGCAGGGGTTCTCAGCTGGAGGTCCATAGCCCCCTTAGGGGTCTGCCAAAAATAAACAGAGAATGTGTCGGAAATAAGTACAATATGTACCCTACAACCCAGGAGAACCAGCTACATTTGTATGAGCACATTTGCTACACAATTAAATCAGAGCATGCTGAAAGTGATTCATTTTGTGAAGCATTTTGAAGTGTCTCGACTACATGAGACAGCATTTAATTTAATACCACGTAAGGCTTTGATATCCCAGTGCAAATTCGATGGATGCCACCTGTCATGTGACCAATCTGCAGCAGCGGAGAGAGGTCAAGGTCCCAGCTACGAGGGATCTGACATAGTTTACTGGAGCCACTCCTACCTCACGGTGACACGAAACATTACTTAGGCGTTAGTATTTGAGAAATTTTTTAAAATGCACTTCAATTGGAGAGGGAAGACATGGGATGTTAGGTTTGAATGTTGGCACAAGAACTGAGAATTGTTATTCAGCACCAGCAACGAGTTTCAAATTAAGCAAAACAAAAATAATAACGAATCTCTAATTGTATAACTTGTGTTTTCGGAGGCCTGTGGAATTTTTATAACACGGGGTGTCCTCAGAAGCAAAAGTTGTGTACCCCTGGTGTAAAGACAATATATTATCATTTTTGACTCTATGGGACTTTGTGGGCCATTAGGTTAGCAACGTCTTTTTTACCTTCAAGCACAAAAACGGCCAAAACTGATATCCATCTCTCCTTATCTAAGGAAGGATATGCTTGCCGTAGAGGGAGTGCAACAGAGGTTCACTAGGCTAATCCCTGTGCTGGCGGGATTGTTTTATGAGGAGAGATTGAGGAAACTGGGCTTGTATTCTCTAGCATTTCCAAGAATGAGAGGTGATCTCACTGAAACTCAAAAAATTCTGACAGGGTGTGACAGGGTGGATGTAGATAGGATGCTCCCCCTGGCTGGTGAGTCTAGAACCAGGGCACAGGGTCTCAGAATAAGGGGCAGGCCATTTATGACTGAGATGAGGAGGAATTTCTTCACTCAGAGGGTGATGAATGGTCGGAATTCCCTACCCCAGAGGGCTGAGGAAGCTCAAACATTGAGCACGCTCAAGACAGAAATCGATAGATTTCTGGATACTACTGTCATCGAGGAATATAGAGATAGGGGAGGGGGTGGGAAATGGCAGAGAGGTAGATGATCAGCCATGATCTGTTTGAATGGTGGGGCAGGTTCGAAGGGCCGAATGGCCTACTCCCACTCCTATGTGAAATAGATTTGGACAGTCCCAGCCGCAGAAACTGCTCGAGACATATTGTTGGCTCATTCAGAAAGGTCTGAAGGACAGCCAATGTATGAAAAGAAAAATATTCACACACAACTTGTGGTCTAAGGATCTCATCGAAAGTTGGAGGCTAAGGCGCAAGGCCAGTATGAAGAGGAATATTTAGCCTGAAAGGACTTGATACTGTTCAGATTGGAAACATTTTCAGTCCCAGCATTGACACAGGATAGAAGCAGGCCATTTAGCCCAACGGGTCCACGTTGCAGTGAAATTTATACTCCTCATGCACCTCCTCCCACTCCTCTTCAGTTAACTCTATCAACAATTCCTTCGATTTCTTGTTCCTTCACGCATTTATCTAGCCCTCCCTTAAATGCCTCCGCGATATTCACCTCATCTACTCCGTGCAGTGGTTCCATTCTAATCACTCTCCGGGTTAAGCATCCCCTGCTGGATTTGTTCGCACCCATTTTACTTTTTTTGGTAGCTAGCTAGTTTCGATCTTCCGAGAGGAAACCGCTTCTCTGACTCTACCCCATCAAACCCTTAAAGGCTGCATAGATTCATTAAAATTACATACAGCATACTAAAAAGGATCACAAAGTCAGGCTGCACTCAAGACAAAAACAGGAAAACACGGTCCTTTGGGTGCAATGAATCTGATTTTTAAAAAAAATTCATTCATGGGATGTGGTCTTCGTTGGCTAGGACAGCATTGGTTGCCCAACCCAACCCTCATTGTCCTTGAGAAGGTGGTGGAGAGTTGTTTTCTTGATCTGCTGCAGTCCATGTGGTGTAGGTACACTCTCACACATATTCTGCCAGTTTCACACACAGGCTGTGTCAGAGCAGTTCTATTACTTGACTCTTTGGCAGGTCCTTCTCATCCTGCTTTTCAGAAACTAAAGAGATCCTGCTCCTTAAATAGGGCATGAAAACGGCAGCGCAATCTTACCGGCTGAATTCTGCTAATAGATTGTCGCTTAGCTCTCCGGCAGGGCTTATGGCATCAATGGCTTCTGACATTGCAGCTTTTACAGAAGGAACGTTCAATTCCTTCGCTAAGTTTCCTCACACCATTTTTTAAAAAAATTCATTCGTGGGATGTGAGTATCACTGGCTAGGGCAGCATTTATTGCCCATCAGAGGGCATTTAAGAGTCAACCACGTTACTGTGGGTCTGGAGTAAGGGCGGCAGATTCCCTTCCCTAAAGGAGATTAGTGAACCAGATGGGTTTTTATGACAATGGTTTTGTGGTTATCATTAGACTTTTAATTGCAGGTTTTTATTGAATTTGAATTTTGTCATGTGGGATTTGAACCCTGGTCCACAAAGCATCACCCTGGGTGTCTGGAACACCAGCCCAGTGACAACATCACTATGCCACCGCCTCGCCCCATGGTGGCCATGCCTTCAGCTGCCTATCCCAAGCTCCGCAAATTCCTTTCCTAAACCTCCCTGCCTCTCCACACCTTTAAGTTGCTCCTTAAATCCTACTTCTGGCCGCCTGCCTTAACATCTCCATCTGTGACTCAACGTCAAAAGCTTGTCCGATAATACTTCTGTGAAGCACCTTAGCATAACCGTGCTAAAGGCGCCACATAAATGAAAGTTGTTGTTGCTGACATCTCCTGTGGGCTCCATTTACTTCCACTGGGGATACAAGGACAATGGAGGCTGTAGGCTTTGCTTGCGGTCCCCATCATTCTCTGACTGATTACTGGCTTTGCCTCTTTGGATGAACTACAGGCCAACTCGACTTACTGGCGGAATCACAAGCTAATTAGATGGACAGTCATGCAGCAGGTAATGGAATAGGCTGCATCTGGGACAACGTGACTGGTGGAGTTCTGCATGAATGCTGATGTTCACATTATTCATAGCTGATATGTAGGAGTATTCTTCCTGCTAATAATGCGGTAAGCTATGATGATGACATTAAGTTTTGTAGCCAGGTGACAGGTATTAAAAAGAGTGACTGTATCCAAGGGAGCTTGGGCTAATTGTGCATATTTTGCAGAACTTACACTCAAAAGGATAATAAGAAGCTGAATAAGGCCAACGAAAAGAAATAAATTTGCTTTTTTATAGTGTAATTTCTATCCTCCATGTCCCAACTTGTTGCACAGCCATAGGGGTTGCCAACCCTCCAGGATTGGCCTGGAGTCTCCAGGAATTGAAGATCAATCTCCAGGACACTGCTGTGTGCGACCCTGGAGAAAAATAGTCAGGGTATTAAAGGAGGTTCCCCACCCCCCTCCCCATTTTCTTTGAACATTCCTCTTTACCAGATATAAAAATATTGAAAATGGGGGGGGAAAAAAGTTTGGCTGACAGTCAAGCATCATCCAATTGAGTAAGGAGCCTTTTTTGCTTTCCAATGGGTGTAGGGAGGCAGCACGTCGCGAGGATGGATGTGTTGGCCGACTAATGGCTGGAGCGTGGGGGCAAGTCACGAGATGAAACACTTGATCACAGTTAGCAACTTCACCGGCCTGGCCAATTACTTCTGAAGTGGTGCCACTTACATACGCAATGGCAGTGACCAATTTGTACATAACGGCCCACAAACAGCAATCAATCACATCAATAATCAGTGATCATTGCTGATGCTGGTCGATGGGCAAATATCAGAAGGCAAAAGCTAGGCGGAATTCAACGGGCTGCTCGTGTGATCTGATATGTTCAGCTCAACTGGCGGACGGGGCCTCGGTTTAATACGGCAGCGCTAACAGCACAACACTCCCTCAGTATTAAGCAGAAAACAGGCCTGGCATTTATATAGCGCCTTCCATGACCACAGTCAATGGAGTACTTTCAAAACGCGGCCACTGTTGGAACGTGTTGGCGGCACAATGTATGACTCTACGTGCACCATGGAAAGAATTATCCTGCCCACCAAATCATTTCTCAGGGTTTCTCGCCTGCCACCAAAAAGGTCGATGGGGAGGGCACCCCCCTCCGACGTCAGCAGCCCCGCCGCCGTTTATTTCAATCGGTTGGAGATGGGATTTCTGCCTCTCGCTCAGGAGGAAGTCCCGCCTCAGATTGGCTGGCGGCCCCAGGAGCCTCGATAGCGCCACCAGGGGCAGTGGCCACTGCTGAGGGAGGAAAGGGCCCTGCAGCCTACAGAAGGTAGGCCAAAGATAATTAAAAAAATAATAATAATAAAATCGCTGGTGGTGGAGGGGGAAACTCCTCCTGAGGGGAGTGCTCGGGTTCTCGCGGCTGCTGCTTTCCCTGCCCCTGTTTCCTTTCCCTCTTTGCTCGGACTCCCCACCTGGTTGTTGTGTAAATCCGCTGCCATCAAAATACTGATTAGCTGGTCAAATGGCCCCGAATAGGGTTTTTATATATATTCAAATTGGCATCTCGCCTCCTTGTGGTAGGAAGTCTTACCCACTGTCGGTAAAATTCTCTGACAGCAGGGCACAGTCAGAGAGCTGATCCACCACAGCTTCCTCTAATTTTACCAGAAACCCACCCGCCTTGTTCGAGTCGGTAAAAATGTCCCCGATGGGCTGAATGGCCTAGTTCAAATTCTTAGCTGCATTCATAGCAAGCGTGGCTGCTCAACTCTCTGTGCAATGACCTAGATAAGAATTGCTTCCAATGAAGCCATAACCATTAGGATTCTAATTTACAACACCATGAATAAAATTCTGCTGCTAGAGCCATCAGGGAAGACTTCTCTAAATTCTCATTTTAAAACTAATATTGCAGAAGCATCACCCAACACCCCAATACTTTACATAGATTTTTTTCTTCTGAACAATAATTGCGTCAGGTTGCTCTGTAGCAAATTAGCATCATCCTTCTCACCAGCAATTGACCAGTTGCTACAATGGCGTGGAACAAAATAACCTTTCAAAGTTCTCCCAACTACTCACCCCCATCCCACCAACCCCACTTTTCTTTTTTGCTCCACTTTAGCAATGGTTCCCAAACTGTGGGTCACAACCCCAGCAACAGCGAATGGGGTCGCAAGAAACAAAGACACGTTAATTCCATAGTATAATAGAGGGACTTAAATTATCGCTGCAGACACGGGGATAGCTTTTCCTTTGCAACGACAGGAAACGAGGTAAGTCGATACACTGAAACGATGATTGAGAGTTAGAAATTTGCAGGATTTGGACAACAAAAACAAAAATACCTGGAAAAACTCAGCAGGTCTGACAGCATCTGCGGAGAGGAACACAGTCAACGCTTCGGAGTCCTTACGACTCTTCATAATAAATATATGCTCTCTGGAGCTTTGGAACTTTCTACAGCTGCTCTTTCCCAGCCCTACCCCACCACTCACCCAAACCCTCCAATCACAGCTTCACTTCAACGCGCCCCGTGCTCACTGGCCCTCCGATTACAGCCTTGCGTGCTCACTCATCTTCCGATCACAATAACCCCCCCTCCTTTTCCTGCTCTCTGCCACCATTTGCGCCTTTTTCTCTTGGGTTTTGATGCTCAGCTTGTGGCCGTCCTTCAGCCACCTTCATTCAGAGCCTCGCTCTCCTCTGCTCTGCAGCTCAACAGCCTTTGAAATGAGAGAGATCAGAGAACGAAAGGTGGAGCAGGGAGTTGGAGAAGCTGAGGGGCTTCACCTGACATACAGGGATAAGGAAATAGTGGTAATAGTGAGCTTCCTCTCACAGAACAAATCCTGGGAGCACTCACACTGAGCCTGTAAAATGGGATTTTGAGAAACTATGTCGGAACATGCATGCCCATGTACTCATTGGACCTGATGAGTACATAAAATAACATTTTTTTTTAAAGAGTATTGTAAAAACACAGATTTTCTAATTTATGTGATGGATTATATGTTGATCTTTAATAGTTATATTTTGCCTGTTACTGTGCTGCTTTATTGCTGTTTTGTTTCTTTTTGGCATCTGGGGCCATTAATTTTCAAGTGTTAAAATGGGTCGTATTGGAAAATGGTCTGGGAAGCGCTGATTTTAGGCTTCTTTCCAAGGCAACTCACTATGATTCCAGTAATGTTGCAGTCAGTCGTTGGAATATGTGCAAGACTACCCAGGGCTGAACAAACCCTTCACCAATTTTGGCCACTTATATGTGGATTTTGCGGATCTCAGCTCTCTGCCATTTCAGGATGGCTGAACTGGGATAAGACGCTCATCTGTGCCTTAGCTCACTCAAGCATGTACCAGCTTTCTGCCAGAGCAGGTCTACATCTTCGACAACCCATGAGTACATTGCACTAGCTCATCAACATTCTTCCCATTTATTATAAGGCCCTTCTCTTTCTCAGGTCCACACTTATTAAAGAAACATCAGGTTCGATTTGTGCGGAAAGGTTGAGCAGGCCCTCATTCTTCTCAACTGAGAAAGAGAAGGTTAAAAGAAGATCTTAAGAGAAGGCTTCAAAATTATCAAGAGTTTCGATAGGGTGAGTGTGGAGAAATTACTTCCACTTTTGAGAGAGTCCGGAACAAGGGGGGGAAGGTATAAATATAAGATAACCACTAACAGATCAAATAAAGAATTTAGGAGGAGTTTCCTTTGCACGGAGATTGGTGAGAATAGCATTTATAGGAGAAGGGTATAAAGGAATCTGGGGGAGGTTGGGAAGAGGTAATTAGTGTGACAAGTGGCTGAATTGGAGTGCAAACACAGGATTAATGCCAGTTGGGCCCAGTTAGAGTTTCTGTGCTGAGGATTCTAGATAATTTTGAGAAGGAGGTTGATTTTTTTTTTAACATAACTGCTTTGGGACTGCCTGGTATCTAATGAAGCAGCTAGGCTCTGGGACTGATCATCAACAGAACGTGCGCTGAAGTGACACATCTATTATTTTTATATTTCAAATGCGGTCACATTACCCCCAGATGCTCACCTGAGACCGAGGCGGATTTGAAACCATGGTATCTGTCCCCTTCCACTTCCAGGTAGACAGCTCTTTTGAAACAGCTTCACGTTCACATTTCTTTTATGACCCCATTACATTTATAACATACCGCAGGGCTAATGCTGTAGTCTCATTCCCAGCACGGAGCCTTGCTCAGGGTGTGTGTGCGTGCTGAACAATGGGGGCTACAACCTCTAAACTGTGCCGTCTTTGAACATCTCTAGAATGCATGTTTGCAGAATACACTTCACTGTAAAATGAAGGCAAGAATGACCCAACGTCATTAAGTTAAATAATGGGACATGGTATTAATAATACTCTCATCGCTATCGGCAATCCATCGTGTTAAGCATGATTCTTTCTCGTGGATGGTTGGGTTCTGTGGCTGAGAGTTCGCAGATGATTTGTGAACCTTATCTTGACCTTGCAGGCTCTCCCGCAGTGAGGACATTAGTTGTCAGCCGGTAGAGGTGGTGGTGGACTCGGGGCTGCCCTCTCTTTGTCTCTCTCTCATCATTCTCTCTCTCAGTGGCTGATCTTGTTGATTGGAAGATCTTGACCCCATTTTAGATGGTGGATCGCCATTTTGGTCGTGATTGGGCATCTGCTTCTTATGCGTTGGTGTTAATAGACCAGACCCTCATGGAGATTGTCTTTGAAACGTTTCCTTTGGCCCCCGTGTGAACAGGCTCCCTGGCACAGCTCTGATTAGAGCGCCTGTTCGGGCAGTCTCAGGTTGAGCATACAGACGAATGTCCCACCAACCTCAGCTGATGTGAGATTATCATGGTCTCTACACTTGGCACAAGTGAAGGATACTCAATGTTTGTTCCTTTGTTTTCCCATTTGATTTGCAAGCTCCTTCGAAGACATAATTGATGATCTTGTTCTAGGGTTTCGGGAACACCACCACCTGGAAGTTCCCCTCTAAGCCACTCACCATTTTGCCTTGGAAATATATCGGCCGTTCCTTCACTGCGCTGGGTCAAAATCCTGGAACTCCCTTCCTAACAGCACTGTGGGTGTACCTACACCACATGGACTGCAGCGGTTCAAGAGGTCAGCTCACCACCACCTTCTCAAGGGCAATTAGGGACGGGCAATAAATGCTGGCCTAGCCAGTGACGTCCACATCCCGTGAATGAATTTTTTTTTTATAATGGCATCAATTAGTTGTCCAAACTTCAGCACATAGAGGAGTTTTCTTTGACCACTTTTGTTCATTAGTTTTAAAAATCGGGTTGTTTTCTTTGGGAGAGAGGAGCCTGAGGGGATACCTTGCAGTGTATAAACATTCATGCGGCTAGTGTAGTATGATTCATGTCACACATGTACCAGGCAATGACCAGCCCCAAAAAGAGAGAATCCAACCATCTCCCCATGACATTCAATGGTATTATCATCGCTGAATCCCCCACTACCAACGATCTGGGTGGGGGGGGGGGGTTACCATTGACCAGAAACTGAACTGGGCTAGCCATATAAATACTGTGGCTACAAGAACAGGTCAGAGGCTGGGAATCCTGTGGCGAGTAACTCACCTCCTGGCTCCTCAAAGCCTGTCCACCATCTACAAGGCACAAGTCAGGAATGAGATGGAATACTCTCCACTTGCCTGGATGAGTGCAGCTCCAAAAACACTCAAGAAGCTTGACAACAACCAGGACGAATCAGCCCGTTTGTTCAGCATCCCATCCCCCACCAGTGCAAAATGGCAGCAGTGTGAACCATCTAAAAGATGCACAACAGCAACTCACCAAGGTTTCTTCAACAGCACCCTCCAAATCTGACTGACATGATCAGGCACAATGGGTTGACCTCCTTCCGTGCTGTAAATATCTACGTCTATGATTAAAAGATTTGGAGATGGGACCTGGCCGGGGTGGGCGGGAGTGTAGGCAGGCGGTGGGGGTGGTGGGTTGTATTATGCGATGAAACTTGCAGGGATGTGTCATATAGGATATACAGCACAGAAACAGGCCATTCAGCCCACCAGTCCATGCCAAACATTTAGGTTCCACTCGAACCTGCTCCCATCTAAATCATTCAGTACAATCCTCTATTCCTTTCTCCCTCTAATGCTCATCTAGCTTTCCCTTAAATGCATCTATACCATTCACCTCAACAACCCCTGTGGTAGTGAGTTCTACTTTCACACTCTTTGGGTGACGACATTTTTTTCTGTATTCCCTATGTGTCGTGACTGGTTGGTGACTATCTTGCATTAAAGGCCTCTTAGTCTTCTTCCTCCCCACAAGTGGAAACACTCGGTTTCTACTTAAAGACTTTTAAGAATTTTAAACACCTCTAGGCCACCCCTTGGTCTTCTCTTTTGACCCAGCATGTTCACCATTCCTTGATAGATAAAACCTCTCAGGTATGGTAAATCTTGTAAATCTCTCTTGCACCCTCTCTACTACATTGATATGCTTTTTATTATAAAGGTGTCCACAACTGTATACAATACTTCAAGTGTGGTCCAACCAAAGTTCCATACAAGCTCAGCTGACAACCCTAACACAACGTCTCTTATCCTAAGTGCCTCATGCAGCCACTGACATCCGCTAGTATAACTGCAGTCTTGCTGGCAGCTGCCAGTTTTAGCTCGGTAGAGCAGTGTAACTTAACATATGTCTTGGTTATTTAAACGATCAGTCATCAAAACAACTTCAAACAGTTTGCAAGGTTAGAATTTGCAAATATTAAATGGGTAATGAAGATACTTGAATGAAATTTATACCCTATTTCTAAAAAAAAAAATTTAAATCAATAATGCAGAAGAAAATAACCAGTTCCAGCGAAAATCAGAATGAAAAATCGGTGATGAGAAGATAATGGAATGGTTGATATTTTTGGGCTGCTCATTTTCAATCATAATCTAATTACATGCTCCGAAAATTGTATCGTCAAGAGATTCCGGCTGACCAAGATTAGATTGACTTTCCTCATCGAGCCAATTTCTGCAGCAATTCTTAAGGTCAGTTTGGAAATTTTTCAGTGAAATCCCACCTTGCACCCTCTGTCATCCTGAGCTCATCCAAAACTCTGCTGCCCCATATCTTAACTCACCCCATCATTTGTGCACTCACTGACCCAAATTGGATTCCACTCCGGAAGCACCTAGATTTTAAAATTCTCATCCCTGTTTTCAAATTCCTCCATGGACGCACCCTTCCCAGTCTTTGTAACCTCCTCCAGCCCTAAAAACATCCATAGGTGGTCTTTCCTAGGCCCTGAGCTCTGAACTCACTCCCTAAACCTCTCCATCTCCTGTAAGACGCTCCTCAAAGCCTAGCTCATTGACCAAGCTTTTGGTCACTGGTCCCACCATCTCATGTAGCCCAGTGTCATATTTTGCTCCTGTGAAGCACCTTGGATGTTTGTACAATGGTAAAGGCACAATATAAATGCAAGCTGTTGAAAGGTATAAGTATTAACAAATATTAATATTTTGGATTTACTCAGCATTGCACATTTGGGAATCCGAGCCAGACTCTATCTATGGCTGCGCGATTTTTGTGGATATGACTAAGAGTTGTCCTTGAGAAGGTGGTGGTGAGCTGCCTTCTTGAGCCGCTGCAGTCCATGTGGTGTAGGTACATCCACAGTGCTGTTAAAGAGGGAGTTCCAGGATTTTGACTCAGCGACAGTGAAGGAAAGGTGATACATTTCCAAGTCAGGATTGTGAATGACTTGGAGGGGAACTTGCAGATGGTGGTGTTCCCATCTACCAGCTGCCCTTGTCCTTCTATATGGCAGTGGTCGTGGGTTTGGAAGGTGCTGTCTAAGAAACCCCGGTGAATTCCTGCAGTGCATCTTGTAGATGGTACACACTGCTGCTACTGTGCGTCGGTGGTGGAGGGAGTGAATGTTTGTGGATGTGGTGCTAATCAAGCGGGCTGCTTTGTCCTGGATGGTGTCAAGTTTCTTGAATGTTGTGGGAACTGCACTCATCCAGGCAAGTGGGGAGTATTCCATCACACTCCTGACTTGAGCCTTGAAGCTAGTAGACACACTTTGGGGAGTCAGGAGGTGAGTTACTTGTCACAGGATTTCTAGCCTCTGACCTGCCCTTGTAGCCACAATATTTATATGGCTAGTCCAGTTCAGTTTTTGGTCAATGGTAACCCCAAGGATGTTGATAATGGGTGATTCAGCGATGGTAATGCCATTGAACATAAAGGGACAATGGTTGGATTCTCTCTTGTTGGAGACAGTCATTGCCTGGCACTTGTGTGGCACGAATGTTACTTGCCACTTGTCGGCCCAAGCCTGGATATTGTCCAGGTCTTGCTGCATTTGGGCATGGACTGCTTTAGTTTCTGAGGAGTCTCGAATGATGCTGAACATTGTGCAATCATCAGGGAACATCCCCATTTCTGACCTTATGATGGAAGGAAGGTCATCGATGAAGCAGCTGAAGATGGTTGGGCCAAGGACACTACCCTGAGGAACTCCTGCAGTGATGTCCTGGAGTTGAGATGACTGACCTCCAACAACCACAACCATCTTCCTTTGTGCTAGGTATGACTCCAACCAATGGAGAGTTCTCCCTGATTCCCATTGACTCCACTTTTGCTAGGGCTCCTTGATGCCACACTCAGTCAAATGCGGCCTTGATGTCAAGGATAGCGACTCTCACCTCACCTTGGAAGTTTTTTTGTCCATGTTTGAACCAAGGCTGCAATGAGGTCGGGAGCTGAGTGGTCCTGGCAGAACCCAAACTGGGCATCAGTGAGCAGGAATGGAGGTTGATGTTGGGGACGGGAGGGAGGATGTTCCAGATTTACTGAGGAAATGCAGTACCTCTGTAAGACTAGAGGGCTGGGGATTTCCTTGGAGCTTCTCCCTTCTCTAGTACCATTCCTCCACAGTAAATACAACAAAAACCCCGTTTTTTTTAATTTTTCATGACATGTGGGCATCACTGGCAAGGCCAGCATTTGTTGCCCATTCCTAATTGCTCATGAATTGAGTGGCTTGCTAGACCATTTCAGACGGTAGTTAAGAGTCAACCACATTGTTGTGGGTCTGGAGTCAGGTGTAGGCCAGACCAGGTAAGCACGGCAGATTTCCCTCCCTAAAGGACATTAGTGAACCAGTTGGGTTTTATGACAATTCATGAGAGCTTCATGGTCTCATTACTGAAACCAGATTTATATTCCACATTTGCGAACTGAATTCAAATTCCACCAGCTGCCATGGTGAGATTTGAACCCATGCCTCCAGAGCGTTAGCCTGGGTCTCTGGATTACTGGTCCAGCAACATTACCACTAGGTCACCACCTCCCCATTTCCGTGAAGTTATGGGTGAGCAAAACAGTCTCAGCTCCGAGGAAATTCCTGCCTTCCAGATTTGAATAGCTGCAATCTCAGTTAGTTTGTGCGGCTGTGAAATTGCGGTGATTTAAATCTCTGGATAGGAAGGAGTTAATATCTTGGTGACACAATGATTGTCCATCACAGGGCACCACTATCTTCCCAGTTTAATATTGAGTTCTTGGGGGAAAAAAATTGTTCTGTCATAGGATGTGGGCATCGTTGGTAAGGTTGACATTTATTGCCCCTCCCTAATTGCCCTCGAACAGGTGGTGCTGAGCCACCTTCTTGAACGGCTGCCGTTCGTGTGTGGTGTACGTATACCCATGGTGCTCTTAGAGAGAGGGAGTTCTGGGATTTTGACCCAATAATAGGCCTTTATCGATTAAACCACTAACCTGTTAGTTTTGCAATGAGTCTGTATAAAACCTTAATTAGATCTCGGTTAGACTGTTATGTGCAGCACAGGGTTTTGCACTACAGGGAGGATACTGACGCTTCAGTCAGAGCTGGGAAAATATGGATTTCACTTTCAGGGTTTGGAACGAAGGTGGAAACTATGGGGCGATGGGTTAAAACTCTGTCCAGTTGGTGGGCAGTTAAAAATCTCAGAAACCCTCTTCGCACTTACAAGCATTTGGAAATGCAGTTGAAGCACTGTGAACTCAAGGGCAGCACTACCAACTATGCCCCCCACCGCACCCCTCAACCCTCACCCCCAATTCCCTGCCGGATCACAGCCAAACCAGTACTTTATTCTGTTTGGTGGGGGGGTGGGGGGGTGGGGGGCGGGGGGGGGGGGTCATAGTTGGTAGTGCTGCCCTTGAGTTCACAGTGCTTCAACTACATTTGTGCCGCCTGAATCTCCGATGCTACCAGCTGGCTTCCTGCCTGGCACATGTTTAAATGAGGCCCCTTAGGTTAAATACCCTGGGGCATTTTTTATGCTACAGCAGGTGAGTCCTGAGCTGAAGCCAAAACTCACCCACTGAGAAAAAGCTCTCAGTTCAAAATCCGGGCCGTTATGTCAACATTCAAGATTAGATTGGACAGGTAGATGAAGCGGAAAGGGTTGACGAGACATCGGAACAGGGTGGGTAAACGAGATACGTCTGCTTGCATTGAGGGTAAAAGATGGCACAGAGCTGCTTAAGCCAAGTGGCCTGTTCCATGTTATAACTCTTACACACTTTTATAACCTAGGACCTGTCCAGTCTCCCTCATGCAGCCTGTTCTCAGGAAGCTTGCTGCTAAAATAAGTACATGTTTACATGATTTGCATTCTTTCTGCTCGATGGTCTTTGCTTTCCCGATAACACATGGTTCAGAATTTCCTGAACACTGTGACCGGCAGTTGGCTCCTTCTTAAGCACGTTATCGAATCATAGAATGGTTAATGGGGAGGATGGGGCCACTCAGCTCATTGTGTCTGAACCAGCTCTCTTCAAGAGCAAGTTGGCTAGCCCCGCTTCTCAGTGGGCCCAGCAAATTTTTTTTTTCTCTTCAGGTGCTTATCCTTTTCCCTTTTGTGCTTCCACCGCACTCTCAGGCAGTGCGTTCCAGATCCTCGCCACTCGCTGCATAAAAAGGATTTTCCTCATGTCACTGTTGTGCCTTTTGCCAATCACCTTAAATCGGCATCCGCTGGTTCTCAACCATTCGACCAACAGGAATGTTTTCTCTGCCAATGCTTCTTCTAAGCGCTTATTCATGCTACCATGCCCTCTGATATTTTTTTTTTGTAATTGCCCCTTGCATTTTATCCAAATAAACGCCAGTGCTGGAAAGAAACCTCCATGGAAACAGGCCTGTTCGAGTCTGTTTCGCCATTCAACAGGATCATGGCTGAATTGTATCTGCGCTCCATCCATCTTAAGTTTCATATCCTTTAATGCATTTATTAAGCAAAAATTTATCAACCTCACAATTAAAATTATTAAGTGAGTCTGTATCTATTGCTGTACGTGAGGAAGTGTTTCCTAACTTCTCTCCTAAATGACCTAGTTCTAATGTTAAGGTTATGCCCTTTTGTTGTTGAAGAATCCTGCTTCGGACACCATGATGTGGGCTTCTTAATCCAGAGCATGTCTTTATTGACAATTCTGATATACAGGGGATGGGTATGGAGCTAACTCCAGTCTAAGTCTTTACCCAACTCTGTTTATCGCTAGACTGACCCCGGGCCAGTGGGCAGTACTGTATTCAGTCCCACATTAACCCTTTATGTACCAGATCCTACTACTATAGTCCTACACTTACCTATCAGTGAAAAAAAAAGTCTTTCGCTATCTACTCTATCAATGCCATTCAAAATCCTAAAAATCATCATCCCTTAACTGTGTATATTCCAGGGAACAGGCCTAATTTATGCCATTTCTCCTCATGATCTAAACCTTGGAGCCCGGGTAACATTCCGTTGAATGTTCAAAATTCCACTGACCCACAATCTGGTGCATTATCAGGTGACCACGTTTGATTTTGCAATTAAGCAGTGATTTTAGCAGAAATACATCATGGGTTTGTGCAATTTATGAGTCCGCCAGAAGCTCTAAGGGGTGGATAATTTGTTTTAAAGCTTTGAAAACAAATGACACAAAGTGCTCGAAAAAACTCAGCATCTGTGGAAAGAGAGGAACAGAGTTAACGTTTCGAGTCCCATTACTTATTTCCTTCAGTTTCGAAGAGGTATAATATTGGACTCAAAATGTTAACTCTGTTTCTCTCTCCACCGATGTTGCCAGTCCTTGTTTTGCTCCAGCACTTTCCGCAGTATTTTGCTTATATTTTAAAACAAAATATTTTTGAGCGATGTTGCAGCAAGCATTAAATGTGTCATCCAGATGGAAAAATGATTCTGAGCCATCCCAAAAATCAATGGGAGTGCCAGGCACGAACTTTATTCTCCTTCAGAGGGAGAATAAAACAAACAATCATCAGAAAATACATCTCCAAGGAAACACTTGTATAATGTTAACTGTTGTAGACTGTTTGACCAGAAGCCATCATCAGCATCCTTCCAGTTATGAAAGATAACAGGCACGCAGAAAACCATCCATTTCTGAGGGGGTGTTTTCAAATGGCGCACATTTGCTGATGGCTGATAAGGGCCAACCTTCGAGAGGCAGGTTCTGCCACAAGTGTCCCCCGTGAAGCTACCGAGTGACGTTGTGGTTGCTGTTTTCGGCCTTGGCGCTCATTGCCAAGCTGCTGTAGCCGCTGGTCAACATGGGAGGCGTGCGCCAGCCCACAGGAGGTGTCGCCATTTTCCTCTGTCACCAGCGAGTGGCTCCCAGGTACGATAACTGATGTCTATGGCCTTCACGTCGCCAGAAACATATTGACCAGAAAATATATTACCAGCATTAGCCTAGCAGTCGACACCCGGTGGGGTTTGGGCGCAGGAGAGAGGGGGTAAGTAAGCAAATCAATAGCAACCAGAAAATTACTTTGATAGGCCTATTCAGCAAGAACATTTAAAAATGGTATGAAAAAAAACATAAACATGAACATACTTTGTTGAATTTCCCTGCTGTCCATTAACAAACTCTTGCCAACACAGGTTAGTCTCAGCTACAAATCAACCATCTAGTAGCACACATGTCCTTCATCAGCACCCTATTCTGTTGAAGTCACTAAGACTGTTGTAGTACTCTGGTTTAAGCACAGCCAGCTGTAAGGCTGCCTGGCGGGATGCTTGACTCTGTGCCCATCACTACCTTGTGTTGCTTGTTACTTTGCCAAGTCCTTAGAAACTACAGGTGCAAGGCAGGTTTTTCTGCTCCTCAACTTTGAACTGATGTAAGAAATAGGAGCAGTAGACCACGGCGCTCTTCAAGCCGGCTCCACCATTCAATACGATCATGGCTAATCTTCTACCTTGATTCCACTTTCACACCCACTCCCCATATCCCTCTATTTCCTGAGAGGCCAAAAATCTGTCTATCCCAACCTTAAATATTTTCAATGATGCTGCATCCACATCTCTCTGGGGTAGAGAATTCCAAAGATTCATAACTCTGAGTGAAGAAGTTTCTCCTCATCTCAGTCCTAAATGATTGTTTCCTTATCCTGAGACTGTGCCCCCATGTTCTACATCTCCCCAGTTAGGGTAAACAACCTCTCAGTGTCTATCCTGTCAGTGAGAATTAGGACTAAATAGGGGAAGGGTAAGAGAGAAAGATTACAAGGAGGGAGGGAATGGCTTATAAAAAGATGTCAAGAGAAAAATAACTGTATTTGGAATTATTTACAGGCTGCATCCTTATTTCACTGACAAATATGAACCAAAGATGAAGTCACTTTATCCTCCAAATAGAACAAAAGAACAGGTTTGGGAAAAGGAAATTAAGCCACACCAGGCTATTATAATTCTCAAGGGTGCAGAGAAACACAGGTACAAGTATTAAAAATTACTGCGTCTTCATGCTGGTATGAACAATGCATAATTTCAAGTTGAATTTATTTACATATTGGTCTGTTAAGAAAGGTAAAAATGGTTTCAGTTTCACTTAGGTTTTGTTGATGAACCTCAGTGCTTGGGTGTCAGGATGGATTTGTGATTGAAAGGTCAGGTCTTTTAGGTTTGTTTGTATATACTTATTTTTTAATGAGGTTTTATAACCCTTTAAGTTAAAGAGATGGGTCAACAGGGGTTGAAAGTCCAGTGGGGAAAAAAGAAAATATAGAAAATCTTTACTGTTGCTTAGCAATAATGATCCAAGGACACAGACAGAGAAAAGGCAGGAGTTGAGAGAGGGAAGTTCAGTGTGTGTGTCAGAGAGAGAAGGCAGGGATCTGAAGTTCTGAGAAGAAAACCTACAAGGCCAGTGGGACAGTAGTTGACTGAATTATCAGTTATGGGACTAAGTGATCAGGTTAGTAGAGGTGCTATATTTGCTCTGCAGTTGAAGAGACAGTGTGTTTAGAGTGCAGTTTCTGGGTGTCTTGGGGAGAGATAGGCATTGGGTGAGAAGCATCAAGTAAATGCTCAGGAATTTACCAGAAGAAAACCGTTTGCAACTGTGCTAGTCCCAAGTGAGAAGTTAGTGGTAACTATTCACTGGTTTTTGTGCCTGTAAAGATATTGCTAGGGTAAAGGAATAGTGGGAATTTGAATCGTCTTCTCATGTTTGTATTGAGATCTTTCCAACCTTTTTGACTGGCGTAATATAGTCCACTTTTCTTGTTTTAATAAATCTTTTATTGATTGTATTGAAAGTTAATCAGCAAGACTCCTGTGAATTTGTTCAGTAACTTTCCTCCACGGTTTCCAAAAAATAAGTCAGGATCTATCAGCCAGGTTTGACCCTAGGGTCTGACTTGTTCAGTATTAGCAGCAGCTGGGATCGTAACAATGCACTGAACGTATGCATTGACTTTTATCTTAATGTTGTAGCAATCTTTAAAAAGGGTCTGGTTCACTGGCAGAGGGCTAATGGCAATCACATACTACAGTTACCAGCAACAAAACATCCAGAACATTAAATGTCACTCAAGCGCATTAATTGTACTTCATGATTGAAACTGTAGCAACTTTAATTCCATCATTCACTGTCATCATTTATACTATTATTAGGTTTCACACTGTAGGTCCCTGCTATTTAATTTCCTGGCTCCCTGCAGAAACTAATGAAGTAGACGGAGCCTCACGGAGAGAAAGGGTAGATCTTTCGATCTATGAAAATGCATCACTGAAAGAAATGAATTTCTTTCTGAACCAGGGTGATCTTCTTCATAAAAAGCTTCCATCTGGTGGTTTTACAACAGCTCTAAAATTAGCCACTGCGTCAGAACAGCAACTAGCTTTCTCACCCCTCAAATGGCAAGAGGGGAAACAATTCTATACACAATACTGTTATGTAAATGCACCCCAAAACTGTACCCGCCAGGCATTATCCTGTAAGACCTGCATACATAAGCACAGACTTTCCTTAAACCATGTCCAATTTTAATAAAAACAGGATTTTTGATGCAGGAACAAAAATTTCTATCCAGTTTCAAAAATACCAGTGCATGTTCTTATCTCTCTAAAAAAAAGTGCTGTCACTCACTTTTGAAGTATTGCCTGAAAACCTCATTACAATCAAATGTACTTTAATGTAATTGTCAAATGCAGTTCAGGCTTTGTGTCCAACAAGAGGTAATGCAAGTTCTTACTGTTTTACCATTGACAGGTAATTGGCCTAGAATACGAGGGCTGGTCTTGTAGAAGCAAAAACAAAAAATTGCTTCTTTGAAGAAGCTGTTCAAAAAGTATCAGAACATGGGTAAGAGCTTGAATTTACTGGTATCTGGGTGACAGGGTAGACTGGCATGTTGTCCATTCAGTTTCCCTGCCTGACTTCAAAGCCAGCCCAGACTAATGGATTAAGAGTGTCACAAAAGATTCAGGAAGCTTAGGGAAAAAGACTAAAAGGACATTTGACCTATTGACTTGCCTTCTTGCCACTGACTGGGTGCCAACGCACAACCCACTCTTGAAGAAAGTAACCAACCCAACTATAAATTGATTAAACCTCCAAGGGGATGAAGTGGGATTGCTCCCCAAACTCCTTAAGGTGCTCAAAAGTGACCCACGCACAATATTACACCAGGGCAGGTAGAGGTGCTCTTTTGAGATTGGACTCAGCCAGTGGACCCGTCAAGATGGGAAAATGTACCACCACTTAACATTTCCCAGACTTGTTAGAACCATAGAATCTACAGCGTTGAAGGTGGCCATTCGGCCCATTGGGCCTGTGCCGGCTCTTTGAAAGAGCTATCCAGTTAGTCCCATTCCATAGCTCTTTCCCCATAGCTCTGCAAAATTTCACCCCTTCATATATTTATCTATTTCCCTTTCATATATTTATCTAACGCCCTCTCAGGCAGTGCATTCCGGATCATAACAACATGCCTGGTGGGGAAAAAAAAAAATCATCTCCTCTCTGGCTCTTTTGCAATTTTTCCATGACTAATTGTGAAAGGTTTAATACTTGGGGGAGGTGGTACTGTCGCTGGACGGAGTAATCCAGAGACCCAAGGTACTGCTCTGGGAACCTGGGTTCGAATCCCACCACGGCAGATGGTGGAATTTGAACTTAATTTTTAAAAAAAAATCTGGAATTTAAAGTCTGACGATGACCACAAAACCATCGCTGATTGTCGTGAAGACTCATCTGGTTCACTAGTGTCCTTTAGGGAAGGAAATCTGCCATCCTTACCTGGTCTGGCCTACATGTGAGTCCAGGCCCACAGCAATGTGGTTGACTCCAAGGCTTTAAAAATGCCCTCTGAACAAGGGCAATTAAGGGTGGGCAATAAATGCTGGTCTAGCCAGCGACTCCCGCATCCCAGGAACAAATTTAAAAATAAAACTTTGGCTGATTCATCATAATGTTACCTTTTTGAAGAGTCTGGTCGAGTCCTCACTGATTTGCATGAAACGCATGATAACATTGTTCAGATAAATGTCACTCAAAGTTGCATGATCTTTGCTCTCTCTCCTGACCTGGTTCAACAGCAAATACCAGCAATTTACTGGGGACAGAAGATTCTGGTCCTTCCTGGTTGAGAAAAGCAATAGAGAAAAAAAAAATTTACTCAACAATATCTCCACATTTTATTTAATATTCACACTATGGTGCGTTTGTATATAGATAGTTTGTTTTATCATCCCGCACTGCAGTTCTGCACTGGACATTTGGCAATTAAGACATTTAACTTGCCTTGACAGAAATCCAAAAAGCAGTAAAAAAAAAAGTTCCCTGCAGTAACAAAATCATTGTATTAGGATTTTGTACATCATAAACTGCAGCAATTACGTTTCACATTTGGAAAAAGGCAAAATGTTTTTGACAGAGGGCCAAAGCCAAATTGTCTCATTTGGGAGCAGTTCAGATTTAACAACAATTATTGCATTTATGTAATGCCTTTAACATAGAAAAATGTCCCATGATGGCCTATTCGGGCAAAAATGCAAAGGAGATGTTCAGAGTAGTGGGCAACAGTTTGGTTAAAGAATTGGGATTTGAGTTGAGTCATAAAGGAGGAGAATGAGGTAGGGAGGCACAGGACTTTAAGGAGGGAATCCCAAGAGTGTAGGACCCAGATGGCAAAAGGCACAGCTGGCAAAGGTGGCGCAGGAGAGCGGCGCTCAAAAGGTAGGGTTGGCGCAATGGAAAGTTTCGTGTAATGAGATTACAGAAGGGTAGGAGGTTACAGAAATTAGGAAGTGGGAGTCCATGAAGAAACTTGATCACAAGGATAAGAATTTGAAATCATAGTGCTTTGGGGACCAGTAGCTAATGAAGCACATTTGAGAAGAAGCATTTGCAAACCTTTTAAGCTTAAGTTAATTTTCCATTTTTGGATTTCAGTCATTAACAAATACAAAGATGTGACCATATTCCGGGCTAAATGAGGATTTTTTTGCGTGAGCGATGCAATTTTCACTGTCACGGATGTTGTTCTACATAAAAAGTCAACACTTCAACATCTCACTGAAGATTTACATTTGAGGTTAAATGGGTTTACAAAGGAGTGTCCAAGTGGAAACACTTTCCAAATGCCCAAGGGGTTTCTCAAGGATGTTCGCCATAGTTCAGTGGTGGGATGTGCTGCATTGTCGGTGGTGGCACCTTTCAGGGGAGATATTAAGCAGGAGTCCTCCTATCTGCCCTCTCAGGTGGGCACAAAAGATCCCATGGCACTTTTTCCAAAGATGGGCATGGGGTTTCTCACTGAAAAACAGATTAGCTGGTCATTATCATACCGCTGTTTGTGGGGAACTTGCTGTGTGCAATTTGGCTGCCGCACTTCTTTCAACAGAGGGCTGAATTTAATGCAGCCTGTTGCGGTGGGAACCACGGCAACCGGCCTACTTAATCACAGGAGAGGCCCTGTGCCAATCTTCCAACAGGTGGCAAAGCCTTCCCCGATGAAGCCGGAGGTGGGAAGGGGCCCATTCAGCAAATTCATGGCGGGATGTCACTTAAACTCATCAATGAGCCAATCGACACAAATTATCCCTGAGCCCACCACAATTTAGTGTGGTGGCTCTGGGATTAAACGGGGGCCTCACGGCTTTCCTGTGTCCTCGGAAGGGCATCCAGTGGGTCTCTAGTAGTCAAGCACTCAGTGCCTGATTGACGGGAGTGCCATTAGGAAGGGGTAGGGGTTGGGGGCCGCTGAAAGCCACCTCCTTACCCTCGCCTCTTGTCGCCCCTGGCACCCCCTCTCCCGCAATCCCCAGCCCACCCTAAATCGCTTGGGGCCTGGGGTCCCACGACGAGCCTGGGCCTCTGGTGTGTACAGCGCCACCCGCTACCACCGCTTCCGCTGGCAGTGGCATCAATGAGAATTTGTTGGCCTCTGATTGGCCGGGAGCTCTTGGTGGGCAGGGCTTCTACTGCCAGGGACCTCAATCGCGGTGGAGGCCCGACAGTGGCCACTTAAGTGCCTGAAGAGCAGTTGATTCTGTCGGGCCTCCCATACAGACTGATGGAGACTCCCTGCCGATTCACGACCGGTGGGCGAGACCCATGTCGGCCACACTAAATCCTGGCTAGTACCTATGCTTCATCGGCTATAAAGAGCATGGGGCTGGGGAGAGGGTGCAGGATGGGCAGTCCTGTGCATGTGAAAGGCACAATATAAATTCAAATTCTTATTTTTTATACAACTTGCATGTAGATTGTTGAATGAAACCAATTGTTTAAATGAATGTGCATAGGTGGCAGGAATAAATAATGGATGCCAGAAATACCCTCCCCTAAACTGAAGTCAAGTCAAGGAAAGGAATGTCTCCCACGCTCTTAACTGTAAAGAATCAACAATGTAGTCTTGTGCACTGACTACTCTGCTTTCCCGGAATCTCATTCCTTTATGTGCAATGTGATTGGGTGCCGATTTGCCATAAATTCGACATGTGCTCCAGAATTGTAACATTCTTTATGATTCATTTTACGATCAGCGTATTTTTATTATCGGTTGCACAGTTACTGCTTTTGTTTCCTGGGTGTCGAAAACACAAATCATTTTTTTTTTAATGCATTCGATGGCGTCAGCTGTGAACTGTAATAAATGGCACAAACATTCAATTTTATATTGGTTGTGTTCTCTGTTTCAGTTTTGACCCTTTAACTACAGTTCTCCAGGTTGCAGTACTCCCGGTGGTCATTCTTCATAAAATGTATCTGAACAAAGATTGTTGGCAAGCTGCTGAACCATGGACCCTGTCAAAGTTGGGCCCAGAGCTGTTCCCTGCATGTCTCCTGGTGTCCATTGCTCAGTTAGTAACTGGAGCAGGAAACCCTGGTCAATTTGTCCTCTTCACCCAGGGAGACTAAGGGAGGGATTTTACGCCAGCGGGATTTTACGGTTCCGCCAAAGTCGATGGATTTATGAATGGCTCGCCACATTTTACAGCCTCACCCCTGTGGTGATGGGGCTGTAACATTCTGCCCCAAGGCTTGTTGTAGTCCCTTCATCATTCCCTTAGCTAAAATCTGCTGAGCCAGTGTGAACCAGGTGGTCACGCGGTATCGGACATTGACCTATTTATCCACTGGGAGCGTATTTAACGGGAAGTTAGATAAACACGAGGGAGAAAGGAGCAAAAGGTTACACAGATAGAGCTAGATGAAAAAGGGAGTGGGAGAAAGAAAGCTCGTGTGGAGTAAAAACAATGGAATAGATCTGTTGGACTAAATGACAGCTTCCTGCGCTGTACACGCCCTGTCAATCTGTGATAAAAATATTGGGTTGAATAAAAATAGATAAAACCGAGATGTTAAATTAGGTTGGCAGCAGTTAAAGTTTACAAGTCAGCTGGTCCAGGTGGATTGCAGCCTAGCTCACTGAGGGAAGCAAGGTTGGAGATCGTAGAAATTTTGATCACAATCTATAAATCCTCTTTGGGTCTGGCAGTGGTGCCAGAGAACTGCAAGTATTATATACCTAATCAAAAGAGGGGAGGGGGATTAAACCTGGTAACTACAGGCCAGCCAGTGTAACGCCAGTTGTTGAGACCACTCTCGAGAACAAAACTGATTCCGCAAGGAGAAGCAAAGATTAATAAAGGGACAGTTAGCATAGAGCTCTTAAAAGCAAATCATAAAAGCAAAAAACTGCGGATGCTGGAAATCCAAAACAAAAATAACAATACCTGGAAAAACTCGGCAGGTCTGGCAGCATCTGCGGAGAGGAACACAGTTAACGCTTCGAGTCCGTATGACTCTTCACGTCTGACTAGCCTGATTGAGTTCTCCGGTGAAGCAACAGGAATGAGGGGGCTTCAGGAATGTGGAGAGATTGGAGAAACTGGGATTGTTGTCCTTGGTTAGGGGGAAGCCTGACAAAGGTATTCAAAATCTGCAGGGTCTTGATAGAGCGAGTTGGAAGAAAGTGTCTCCTCTGGCAAGTGGGACTGTAACCAGAGGCCAAAGATTTAAAATAAGAAGCAAGAGAACGAGGGGAAAAATGAGGAAGTTTTCACAGAGGACTGGAAAGATCTGGAAAGCATGGCCTGAAAGGGTGGTGGAAGCAAATTCCATAGGAATTTTCAAAAGGCAATTGGATATGAATTTGAAGAGGACTAACACGCTGGGTTATGAAGTAAAAGTTGTCATGTGGCTAAATTTGAAAGTTCTTTTCAAGAGTCAGCATAAGCACAATGGGCTGAATGGCCCCATTCAGTGCTGTGATTCTTAAGTAAATCTCATGGTCAAAACTTACTTCACTCAATTTTCCCTTCATTCTTTAACAAAGTTGCTCACTTCTGGGTTGACCGATCTTTATTTCTGGACAACTTATACCACCAAGGCCTAGCCCTTCACTATTTCTAACCTCCTCCAGTCCTAAGCCCTCGAGGTAGCAGTGCTCCTCCAATTCTAGCCAATTGCGCATCCCTGATTTTAATCATTCCACCATTGGTTGCCTTTAGCTACTGAGGCCCTAAACTCTGGAATTCCTTCCCTAAACCTCTCCCCACCTCTCTTTCTTCTTTTAAGATGATCCTTCAAGTTGACCTCTTTGACAAAGTTTCGGATCATTGGAACATAGGAATAGGAGGAGACCCCTCAAGTATGTTCCGCAATTCAGTGAGATCATGGCTGCTCTTGTGGCCTGACTCCATTTGCCCACCTTTGCCCAATACCATTGACAATGATTTGCAGAAATCTATCAATCTCCATTTTAAAATTAACAATTGACCTAGCGTTATTACCGGTTGTGGAAGAGAATTCCAAATTTCTACCACCCTGTGTGTGAAGAATTTCACTCCTGAAAGGTCTGGCTCTTAATTTTGGGATTTATGACTCTTTGTTCTAGACCCCCAAACCAGGAGAAATAGATTACCTCTATCTACTCTGTTTCCCCTTAATATCTTGAAAACTTCAACCTAATCACCCCTTAACCATCTAAATTCCAAAGCATATGATGCTAGTTTGTGCAATCTCTCCTTGTAATTTAAACCTCGGAGTCCAGGTATCATTTTAAGTCAACACTGCGCTCCCTCCAAGGTCAATATATCCTTTCTAAGGCATGGTGCCCCAGAACTACTCACATAGGTGTAGTCTAACCAGGGCTTTATATACCTGAAGTGTAACTTCTGCTTGCTTCTCATTCCAGTAGCCTTGTTGATTAATTTCTGTACCATTTTTTTTCTTTTGTAGCATTCATTAGCCATCTCTAATTACCCTTGAATTGAGTGGCCATTGCCAACACCATTGGGTCGGGAGTCACATGTAGGCCAGACCAGGTAAGGATAAACCTAAAGGACATTAGTGAACCTGATGGGTTTTTACAACATTTGATGATAGTTGCCATGGTCACTATTACTGTGACTAGTGTTCATTTCCAGATTTATTGAAATCAAATTCTACCGGTTGCCATGGTGGGATTTAAACTCATATCTCCAGAGCATATGCCTGGGCCTCTGGATTACTTGTCCAGTGACATCACCACAACGCCACCATGTCCCCATCACTACACCTCTCCTGACATTTTAATGGTCTGCATACCTATACCCTCCACTCTCCTTGGTCTCCATCTGGTTCTAGCTTTTCACCATTTAGAAAATACCCTGTTCCATCTTTATTAGCTCCAAAGTGGATGACCTCACATTTTCCTACATTCAAATCCATTTGCCACAGCTTTGCCATTCAATCTATCAACATCTCTTTGTAATATTATGCTTTCACCCACACTGCTTACAATACTGCCTTTGCTGTCGCAAAATTTGGATACATGGCTATCGCTTCATCAAAGTTATTACTAAATATGGAGAATAGTTGAGGCCGCAACACAGATTCTTGTGGGGCACCACTAGTCACACCCTATCCGTCTCCTTTAACTCAGCCAATTTCCTAACCAGTGCAATAATTTACCTTCAACTCCATAAGCTTGAACTTTAGCGAACAGTCCCTTACAAAGGACTTATATGGGCTTCCAGAAGCCATTTGATTAAGTAATATCCACTCCTGTCCTCCACTTAAATTCACCTTTTCAAAAAATTCACAGATTCTTCAGGTGTGATCTATCCTTTACTAATCTATGCTGGCTCTTTCTATCAGCTGAACATTTCCAGGGCGTTCAGTCATCCCATCCTCAATTGTAAACCTGAGCAATTTCCCAACAACGCATGTTAGTCTAATGGGTTTATAATTCTTTGGTTTTCCTCTGTCACCTTTCTTAAATAGCAGAGTCCCACGTTCAATTTTCTAATCTAAAGGAATGGCTCTCGATTAGGAGGATTATAGTTTGGGCATCTGTAATGTTCTCACCCACTTCCTTTAAATTCTTGGGACCAAAAAAAAACTATCTGGTCCTGGGGGATTGATCGTTCTTTAGTGCCATTAGGTTTTTTCCATTTCTGTTATTTTGCTTATGCTAAATTTTCTTCGAGTCCCTCTCCCTGATTCAATATTCACTTCCTTTGGGTTTCTGACATGCTGAAGCAAAGTAATTACTCAGCATGTTCACCATTTCCTTATTTGTACTGACATTACCATTATCAGTTTTCAAGGGGCCTCATTGCTTTTGACGTTGCTTCCTTTTCCTTACAGAATTATAAACATTTGGTGCGTTGATGCTGATATCCGATATCCCTTGCAGCTTTCTTTTCATGCTCCCTTTTTATAGCTCTCACTGTTTATCGTCCTTTGCTGCTCTTGGTATCTTTCCTATTCATCAGGATCTGTGGTTATTCTTTGCATTTTTGGTTGCCTCTTCTGATATCTCCTTATATAGCTCACCGTCAAATGTCAGAACATACTAAATAGGAGTGGGACTGAACTATACTGCCCCTTGAGCCCATTCTGCCATTCACCACAATCATCGCCAGCTCAACTGTACTCTCCCACCCACTCCTTATATCGCTTGCTTCACTGAGAGATCAAAAATCTCTCTATCTCAGCCTTAAATATATTGAATGATGGGGCATCCATAGCCCAGTGGGGTAGAGAATTCTAAACTTTGAGTGAAGAAATTTCTCCTCATTTTGGCCCTAAACGAGGTTCTCTCTCCATGTTCTAAGTTCCCCAGCCGGTTGGAACAACAACTCAGTGGGCAGAATTTTATGTCCCGCAGGCAGGGGCGCACCCGACCCGGGCGGACGTAAAATCGCACGCGATATTTCGGTTGGCGGCTGTGCGCGAGAGTCGGCAGCGCGCCTGTCAACAATTAAGAAGCCTATTAAGGCCATTAATTTATTAATTCAGAGATTTTTCGCCGCCCGTCCAACATTACAGTTGGCGGGTGGAAGAATTGGCCCTGCATTTGTCAGGAAACCTCATCCACGGGTAGGATGAGGTTTCCGACATTAATCAAAAAAAAAAATGTTTTGACATAATTTTTTTTACTGTGTGCATGTTCATGTGAGTGAGCTCTATTTTTTTTTCATAATTTCCAAATCTTTATTTTTGATTTAAAAATTCTTCAACTCCCTGCCTTCAGGGAGCTTTCATTGCGCGCTCCCCCCATGCCTGCGCAGACTTCAGCAGCGCTTGCCCTCCTCCCGCCCCCCCGCAACCCGGCAACACTGAGCCTTTCAGTGCACGTTTCACGCTGGCTGACAATTGGCCAGCCAGTGTGAAATCGCATTCGGGGGTCGTTGGTGGGTGGTGGACCGTCTCCAAGCTGTTCCTGGGCCCGCAGTGTCTACCCTGTCAAGCCCCTTCAGATTCTTGTGTATTTCAATGAGATCATTTCACACTCTTCTAAACGCCAGAGAATATAGGCCTAATTTACTCAAAACTCTCATCATAGGACAACCCTCTCATCCCAGGAGCCAATCTAGTGAACCTTCATTGTCCCGTCTCTAATGAAAATATATCCTTCCTTAGGTATGGGGATAAAACCTAGGTACAGTTTTTCAGGTGTGGCCTCACCACAGCCTTATACAATTGTAGCAAGGCTTCCTTATTCTTGTACTCCAGTAACCTTGGAATAAAGGTTAACTTGCCATTTTTAAAAATTATTTTATGGGATGTGGATGTCGCTGGCAAGGCCAGCATTTGTTGCCCATCCCTAATTGCCTTTGAACTGAGTGACTTGCTAGGCCATTTCAGAGGGTAGTTAAGAGTCAACCACAGCAAAGCAGATTTCCTTCCCAAAAGGGCATCAGTGAACCAGATGGGTTTTTACAACAATCAATGATAGTTTCATGGTCACTATTACCGAAACTAGCTTTCATTATTATTAATTAATTGAATTTAAATTCCACCAGTAGTGGTGGGATTTGAACCCATGTACCCAGGGCACAAGCCTGGGCCCCTGAATTAACTAGTGCAGCAAAATTGCTACTAGACCACTGTCTCGCCTGATTGGCCTTCCTAATTCCTGTACCTGCGTGCTAACTTTTATGATCCTTGTACAAGTCTGAACGTTAATATTTCGAGGTTTTGGGCTTTTTAAAAATATTTTGCTTTTTTATTCTTACTACTAAAGTGATCGGTTGCTGACACTCCATAGGACATTTTACTATGTTAGAAGCGATGTTAAAAATAAAAAGTTGTTGTTGTTGTTTCCAGCTCCAAATTCAGGCCTGCATTTCCCAGCCTCCTACTGAAAACATCAGCCCCCTGCTGACCTCTGTTTACTCTCAGGCTTCATCCTCAGGTGATTTGCCAACAGGCTCGTCAGCACCAGCGGCTCTACACTGGAGAGGCCAAAGACAGATCGGGTGACCGCTTTGCGGAACACCTCCATTCAATCCGCAAGCACAGTCCTGAGCTTCCGGTTGTTTGCCATTTTAATCCTCCACCTTGTTCCCATGCTCGCATTTCTGTCCTTGCACCTGCTGCAGTCTTCCTGTGAAGCTCAAGGCAAGTTTGAGGAAACAGCACTTCATGTACCATTTAGGCACTTGACAGTTTTCTGGACTCAACGTTGAGTTCAAGAATTTCAGACCATGAACTCTGTCCTCCATTTTGATTGCTTTTTATACACACCACGTACTGGCTTGAATCTTGCTTTTCATGTTCTTGCTTTCGGACAGAACTGCTCATTATTCTGCCATTCACACTCACTCTAGACAAATGTTTTGCTTCTTTACTACCACGCCCTTTGCCTCTTGTTCCATGACATCTTTGTCATTTAATCTCTCCCGCCCTCTATCCTATCCCAGTCCTTCCCTTTAGTTCCTCCTCCCCCTCCCCCCCTTTCAACATGCACATAAAACCAATCTTATTGCTACCTTCCTTCAGTTCAGAAGAGGAGTCATACTGGACTTGAAACATTAACTGTTTCTCTCTCCACAGACCTGCTGAGTTTTTCCAGCATTTGCTGTTTTTATTTCAGATTTCCAGCTTCTGCAGTATTTTGCGTTTATATTCTGGCTGTATACTCCTCTTCGCTTGAAGCGGGGTGTCCGAAGAAACCCCCTTCTGCTATTCTGAATGGAGACCCTCCGTGGTGTAAGAAACACAGATGAATCAAAAGACTCCTCTTTGCTTGATGCTGGTGAGCCACATTTCACATTCTGGCCTGTCTAGTTTTAATATGCATCTGCTATCCAATTAACACTAAACTCGTCAGGCAATTAAGTGTTTTTTTCCTGTTTATTTATAGGTTTCACTTGCACAGGTTCTCACCTGCTTAATACAAACATATCCCTTATGGGACAACAAGGCTAACCAGACTACTGTACTGAAAAACTCAAGCCTGTCCACACCCCACACACACACTGCGAGGGGGACATTGGTCATTATGAGTTCACTTAGCCTGCAAGCCAAGAACTGCTTCTTGTTCAATCTTGATATCCTAGGACAATACAGTGCTGTAAATTTGAGCTGCAACGTTTTATCCTATTTGACAAAAATGAAAGATCATGGTCCCTGTAATGAGAAAATACAAAAGGATTCTTGAACTTTGCCTCTAGGTTCACTTTACTGGATACGAGTGCAAAAAAATACAACCGAGCTAGGTAGACCCAACAGATGTGCCACTGATTTTCTTTATCATTTGCTCTTGGTATGTGAGAACTGCTGGCAAAGCCAGCGTTTATTACCCACCCCCAGTTGCCCTTGAGGAGTGGCAAGCTGCCTTCTTGAACCGCTGCAGTCTGTGTGGTGTAGGTACATCCACAGTGCTGAAGTGCAATTTAGTTCCAAGTCAGGATGGTGTGTGGCTTGGAGGGGAGCCTGCAAGTGGTAGTGTCTCCATGCACCTGCTGCCCCCATTCTTGTAGGTGGTGGAGGGCACAGGTTCGGAAGGTACTGTTGAAGGAGCCTTGGCAAGTTGCTGCAGTGCATCTTGTAGATGGCGCTGGTGGGGGAGGAGTGATACCCAACCAACTCATTTGAAAATGATTTGACTAGCACCCTTGGATAAGTCTGGATGAACATTGGTGTCACTTGATTGTGAAAAGTGAAGTGTTGGAGGACACAGTATGAGCCCAGGAGAACCCAGATGCCACCTGGCAATCTACTGATATATTGTAAAAGTGCACTGAATCGGTCATTTTGGTGCATTTCTTTTAACAGCCTTTATTGCTGCTTTAATCTGGAGCTCGAGTACATTGCGTAATGCCTGAAGGACCCAAGGACCTCTTTCCAAGCTTCAAGTCTGGGTGGAAAACGATTTGAGATCAGCTGCTGGGGACCCATTGGCCTTCAATCCCATCTCTAACCTGTGGCTGAAGACTTGTTTCCTCATCGACGGACTAGAATTTCAAGCTTTTCCAGGTACATTTAGAGGGGGCCCTCTGACTGGGTGGGTCGTTCCTAACGGATAGGATTGTTTGCACCAGGCCAATTCCAGAAGTCATGCCGTCTCATACATGACAAGTTACGTTGTTTTATCAGCTGCTGGATGTCCATTTAAGGTACATTAGATAAAAATGTTTATGATTTCAGACATTGAGGTTGGTCCCTCAGACAAAACCTTGTAACTAAAAAAAAAGTCAAACATTTTGCAAAAGAGACCAATGATTTTTTTTTGACATTATATTCTTTCATGGGATGTGGGCGTGACTGGCAAGGCCTGCATTTTTTGCCCATCCTTAATTGCCCCTTGAGAGCACTTAAGAGTCAGCCACATTGCTGTGGTTGTCTGGACTCACAGGTAGGGCAGACCAGATAAGAACTGCAGATTTCCTTCCCTAAAGGACATCAGTGAACCAGATGGGTTTTTGCGTCAGTGAATGGTAGTTTCATTGTCAGTGTTGGTAATTCCAGATTTATTAATTGAATTTAAATTCCAACAGCTACCATGGTGAGATTTGAACCCATGTCCCCAGAGCATTAGCCTGGACCTCTGGATTACTAACCCAGTAACAGTACAAATACATCACCGTCTCACCATCATCTTATTAACTTTTCTAAACTTTACCTGGTGTTTAAAGTCAATATAGAACAATGTAGGCAACTTATATAGAATATAGAGGAAAAACTCAAGCACCATTTAGAATCTGTCTGATAATTCATTTTTTCTATAAAAATTAAATTTCCATTTTTCTTTTTTAATCACTTAATTTGAATGATTAGATAATTTGACTATTTTCTTTTTAAAAAAAGCATGTTCCGAATTACTGAATTATTAGGAGTAACATAGATACAATTGAGTGAGGAAATTACCCAGCCAGCTTGGTAAAAAGACAATGTCCTGTCCTTATTTGTCAGTAAACATTGAATAAACGAGGAAGAATTGCTTTCTGTTTCGTTGGGTTTAATCCTTTGACAAGTTTCTCACTGCCATATGTGGATGGTCAGTCAGAAAGTGCAATTGGATGGTGCCAGTATTTCGTTGGCTGGAGTTTCAATTTAACTGAGCAACTGGCCCATTTGGGGTGGGAGTCAAACTGCTCAATGGCTCAAGTGCGCAAAGCCCTCGGCCAAAGAGGATTTCAAACCCACATTCTCATTTCAGTTCTTCACTGATCCTCACGGGTTAAGTATCCTGGTTCTAAGCACAGAATGAAGCAGCACAGAAGGCCGCAATTCAGCCCCTTGTGCCTGTGCTGGCTCTTTGAGAGAGCGATCCAATTAGTCCCCACTCAACCCTTGCCCTTTCTTTTTAGCCATCCAAAATGTTTGAGGAGGGAAACCTTAGGAGTTGGAAAAAAAAAAGGGAATGGACGATTTCTCTATCTGCTTGCATTAGTGAACTTTAAATGTTAACAGTGAGAAAAAGGTCAGGTTGGAATTTAATGGGTCAATGCCACTTCTTTTATATTTATGCACTAATTCACGCTAATTAAAGTAACTGTACAGCAAAGCTTTGATCCGTCCCTTGACCTTTTACAGTGGCCGAGGCCAATTTAACCGCCTTGAGTCAGTTGTGGAAAGCAGCGGCAGAACAGAACTGGAGACGTCAAAGAAGGCAGTGGGTGAAAGGTTAATTACTAATGTCTTTAGCAAATTATATTTTCCACTATTCATTACCAATGTGAATATACAGTCGAGAGATTTTCAAAACTGAGCCAAGTACTGCCCAAGATTAAATAACGTCAGACCTTCATATAGATCATCTCTTGGACCAAGTAATCTCTCGTGCTTTCATGTGGTAACGGCAAAGTGCCTTGGAATGCTTTTTTCCGTGTTACATATGTATTGACTTTATAGCCATTCAGCCCAACTGGTCTATGCTGGCATTTATGCTCCAGATGAGCCTCCTCCCAGCCTACTTCATCTATGTGAGCAACATGGATGCGTTTAAGGGGAACTAGACAACTAAGTGGGGGAGGAGGGGGAGGGGGGGCAGAGGAATAGAAGGACATGCCAAAAGGATTAGATGAAGAGCAGGTGGGTTCAATGCCCTATTCCTGTGGGAACGATAAACAGGGCAGTTGCAAGGACTTTAGGTGAGGATGAGGGTGGGAAGAGCTCAAGTGAAAAAGTTAGCATAGATAAATCTTTGGAAAACGCAAAAGGGAAGAGAGTACAGCAACAGTCAGAAATTGGGCTTTAGGCACTGCGGCCAAAGGGAAAACTAAAAGATATAAAGAAATTAAACCAAGAGAAGGAAATAAGAAATGTGTGAGTAAAAGATTAGAGCAGGAGGACAGGTTAGGGTGCGTGGCCCAACTACAGTTCCTTATACAAATGCACGGAGAGTAAGGAACCAACTGAAAGAATTTCAGGCACGAATTCAATTTGGAGGGTACGATATGGTAGCAATTACTGAGGCATGGCTGCAAGATGGTCAGGACTGGTCAAGATGGTCAGGACTTTTTGGTTGGTATCCCTCCCTCTGAAAGAGATATTGGGCTCGCGGCCTCAGAGCTTTGGGTGAAGTCCGACGAAATCATCTGCTGCATAAGCTGATTCCGGAAAGGTAAAGTCTGCCACAAGTGCCGCGTGGGAGGCTGCCCCTCACCGCTGGTGTGGGGCGATTTCTGTTGACACTTTGTTTTCAGGGCTGGTCTCCGCTTTGGAACTTCTGAAACCAGCTGTTGTTGTGGTGGCGAATTCCTGCCCATTGCCAATGTCCCCATTTGCATCAATTGCCAACTAGAGTTTCTCGCGGGTCACGGTTAAATGTTGAACGCTTTCATGATGCTTGAATCAGAGCTTTGGGCGCCCTGCTGGTTCTCTTGGCACAGGCTACCTCCCTGGCATATAGCATATCCCCAGGGATGCAGCCACCTTCCAACCAGTGTGCACGCCATAGCCTTCTTTGCTTGATTATATGCTTGGCATTTTTTGCCCTAGAAAGGACTGCTTCATTGGTGGATTTGCCTTTCCATGTGATTGCAAAGATGCATCATAGATATGGGAGATGTGAGTTTTTTTTTCTTGGTAGGTGTAAGTTGTAAGTAGGTTCCACTGCCACACAGCCATGTGCTGAGGATTCGGGCCTTGAGGATAAGCATTTTGGTCCTGCAGGTCATTCCGTGCCCATTTGGTTAGCTATGCCTGTTTTGTGGGTCAGCCAAAGTTGGTGGCTGCCTTTCCAACGTGTGTGCTGAGCCCTGTGTCAAGGGGCAGGTTGTCTGTCACTACAGATCCAAGGTAGCAGAATTAACTGTCTGCTTCCCATGGTCAGGACTGGAAACTAAATCTATCAGCAGTAAAGTGTCTAGAGGAGGGATAGGAAAATTTGGTAAAGGTGGAGGAGTGACCTTAATAATGAAGAGTGAAATCGCTCTGATGGTAAGAGAGAGGATCTAATGAGAGGTAAGCAGATAGTGGAAACATAATGAATTAAGAAACAAAAAAGGGACTTAAGACAGTAGGAGGAGTTGTGCGTAGGCGAGCAGGTAGGTGGGGGGAGGGAAGCAGCAAGCTGGAGGCAGGAAGCAGCAAGAGTTATTAAGAGCTAGTAAGTATTATAAGTTAGTAGTTTGCAAGAGGATTTTTGGGTCAATTAGATTCTAGGCAGGGATAGGTTTTTAGTGTAAAAATTAGAGGTCAGGAATGTGACCCACCCTTATTACATTTTCTTTAGGGGGAAGTGATTTTCCTTTAGTTTAGTTTAGCGCACCGTTTTAAATGAGGTATAGCTGTACAGTGGCTAGACAAACGTGCAGCAAAGGCAAAGTGGTTTTAATGGAGGGGGGGTAGCAGAGGGTTAACTTTCATATGGACGTGAATAAGCAGAGAAGCACATGTCAGAAAAGGTGGTGGATTTCTTGTGTGAATCGAAGGTAGTTTTCTGCAGCAATATGTTCTGGGACCAACAAGGAGGGCATTTTATACAAGATTTAGTAATGATTAAAGTGGTAGATTTAGTTAACTAACAAGCTAACCGTGCATGAACACTTATCAATGTAGTGTTTCAGAGAGAAATGCAAAACAGCTACTAAGATTCTAGATATGGGTAAGGCTGACTTCACTGCGATGACACAGAGACTGTCCACAGTAAACAGGGCAAATCTATCGATTGGTAAAATAACAGGAGATCAGTGGTTGGTGTTAAAAGAAGAATTGGGATGCAGAGCCCCTTAGGAGCAAGAGCTCCACTTGCCAATAAAGACCATAGAACCATAGAAAAGTTATGGTGCAGAAAGAGGCCATTCAGCCCATCGTGTCTGCGCCAGCCAAAAAGGAAAAAATAAATAAACTAGCCACTCATTTTAATTCCACTTTCCAGCCCCTGGTCCATAGTCTTACAGCTTACAGCACTTCGGGTGCAGATCCAGGTACCTTTTAAATGTGTTGTGTTTCAGCGTCAACCACCAACTTAGGCAGTGAATTCCAGACACCCACAACCTTCAGCCATGGACAACTAACAAGATAAGAGGCAACATAAAACAAAGAGTGTACAAAGATGCAAAAAAAATGGCACAGATCCTGGAGAATGGGAAAGATGAGATCGGCAAAGGTGACAAAACAAATAATAACTACAAAAAGGAAATGTGAAAAGTAACTCGCAACATATATGTTTGTATGTAAAATCAAAAATATTTAAAATTATATTAGAAAAAGAGGGCGATGAGGAGCAATTGGCTGCTTTGAAAACTGATAACAGTGATATTGCCAATGAACGTAAGGAAATGGTGAACATGCTGAATAATGACTGTGCATCCGTAGTTACAGTGGAGGGAAAGGTCAGCAATCCCAAGCAAATTAATAGCGAATCAGGGTCAGGGAGCAAAATAAAAGTGAAGAAGAAAATAATGGTACCAAAGATTGACAAACCCCCCCCAGGACTGAGGTGCTTTCCAATCCCGGAGTCTTTACATAAGTAGGCAAGCTCTCTCGATTGGGGAACCACTCCTTTAGTATGGAAAATTGCACATGTCACTCTGCAATTGAAGAAAGGTGACAGAGGGAAACCAGGGAATTGTAAGCAGGGAAATTGTGAGAGTCTACAATTAAGGATAAGGTGAAAATTTCAACGGTTCAGAGAGAGCCAGCATAGATTTGTAAAGGACAGGTGATGCCTGACAAACCTGGCTGACGTTTTTGAAGAGATGAGTAAAGTAGTGGATAGGGGAATATCTCTGGAAGGTATTTAATTAGAGTTTCTCGTAAGAGACTGTTGTCTAAAGTTAAAGTTCCTGGAATCAATTGACCTCGTTAGGAAAATGGCTGAGGGCCAGGAGACAAAGAATGGGGATAATGGGCAGGTAGTCTAAATGACAGGATGTAACTCGTGATGTTCCACATGAATCTTTGTTGAAGCCTCAACTATTCATCGTATTTAATAATGACTTCGATGATGGAATGGAAAGTCACACATCCAAATGTGCCAATGACATACAAAAAACAGCATTGTGAGCAGTGTAGATGGGAGCATAAAATGACAAAGATAGATTGATAAAGTGAATGGGCAAAACTGTGGAAAGTGGATTTCAGTGTAGGCAAATGAGACACCATCTATTTTGGACTATAAAAAGGTAGATGAGGGTGCTTTCTAAAATGGTGAAAAGTTAGAAACAGTGGAGGTACAAAGAGAGTTGAGGGTCCAGGTGTAGGGATAATTAAAACCTAATGAACAGGTACAGAAAATAATCAAAAAGGCTAATGGAATATATCTAGAGGACTAGAATATAAAGGGGTATTATTACACTTTTCTTTAAATGCAATTGTGCTATTTGCCTCACATGGTTGTAGGTTCCACATTCTAACTATTCCCTGGGTCAAGAATTTTCTCCTGAATCCTTTCTTGGATTGACTATGAACTTGCCTTACGTTTAAGACTCCTATTTTTCAACTAAGGGAAGTCTAGTGGCACAGTGGTAACATCCTTACCTCTAGGCCAGAAGCTCTGGGTTCAAGTCTCGCTTCAGGACTTGATGGTCCTGGAAGGTGCGTACATAACATGGCCAAACAGGTTGATTATCAGCCTGTAAATCCTTCCAAAATGCCTGATAGCAGGCGATGAGAGTGGGAGAGTTTCCTGGTCAGCAATACTGCAGAAGGCAATGGCAAATCACTGTAGTACTTTGCCAAGCAGAATCAGGGACCAATCCAATGGAAGCTCGTGGTTGCAAACGCCCTTTTCAGGCATGGTACCTGGGAGTAGTAGTTTTGGACTATTTTTGTTAAATTTGCTGTATAAATGCAAGTTGTTGTGGATGGATTACAATCTGTATCATACAATCTCAAAAGTTTATCAATTTACTGATAGTCGCAAAGCTCCACTGTTTAATTTATTTCTTAAATACTGCAGTACACATTGGTCTTGTTGGTCCTGTCAGCTAGCTAGTGATGATTTAAGACTTTAGACAAGGCATAAAAAAATTAACGTTATCTTCTCTCAAATTATGTTTTAATTAGGGAGAAGAAAGTTAAGTCTTTTAACATGTCAGACATCATAAATCTCGACATAAAACAGGCTCGTTAGCTTAACCTGTAATTACAATCGTGGAGACAACATGAATACAAAACTGATAATGACTTTGACAAGACTGGAGATCAAAAGGAATCTCCCTGTCTCTGAATAAGTGGAATCAATTCCCAGTAAAAGTAGTTATGCCAATTAGCATATTTAAAATCATTCTTCATCAACGCCCCGTAAAGAGCTTGAAAATTTGGATATAGAGGCTTAAGTGATCAAAACTCATGGAAGCCGAAATACTAGTCAGGACTAGACTTTGATTTTTTAGTCGGATTACCTTCAGGGGATAAAACAATTTTCGGTCTTGGAAACCTTAACTAGTTATTCACCTCTCAGAGAACTGGATTTAAGGTGGTGGACATGAAAGATCCCAGCTGGGCACTATTCGAAGAGAAGTGGTAGAGTTCTCCCCTACTAGCTAATAGTTATCTCCCAACCAACATCATGGACACAAATTATCTGGTCATTAACACACTGCTGTTTGTGGGATAAACACAAATCTTTAATGGCTCGGTTTACACCAGCATCCTGTTGGTGGAAGCTTTGTCTGATCCTGCGTACAGATATCAGACAGGCAGTTGGAGAGAGTGGAAGAAGTTGTGGGGCTGACAGATCAGTACGGAGACAGAGTCAGCCGAGGGTCATTAACATACATGCGAAAGCTGAAAAGGTAAAGCACCTTTTCCCATACCACCCTTCCTCACTGTAATGATTACTGGATACATGCTGCATGAGTTTGACACATGTCGCGTCTACTCAGCACCTTGCCAGGAACAGACATGGCTGTGGAAACGTACTGTGGGTGAGTTTGAAAATAATTACAGTGTCAGTGGAAACCATTAACACGTAAGCAAAATTAGAAACATTCATCACTTGATGCCAGAGCCGATACTGCATGCGTCAGGTTCCCCATTTTCAAAACACTAATGAGAGGACACCAGTTTCGTGCTCCACCTGTACCAGGACTTAATTTCCTCAGTAAGAGGAAATAGCGATAGATGCAATGGACTCATTATTACATCCATCTACTTACCTGGTCTGAAGGCATTGCAGGCGTAGGTGGAACTGGCTGAGTAACAGCATGACAATGCAACTATTTAGGAATTTATTTTTGAAACTCAGTCTCTATTGAGTCTGTACAAACAAGCCAGGAAAGAGCCAAAAGGCTCGAGGCAAAATTAAAGCTTCAAAATCCACTAAAAGCATAAAGAGCCCATCTCAGCTGAAGTTGAGGTCAGCAGCGAGTTCAACTGCATTAAGGAACTCTAAAAATGATCATTCCCAGATAAGTGAAAAAAAACTAGGATTCTTCTTCAGTTCAGACTTCACCATGGTAACGTAAATGGTACCTGACCAAGAGTGAACATTCAGAAACATGGGGGAAGGGGAACTTCAAGGAAGGAGGAGGGAAAAAAATTGCCCATTTAACATCGACATCACCTACACCATCCTGCCCCCTGAACCTGATTTCAGCTGGCACAGTCAACTCAACCTTGCAGCAGAGATCAGTGAGAATCATCAAATGGTTACAACGCAGAAGGTGGCCATTCAGCCCATCTCTGCAAGAGCAACTTAGCTGGTCCCACTACTCCGCCCTTCCCCCTTACCCTCCAATTTTACTCGATTGAAATAATTATCCATTTCCTTTTGAAAGCCATGATTGAATCTGCCCCCACTACAGTGTCAGGCAGGGCATTCCAGATCCCAACCACCAACTGCGTGGAAGGGTTTCTCCTCATGTTGCCATTCACCTCAACTTGGTGACCTCTGGTTCTCAACTCATTTACCAATGGGAACCCTTTCTCCCTATCTACTCTGTCCGGACCCTTCATGATTTTGAGGACCTTTATCAAATCTCCTCTCAAGCTTCTCTATAAGAATCCCAGCTTCTCCAATCTATCCATATGCTCTATCCATAGAACTGAAGTACCTTACCCCAGAGCCATTCTTGCCAATTTTTCCTGCACTCTCTTTCTGATGCCTTCACATCCTCCCTAAAGCATCGTGCCCAGAATTGGACACAATATTCCAGTTGAGGCTGAACTAGTGTTTTATAAAAGTTCACCAAAATTCCTTGCTTTTGTACTCTATGCCCCTATTTATAAACGTCAGGGTCTCATATGCCTTATTAACTGCTTTCTCAACCTGCCCTGCCACCCTCAATGATTTGTGCACATATACCCCCAGGTCCCTCTGTCCCCGCACCCACTAAATTGCATCATGTCACGCATGAAATTACATCTGCCACATGTTCACCAGCCTATCTATACCCTCTTGAAGGAAGGCCTCACATAGATTAGGACAAAGAGAACTGATCCCAGCCAAAACCTCCTGCACCTGTACAGGTGGCATCAATGCAGTTAACTGGCTAGAAAGTGAACCTTTAGAGGACTACACGGTCCCTGTTTGGTAAAGTACAAGAACTGGCAGGATATGGAGGAAATTTTCCAAAAAATAAATGTAACTAGATCACTGGAATGTTAGCAGGGCCAGTTCACCGAACAGAATTAACAACGATCGTTCCAACTCCTGGGAAACAAAACCACCACACAAGTAACAAAGCAACAGATATTGCGCAGCAGTTTGGACTGATCAATGTGTTGCAATGAAACACTCAAGAGAGCGCAAGATCCAACAGGTAACGATCAGTCAAACAGTATGCTGAAGGGAAACATCAGCATGAACATTCTTGTAGAAATTCACAGACGCCACATCTGGAGTTGGTCCCAGGGGCTTAGGATCTCCAACCACACCACTTAGTGAAGTGGATCAAAATTCCAAGATTAAGGAAGGCACCTCAATGAAGGGAATCCAACTAACTAAACATTGAGCATTTATGATGGGCTGCCCTGAGCATTCAACCTACAGACTACCTGCTAGCTCCAACTTGTCCCGGTCCCAAGGGTCTGAGAACAATGGTCCAGGAGCATGGGAGGAAAAGGTTAAGTCCAGCCTACCAACCGCAGCTTATAAACTTGCTTAAAAGCATGTCACGTTCAAGGATAGGATAGCACGGTGGTTATGTGAGTGGGCAAGTAACCCAGAGGCCTGATCCCACTAATGTCCGCTGGTCCAAATCCCACTAATGCCCACTAGGGAATTTAAATTCAAATAATTAAATATCTAAAATGGTGACCATGAAACTGTTGGATTATCTTAAAACCCATATGGTTCACTGGTGTTCTTTAGGGCTGGAAATCTGCCATCTTTACCTGGTCTGGCCTATATGTGAGCCCAGAGCCACAGCAATGTGGTTGACTCTCAACCATCCTCTGAAATGGCCTAGCAAGCCACTCAGTAGTATTCAAGGCCACGGCTCACCCCATCACCTTCTCAAGGGCAATTAGGGATGGGGAATAAACTCTGCCCTTGCCAGCAAGGCCCATATTCCAAAAATGAATTTTAAAAAATGCCTTTTCCTCAGATCGTAAATTACTGAACATACTGCAGCCACTACCAAGATAACAGTTTAACACCTTTCTTTTCAACTGGGTTGAACCTCTTCAAAGAGTCAGCACAGACACAATGAGCCTCCTTCAGTGCCGCGCGTTTCAATTAAATGCGGTGCTAAGTGTCACTAAATCCTGACGTGTGCAATGGAGGAGGGGGACGCTGCAGTGCCAGAAAGTCGTGGTCAGCTTTCTCAAGGCCGGTGAAAAGACTGTCCTATTTCTCACTGGCTGTTTCCAGGTAGCAGCAGGGTTCAGGGAAAGCTGGCTACGTTTTGTTTAGCAGGCTTTCCACCAGCTTCTGAGGACTTGCGCATTGGGAACGACATTTCTGAACAGCACTTTCACTCCGCTGGATGAGTGTTTCCCCTTACTTGCCCAGTGTGACTGATTAGAAGAGTTGCTCAACACGTTTGCTTGTATAAAGTAATACATTTCCCTCAAAATAGAATGGAGAGCCCATAAATCATTTAGAAAGCTCTTAGCCAGAGTAGCTTTTCTACAGCAAAAAGCCCTCCAAACTTCAGCAAAACTTTTGAGTTGAAGAAAGAAAAACATGCATCTCAACAACTTCGACCTAGTGAAGCATCCTAAGGCTCATTTTGGTAGCACTCTTGCCTCCGAGTTAGAGGGTTGTAGGTTCAAGTCACAGCCCAGAGACTTGAGCACAGGCCAATTCTCCCAGTGCAGCTCTGAAAAAGCACCCGACTAGCAGAGGTGACGTCTCTCCTCAGGGATGAGACATTAAACCAAGGCCCTGTCGGGCAACTCGGGTGGATGTAAAAGATCTCCTGGCACTATTTTGTGAAAAGAACAGTGGCGTTCTCGCCGGTATGCCGGCATGTAAATGTCCCTCAGCCTACATGGTGCTGTTTGTGGGAGCTCGCTGTGTGCAAAATGGTGCCGTCTTCCCTATGGTACAACAGTGACTACACTTAGGACGGAATTTCACGGCCCCATTGTAGCGGAGACGGGGGCGTAAGATGTGGCAAGCCGTTCTAAACTCCATGGACTGCGGTGGGACCGTAAAATCCCCCTGGCGTAAAATTCTACCCTCAAAAACACTTCATTGGTTGGACGGTGCTTTGGAAAATCTTGAGGCTGTGAAATAAGTTTTATAAATGTAATTTATTTTCCTCTTCCTTTTGCCATTCTCCCATTTCACTGTCATCTGCAAACTTGGCACATGGTCCTCCAATCCCCAAGGCATTTTTAAAAATGACAAAACGGTAGCGTTGGCCGCACTGACCCTGTGCCATGCCACACCCAACCGATTCCAGTTCAACCCGTTTCTGAGCCTTACCTCCGGTAGGTTCGATAGCTTATTGTATATGTAGGACAGCCTAAAATATCTGTCTAAAATTCAGCACAACAACCAAAACTGTTTCACCCTTAATGCTCAAGATTGGCTGCTTCATCAAAATAAGAATTTAATAGGATTTGTCAGCTCTAAGCTCCCCTCTACAGCAGCGATGGCTACTGCCCAAGAAAGCTACTCTGTTATGCTAAAATGCTTTGGAGTCAGTTAATTCGACAATCCCCAAGTCAAATCTGCTGAGCATAGATGCCGATCAGCTTCAACGGTAAAACAACTTACAAAACATAATGTTTGCTTCTGCTTCTGAAACAAACGACCTTTTCCTTACAAAAACAGAATTACCTGGAAAAACTCAGCAGGTCTGGCAGCATCGGCGGAGAAGAAAAGAGTTGACGTTTCGAGTCCTCATGACCCTTCAACAGAACTGAGTATAGTTAGGAGAGGGGTGAAATATAAGCTGGTTTAAGGTGGGGGGGTGGGGTGGAGAGAAGTTGAGGGTGGGGTGGTTGTAGGGACAAGCAAGCAGTGATAGGAGCAGGTAATCAAAAGATATCACAGACAAAAGGATCAAAGAGGTGTTGAAGGACCTTTTTCTTACAATAGTTTTAGAGTCGGCTACTGCGGCAAAATCTAGTCTGGTCCAAGGAGGTGGGTGAGAGACTTCAGTTAGGCAGAGATACTGGGATTGTTCTCCTTAAGGTTCCCGGCAGGGGGTGGGGGGTAAATGCAGGTTTAATAGCGATGTTCAAAATTATGAAAGGGGTTCTGTAGAGCAAATAAAAGGAGAAACTGTTTCCTTTAGCTAGTGGTTCAAGGACTCAGAATTAAGATGATTGGCAAAAAAAAGAGACGACGGGAAGAGATTATTTTTTGATGCAGCGAGCTAGGATCTGGAATGCATGGTCTGAAAGGGTGGTGGAAGCAGATTCAACAGTAGCTTTCAAAAGGGAGTGGGATGTATACTTGGAAAAGAAAAAGAAAACTACGGAGCTGTGGAGAAAGAGCGAGGGAGTGGTACTAATTGGGCAGCTCTTTTAAAGGGACAGCACAGGTAAGACAGAGCAAATAATTCCAAGACTCTGTGTCAAAGAAAAAGCACTTATATCGCGACTTTCAAAGCCTTAGGACATTCGAATCACTTTCCAGCCAATGAAGTCCTCTTGAAGCTCGTCCCCTCTGTAATGTCGGTAATACAACAGCAATGTGATAATGGCTAGATAATCTGGATCTTTCACAAAAAAAAAGGTGATGTTGATTGAGGGATAGGAATCGGCTGGGACAACGGGTATAATTCCCATGCTTTTCTTTGAGATAGTTCATGGGATTTTTCACCCCCACTTGAGGGGGCAAGACAGGACCTCACTTTAATGCCTCATCTGACAGTGTAGCACTCTCTCAGTACTGTAACCAGGGTGAGGTGTCAGGTTAGATTTTTGTGCTCAAGTCTCCGGAGTGGGACTCGAACCCTCAAAACTTCTGACTCAGGGTAAACGGCGAACAGTGAAAAAAAAACATTCAAAAGGTTCAAGTTTCCCACTAAATTTTCATCTGCTCCTGAACAATTTAGAAGTTAACACATTAAATGAGCCAGATTCCTGACAGCCTTAATGCATCAGTATCCATCCACTTTACCAGTTGCTGAAAGCAGTTGCTGCCTTGAACCAATCCACAAAACCGCTGCTTATTGAAGGCTAAAACACAAACCGAACGTTTAGCTATTTTATTGATTTCTGATACTCAGGGCGAATAAGCTGATGCACAGATCAGAAGGAAAGCTAAAAATCGAGGTGTGTTAAATCCTGGGCCTCGCACGAGGGAAAGCTCTTACTTGTACTGTTGATGGTCCTTTGTGCTGCGCGTTTTCGCCATGAACCTTTCGGCCAATTTCTCCAAGTTCCGGGAATACTCCATTTCGATTTCAGACTTCTTGCGAAAGAAATCCTGGAGATCCTGGAGGAGTTGAACCCTCATCTCCGTCTGCTGCTCCAAGCATTTCAGCTGCTCAACTAACTGAGCGCGGATTTCTGTAAGAAAACATTCACAGGACCAGTCAGCAGCCTCACTCTCAATTTTTTTTTTAAAACTTAAAAATAGACGGCGGCACTGATAAAAGTACCGGTGATTTTCAAAGATTGTGGCGCACACTGGGGGCGCAGTCAGCACCCTAAACATCTCAGCCTTTTTTTCAGCGCTTGAAGTTATAATGTTCCAGGTTAGGCAATTCCTGTCGCTTCGAAAGGGACAGGGAATATTCTTCGGATATGCAGAAGGCACCAAAACAAGGGAATAATTATTTGCGCTAAACACATTCTCCCATCTGACTCGCACTTTTTGATCAACTGATTTCAGGCTTGAAGTTATTTGTGAGCCAAATCTCTGAATTGCTACATGACTAGAGAAGTCTTTTCATAGCAGCCGCAGAAACATGCCCACAGATATTCCCACTCAACAACCGGATAAGCAACTTTAGATTGGTGGCAATTATTCACTTTGCAGGAACATTAACAGCAGATTATTAAACATTAGTTGGCTTGGCACAAGTGGCTACAGAACGTACAGCACTGTTAAGCATTGCTACCTTTAAGCTTTCCCGTAAAGTGTTTTACGTGTCTCATTATCCCTCCTGCCAAGCACCGGTCTTATCCCGCAAATATGTAATGATGCTCGCTCTGACTCCAGCAAATCCTGCTTAGCTCGGTGAACGAGGAGACACCAAATTAATGGCAATTGTAAAATGAGGAAAAAGGTTATTGGTTGAAGCCAATCACGTGACAAGAGTTGATGTGTATTAGAGAAAAGAAATTATTATTTGAACCCTCCAATTGCCAAGGCTCTTAGTAAAACTTCATGTAACCGTAATCTCTGAACAAAAAGGCAAGATGCACAGACAGTCCAAGTTTCAGCCAGCGTGCAAACTCAGAACTGCGAGGCAAAAAGGAAAAGAGTTGAATGAAAGGGAACAGCCCTCAACTCTAAAGCAAGCAACGGCCTTAAAATCACTGGTAAGCTGCTGATGCAGCAACACTGTCTGAATGGCAATAGAGAAAAGAATAGAGAACAGGAGGCTGTTGACATTGACAATTCATGCTGGGTCGTTACTTCAAATACAATTTTATCAGAGGAGGAAGACAAGTCTTGCACACAATTCACTTCTGTTCCAATTAAGATACAATACATCTTTATTCCAGCATAAACAGCAGATTTGGCTGCAAACAACAAGTTATATAATATAGACTTATGTATTTGCCACACATGGTAATGTTTCCTGCTTGCGATTCGTCAAGTGTACTTAAAATGTGCAAATTGTTAGATGCTGCAAGCTCAGATGTATTCATCCCTTAATCCAAGGTATGTTGTAAAGCCATAGTCCTTTATCAATTTACTAGCTCCTCCATTTATTATATTTGTGATACAAAATCTGTCAGTTGTGGCTCTTGCCTCCAAGTCAGAAGGCCAAGGGCTCAAGTTCCCATTCCAGAGACCTGAGCATAACATTCTAGGCCGACACTCTCAGTGCAGTACTGAGGGAGTGCTGCCCTGTCAGAGGTGCCATATTTCCGATGAAACATTGAACTGAGGCCTGTCTATCCCCACTATGCTGGGCATAGAAGATATCATGTCGAGACTTCAAAGTTGGGTGGGGAGTTCTCCCAGGTGTCCTTACTTATCCCTTAACCAACATCTCGAAAAGAACATACAAACATATGACAAGGAGCAGGAGTAGGCCATTCAGCCCCTCAAGCCTTTTAATAAGGTCACGGCTGATATGACAGCAACCTGAAATCTGCATTCCACCTACCCCCGATAACCTATAGGTTGATGAAGAGTCATTCGGACTAGAAACGTTAACTGTGTTCCTCTCCTCAGATGCTATCAGACCTGTTGAGTTTTTTTCAGCTATTTTTGTTTTTGTTCCAGATTTCCAGCATCCGCAGTATTTGCCTTTTAACCTATCACCCCGTTGGTTACCAAGAATCTATCCACCTCTGCCTTAAAAATATTCAAAGATTCTGCTTCCACCGCCTTTTGAGGAAGAGAGTTCCGAAGAAACTGATTTTTTAGGTAATTAAGTTGCTGTTCGTGAGAGTTTGCTGTGTGCAAATTGGCTGCTATGTTTGTTGCGTTCTTAGGGTGAGTGCGCTTCATAAATAGGCCACTGGCTGTAAAGCTTATGCAATAAAAGGGCAAATTATTAACTTGGTTTGGAAACTGGCTGAGCTGAGGCAGACAGAGTTAGGATAATGGGTGGTTACTCTAATCGGCAGGCTGTGACTAATACTGTCCCTCCAGGATCTGGGCTGGTGTCTCAACTCTTTATTAATGGCTTAGATGATCAGACAGAAAGCCACACATTTCCCAATGACACAAAGATAGGCGATATTTTAAGCTGTGCGGAGGGAAACATAAAATTACAATGGGATATCAATAGATCAAGTGACAAAACCGTGGCAAATGGATTTCAATCTGGGCAAATATGAGGTCCATCTGTCAAAAATAAATGATAGATGGGGTACTTTCAAAATGGTGAAGATTTAGGAACAGTGGAGGTCCAAAGTGACTTGGGGGACCAGGTGCATAGTTCATTCAAATGTCATGAACAGGTACAGAAATTAATCAAAAATTAATCCTGGCCTTTATATCTAGAGGACTGGAATGCAAGGGATAGAAGTCATGTTTGAGCTATACAAAGCCCCGGTTAGAGTATTATGAGCAGTTCAGGGCACCACACCTTAGGAGGGAGTCCATCAAAATTTACCAGAATGATAGCTGCACTTCAAGGGTTAAATTACGAGGAGATATTTTAAGTCCCAAACAAGGGCTGTCTTCTCTGGAATTTAGAAGGTTAAGGGGTGATTTGATTGGGAAGTCTAGGATTAAGGGGGCATAGTCTAAATATTAGGGACAGACCTTTCAGGAGTGGAATTAGGAAACACTCCACATACAACAGGCAGTAGGAGTTTGGAACTCTCTCCACAGGCAGCAATCAATGTTGGGTCAATCGTTGATTTTAAAACAAAGATCGATAGATTTTTGTTAGCCATAGATATTAAGGGTTAAATGCAGGTATATGGAGTTATGTTGCAGATCAGACAGAATCTCACCGGACGGCAGAACAGGCTGAGGGTGGGAAGAGCTAAATGGCCTCCGCCTGTTCCTATGTTCCTGTGAAGCACTTTGTGATGTCCTGGAAGTTGTGGAAGGCGCTATGTACGTGGCAAGTCTTTCGTGTCTTTAAAATGGCCCATCTCATGGGACATTGGGTACATCAGAATCAGCCTCATTTCAGAACTGACATTCCTTACAAAAACTCAAATGAACCGCATTTTTTTTTTTAAAAAACAAAAACGGAAATATCATGAGTAAAATGCCAGCCAGTACATTAAAACCAGCCATAATTGAAGCCTCTGTATTCACATTGTGTGGGGGTTGGGGAGGGCCATTTGATAAATATCAGGGCTTCCTGCTGATGCTGTGAATACTAGAGAAAAATGCACCGGAATCAGAGTTTGCATTTAGCACAGCTCCTGGGGTAGAACAGAGGGCAAAAGCCATGCTGCTGGCTAAGCAAACATGGCACCATCGTTCTCTGTTTGCCTTCAGTGAATCAAATAAGTGGATCAACAGGAGCTGCTGACCGCAGAGTCTGGAACAATTGCTCGGAGCCGATAATCGCAACAATATGCCCGGCAGATCATTAATGCTTCATGGTCATCACCTCGACAGACGCTCTCATTTAACTGGAGTGGGGATTTTGTATCATTACTACTTAGTTACATTGAAAAAAAAACGTTACAGCAATTTAGGGAGTGAGAAATAGAACTGGTTCTTGTCCAATCCAACGCACACCAAAGTGAAGCAATACATTATCTGTTGCTCCTTCTCTCCAATCCCAAACCCTCACCCATAATGGCCCAAAATTCACCCTTCTGGCTCAGCTGGTTTATCTCAATAATGGAAATGTGGAATTGGTCCAATCCCTTATCTCAATAATGGAAATATGGGATTGGTCCAATGCTTAAGTCAACCCCATGCCATACATGTCTGAGACCCTTCCTAACAGCACTGTGGGTGTACTGACACTACGTGGACTGCAAAAGTTCAGGGTGGTGGCTCATCCACCACCTTCTCAAGGGCAAGTAGATATGAGTAACAAATGCTGGCCTTGCCAGTGACGCTCACGTCCCGTGAAAGTATGAAATAAAATAACTGACTGCCGGGCACTGTGCCACCAAGACCAGGAAATAGGATAGCAATCCATGTGTTTACTGGCATTTACAAATGGTTTCCTCAGATGTAATTTCCTTCATTTACCTAAGATATACGGTAAGGCAACAGGCCATTCAGCCCGACAGATCAATACCAGTGTTTTATGTTCCACGCAAACCTTCTCCCACTCCTCTTCCTTGGACACAGCCAGCATATCCTCCTAGTCCTTTTTCTCCTCGTGTGTTTATCAAGCTTCCTCTTAAATGCATTTATTTCAAGTTTACAAAGCTAGTCTTGGCGCTGTCATTCAGAGCAGCACCATGTCCAGAGGACCAGGCAGCACAACTCCTCCTGGTACCTGAAAAAGCAGGACTGGCAAGAAAAAAAGCAGTACAAACAGGCAAGGCAAGTCAGCCTCCTGGCACGGAAGGATCACCCCCAGTTGGGGGCGGGGGGCGGGGTTAGGGTTGCCACTGTTTCTGCTCTTGCTTTTGTGCTGTTTCCCATTGCAAGTTACCACATCAGCATTTCCAATTGAACTTTGCTATGTCAACTGTCACACTGCAATGGCAGGCCTGGGGTACTAGGTGGCACCATGGAGGGAGGCTCTTCTATTCAGTTTCGATTTTGCATATTAAAAACCAACATGCATCAGCTGACTGTGATCAGTGCCAAGGACACTTTACGAGTGTAAGAAAATAGCGTATGCAACACACCCCTAGGCTACGACAAGTATCGCAAGTGATTTTCGCAAAAAAAAATATGATCTCTTGAATATAGGAACAGGAGTAGGCCATTCGGCCCGTCAAGCATGCTCCGCTATTCAATTAGATCATGGCTGATCATCTACCTCAATGCCACTTTCCCACACCGTCTCCATATCCCTTGATGTCATTAGTCTCCAACAATCTATCGATTTCTGTCTTGAACATGATTGAAGCTCAATGATTGAGTTTCCACAGACACTAATAAACAGATAAATAATCCTGGAGCGGGACTTGAACCCAAACGCTTCTGACTCAGAAGCGAGAGTGCTACCCAGTGAACCATGGATGAACGTGAAACTTGTTACGTAACCGCAGGAGCTTAAAAACCACAGCTTTGCTCTCAGTAAGACTCTGAACGAGACCCGTGCGTCTCAATGAGGACAAAATAGACAAGGCAGAAAATTCTCACATGATTTTGTTGCAATGTTCAGTCACAGGGTGAGCAGGGCTTCTGACGGAGCTCGATTTAATCAGAGGAGCCTGTCATACATCACTATCCATCACCATACCTCCTGCCAGCATGTAAACAAAACAACTGCTGCAGCCAGAATTAAACCCGCCTTCTCCCAATGAACTCCACCTGTATGTATTACCCGAGCTCTCCAAAGACACAAATACATCTTGAGGTTTAGATAAAGCTCAGTGTTCTTGACGTTACCTCAGGGGCGCCACACGTGTAACACAATCGAGCCACGGAGTGAAAGTGAGGGAGCCGCAGTCAGAGGAGTGTGAAACAGGGGGAGAAAAGGAGAGAGAGAGAGAGAGAGAGAGAGGAAGAAAGGCAAGGGTGAGGAGGAGGAAGGCAAGGGTGAGGAGGAGAGGAGGAAGGCAAGGGTGAGGAGGCGAGGAGGAAGGCAAGGGTGAGGAGGAGAGGAGGAAGGCAAGGGTGAGGAGGTGAGGAGGAAGGCAAGGGTGAGGAGGAGAGGAGGAAGGCAAGGGTGAGGAGGAGAGGAGGAAGGCAAGGGTGAGGAGGAGAGGAGGAAGGCAAGGGTGAGGGGGTGAGGAGGAAGGCAAGGGTGAGGGGGTGAGGGCATGTTGGGATCAACCAGTTCTGAAGAGTCAAATTAGACTCGAAACGTTAACTCTGTTTCTCTCTCCACAGATGCTGCCAGACCTGCTGAGTTTATTCAGCATTTTCTATTTTTAATTAAGGGCGAGGACACTGTGGAATTAAATAACTGTCCCCACCACTCTGGCTTTAAATCCCTTCAATCTGGTTTCCAACTCATTCACTGCACCGACACTGCCCTCATTAAAATGACCAATTACATCCTTTGACTGGCAACTGCGACAGGCTACTCCTCTTCATCCTCTTTAATCTTTCCGCAGCCTTTGATGCAGTTAACCACTCCGTCCTTCTTCACTGTCTCTCCTTGGAGGTCGGACTCTGTGGCCTAGGCCTGGTCTAGTCCCTTCCTGCCTGCCCTGGTGCTGCCAACATATCTGCTGACATGGCTTTTCAACCCAGCCTCTAGGAAGGGTGGCCACTACCAAGGCCACTCATACCAGACGCCATTATGACACGCAAAGAGTGACGTCATCACGCAGGGAAATTCAACGCAGGTCGAGGGAAGGGGGTTGGGTGGTGTGGGAGGAACAAAATGAAAACCAACTTGTTTTCTGTGTTCCAGTCACTTAGAGGATGCTGCAGTTGGAGAAAAGGACTCAGCATAGGCCCCTACTGGTGCTTCACTGAGGTAAGTGTACTAAGGCACAAAATACTGGACATAAAGCCATCCATTACTGGACAGTGGCCAGACAGGGTAAAAACCAGATTGACTGATATAAAACCACAAGTCTGGCCACTTTACCTGTAAGGGCCACATCAGGTGTGCCCCGAGGCTCCATCCATGGTCTTAGCGATCTGATTCTTAGCCACGTGGTCAGTTTTTACAAGTAGGTCAATAACTTCCAGCTCTCGATTCCTCTACCACAACTGTGCCGACAGGAAGTCCTAGGAGAGTGGGAATTTTCTGTAACCCAATATCAAGATCAAAACGACCATGTTTGGGTTTTTGAGAGGGGAGAGATTAAATCTGTGCCCTCTCTAAAAGTGATTTGCAAAGGAAGCAAATGTCTCATCAGAAAAAACTTTTTCACACAGCGAGTGGTTCGGGTCTGGAATGCACTGCCTGGAAGTGTGGTGGAGGCAGGTTCAATCGAGACATTCAAGAGGACATTAAATGATTATTTGAATAGAAACAATGTGCAGGGATACCGGGAAAAGGCAGGGCAATGGCACAAGGTCATAATGCTCATTTGGAGAGCCGGCGCAGACACGATGGGCCAAATGGCCTCCTTCTGTGCCATGAAAATTCTGTGATTCTGATTCTGTTTGGCATCCACCAAAAGTGCCCATGCTTCAGCATCCAACTCCCTCTCTCTTTCTGGCAAGTTAAGCCAACAGTGCACAATATATGGGTCCTCCCTGACTTTGGGCTGCTCATTGTCCAGTCCCGCAGAGAAGGCGAGAACAAGCGAAGGAAATAAGAGCTAGCGAAAGCGTAAACAAGCCAGAGAAAACATGGGCAAGAGAGCAAGAGCGAGGGAGCAAGACGGGCAACGAGAGAGCAAGGTCGAGAGAAAGCGCGAGTAAGAAAGGGAAAGAGAGACAGCATGAGAGCGAGAGCAAAAGAAACTGAAAGGCCGCGCGAGAGGGCGAGCAAAGTGAGCCTTAGAGCGCAAGAGAGAGCCTTATGTTTATATGGCACCTTTCAGAACCACTGGATGTCTCAAAGTGCTTCTCAGCCTGTTTGTGCACAGCAAGCTCTCACAAACAATAACGCGGTCATGTTCAGATAATCTGTTTTAGTGATTGTGAGGGCAAATATTGGCCAGGACACCAGGGAGAAATTCCTACCCTTCTTCAAAGTAGTGGCCATGGGATCTTTTCCATCCCCCAGGGGGCAGATGTGACTTGGTTTTACATCTCATCCAAGAGGGGAGGGGGAAAAAGAGAGTTAGGGAGGAAGAAAGAGAGCCGGAGGGGTAGGGATGGAACCAAAGTGAGTCGGTGGGTGGGTGGGAAGATCCATTGAGGAGATGTTTTTAGTTGCACAGTGACAGCAGCCACAGTCCAATACTAATGCATCAGTTTGCGCAGGACATTAGCCACAAAACAATAGCTTCATAAATATTCCACCTATGAATCACTACTAAACTTCATGAATCATCATTAAACCAGCCGATGTGTCAGCATTGGCCAATGCCAAGCCCATAGCAGACACCAGCAACCAATGTACCAAAGTCCCTCCATGGCAGGAGACAGAATCACAGCACTTTTGAACAAAAACACAACTTTAAAAGAATTCGAAGTATCTCACTCCTCTTATAATCTCAGCCTATTTCAGAATTGTTTCCTCTGGATGTATTTAACTCAATCTCTTTAAAAATGCTTGTGTGTACGTACCACACAAACACTATACATGACAGAGGTGGTAGATCACACTGACTCACAGTCATTAATCTGTGTACAAGTCACAATAACTATACTTCTTTTTTGGGATGCGAGTCCCTCGGCCATCTCTGTGGTTTATTGCTCAGCAGCTAACCACTTCCTCAACCTCCCTGACTGGGTAAATGCATTGTTTGATGTGGTACTCAGCTGTAGGGACGAGATATGAGGCCCGGCGCGAGATGGAGTGGGGCGATCTCAACGATGCAAGACAGAAGATGCTAAAATTGATGTTAGGATCTCTGGCTGAGAAAAGGTGGGTGGGGGAGGGGTTTAAAAGCCCCAGTCAGCCAGATACCTCTTTGCAGATCACTACTGATGACCGCTGCTGGGTACATCTAGGCGTCGCTCTTGTGGGACAAAAGCTGGGGTGTGGGCCTAAAGTTAAACAGATCATCTGGCACAGCACTGACAGACTGAATGGTTTCCTTCTGTGCTCTTGGTTCCGGAAGGACTAAGCCCAGTTTCAAAGCCCAGTGATAACTGGTATTCACTGGTTGGGCTCTCACTCTAAAAGCCGTTAAGAACTGGGCAAGGTACCGAAGAGGCCCCACAGCCAATGGACCTTGGGGTCAGCAGTGGCTGAGTTGATCGCATTCCCACCCAACTCGGCAGCTCGTGGGCTCGTTATGGGACCTCGAGCACAACTTGGCTGCTGTGTTTCCTACATTACAATAGTGGCTGCACTTCAGAAGAACTGTGGCCAGGAATTTTAGGACAGCGGAGAACACATCCCTGCTGAAACTGCCTCCACCAACCCCCCCCCCCCCCCACCCCCCCCATTTAATGCTCCAATAAGCATCAATTGGCTGAAGGCGGGACTTCTGCCCCTCACTCAGGAGGAAGTCCCGCCTCCGAGAGCTCTCTAGTCCCTGCAGCGCCAGAAGCCTCAGTGGACGGGGCTGGGATTGCAAGCAGTCCCCAGAGCCCCAAGTCCCAGGAGTCCAGGACCAGGTCAGTTTTGGGGGTGTTGGTGGAGATGCCGGGGTGGAGGGGTGGGTGGGTGGCAGGATGGGGGACCTGCGGGGTATGGACCTCCCGCGGGGAGTTGGGGATGGGTGCGCCCAATGTTGAAAGGAGGCTGCCGATGGATGCCTGAGGCCTGAAGATGGTTAATTTTCGGGCTGCACCCCCTGCCCCCGAACTCCTCCCGCCAGACTAAAAATTGAGGCTGGGCAGAAAACGGCCCTTCAGTGGTCTATAATCGGCCAGTTAAGGGCCTCAATTAGGGCAAGGGGGGATGGGCTGGGTTAGGCCTCAAACATGCAAGCATAAAATTGAGGAGAGGTTGGGGAGGGCGGGAGCCCAATGGGAAGGCTGTCCAACAAATCTTAGAGTCACCCAACTGCCTCACAAACCCACTGTCGGGGGAACATAAAATTCTGCCCTATATGTCATCTATATGCAGATGACACAAAGCTGGGTGGGAGGGTGAGCTGTGGGGAGGATGCAGAGATGCTTCAGTGTGATTTGGACAAGCTGAGTGAGTGGGCAGATGCAGTATAATGTAGATAAATGTGAGGTTACCCACTTTGGTAGCAAAAACAGGAAGGCAGATTATTATCTGAATGGCTATAAATTGAGAGAGGGGAATGTGCAACGAGACCTGGGTGTCCTTGTACACCAGTCGCTGAAGGTAGGCGTGCAGGTGCAGCAGGTGGCAAAGAAGGCAAATGGTATGTTGGCCTTCATAGCCAGAGGATTCGAGTACAGGAACAGGGATGTCTTGCTGCAATTGTACAAGGCCTTGGTGAGACCACACCTGGAATATTGTGTGCAGTTTTGGTCTTCTTATCTGAGGAAGGATGTACTTGCTATAGAGGGAGTGCAGTGAAGGTTTACCCGACTGATTCCTGGGATTGCGGGACTGACATATGAGGAGAGATTGAGTCGATTAGGACTATATTCGCTGGACTTTAGAACAATGAGGGGGGATCTCATAGAAACCTATAAAATTCTAACAGGACTAGACAGGGTAGGTGCAGGAAGGATGTTCCCAATGGTGGGGGAGTTCAAAACTAGGGGTCACAGTCTGAGGATATGAAGTAGACCTTTTAGGACTGAGATGAGGAGAAATTTCTTCACCCAGAGAGTGGTGAGCCTGTGGAATTCGTTACGACAGAAAATAGTTGAGACCATAACATTGTATGTTTTCAAGAAGGAGTTAGATATAGCTCTTGGGGCAAAAGGGATCAAAGGATATGGGGAGAAAGTGGGAGCAGGCTATTGAATTGGACATTCAGCTATGATCATAATGAATGGCAGAGCAGGCTCGAAGGGCCGAATGGCCTACTCCTGCTCCTAGTTTCTACGTTTCTACCTAGACACACTATATAAATGCAAGTCTTTTCTCCGGCATGATTAATATAACAATCTTTCCACCCAAGACCACCATCAGTTCTCACGTTACTAATCATCACAGAGTAGGAAGGCTGATCAAAGCGCCATAGAAAGGCGATGATGATAGTTAACGTAGAAACAGACTAGACTGCCTGGATAAGCTTTGTTGTGCATTGAATTAAAATTCCACACAGCTATATATGTTAAACAGTTCAATGAATAATGTTGCATGTCATTGGTGTCCAATATCTTCATGTAATCTCTCTCTGTGCAACAATCTTGATAACTTCCAGGGAGATATTTCCATGAGCTTTACACTGTTATAGACACAATTCATTTTTGCATTTCATTAAATGCAGATCGACATCCTCTGTTCTTTTACATTTAAATAGGCGAAGTTAAAAATACAGTTTTAAAACTGAATCTGTAGTGGTAAGGGGAAGTGGACAAGTATTCCAGAGACCCAGGGTAATGCTCTGGAGACCAGGGTTCGAATCCCATCACAGCAGATGGTGAAACTTGAGATTAATAAAAATCTGCAATTAAAAGTCTGATGATGACCATGAAGCCATTGCCGATTGTTTTAAAAACCCATCTGGTTCACTAAGGTCCTTTACAGAAGGAAATCTGCTGTCCTTACTTGGCCTGGCCTCCATGTGACTCCAGACCCACAGCCACGTGTTGACTCTTAATTGCCCTTGTTCAGAGACAATTTAGGGATGATCAATAAATGCTGCCCTAGCCAGCGACGCCACATCCCATGAAAGAATAAAAAAAGGTTGCTTTCAGCGATATTTAATTACAAGCCAAGATGCAAAATTAGTTATCCTGACAATATTCTGTGCAGCCCTACACCTCCCCAGAAATATATACGCTTTAATTAAATTTAACACTCTTGATTGAACAAAAGATATAGGATTAATAAATCAATGTTTTATTTTCAAATGTAACCTATGTATAGTGTAGGCAATCAAACCGGTTGTTCTGTTTCTTTTCTTCCAGTCTTTAGGCTTTGTTTTTGGAACAGTGGCAAGTAAGAGGTGATTTGATAACGGTGAATGTAGTGTAAAGTTGTTCTGCATTTGAGAGAGTTTGGTAATTGATCTACGCTCACTGTGTTTGATTGGTTAAGCCTGAGTGTGGACTAAACAGACACCACAGAAGCTACTAGAAGCTGAGCTGTGAGCATGGTGCAGGCACTTTGCATATTTCAAAACTCTTGTAAATAAACCTATTGCACACTAGAAACTAGTGCCTCTCTGCAGTGAGATGGGTGGATGGAAACCAAATTGTTTCCACTGACTGAGTGATCTGGAACAATAGGGAGACAGAAGTTTCAGTGCAAGAAATTTTGGGGAAAAAATAGACAATTTTTTTTGTTACATGTAGCAGCTGGAGAGGCTGTGACAACCCGAGATATTAAAAAAGTAGAAACCACACCAACATTTAAGAATAGGTCAGAGAGATGGATGAACCAAGAGAATAAAAAGATGAAACATAGAAAATAGGAGGTCATTCAGCCCCTCAAGCCTGCTCTGCCATTCAATATGATCATGGCTGATCCTCGATCTCAATGCCATACTCTCGCTCTCTCCCCCACCCTTTGATACCTTTAGAGTCCAGAAATCTATCTATTTCCTTCTTAAATATATTCAGTGACTTGGCTTCCACAGACCTCCGTGGTAGAGAATTCCACAGGTTCACCATTCTCTGAGTGAAGAAGTTTCTCCTCATCGCAGTCCTAAATGGCCCACCCTGTACCCTGAGATTGTGGCCCTTTGTTCTATTTACAAGATTGCTGATAAGGCCAATCTTATAGTGCGTAGAGCTATAGAGGCGTACAGCTGGGATTAGGATGACTGCTCAAGTGGAGGGTAAACACCAGCATGAAGAGGTTTGCTTGTAAATCTTATGCAATTCCGCAGACAAATATGCACAGGAAGATCCCTTGATCGGCAACAGAAGCTACTGGCAAATTCACAAAATGGGATAAAAGACAGGAAATGCTGGAAACGCTTAGCAGGTCAGAGGAGTGGGGGAGAGCGCGAGAGAGAGCGCACACAAAAAAATGAGTTAAAAACGTTTCAGGTCAATGACCTTTCATCAGAATTGGAGAATCTGAGAGATGAGCAACTTTCAAGGAAAAACAGAGCCAGGGAAATGGGATGACAGGGTTGTGGGGTTGGGGGGGGGATTGGGACGGTGGGGAAGGGGGAGGATGGATGGAAGACGTGGAGACGAGGGGAGTGGCGGGGCGATAGGGAGAAAAACAAAAGCAAAAGGTCTGCAACAGCGCGGAGGGCAGAGGCATTTAAAATCACAGAAGGGATGATGGTGCAGGACAAAAAGGATGAATGTAGAAACAAAAAGGTGGGTCCACAGGAGGTATAAAGTGTCTACAGCAGAAAAGCAAAGGGTGGAGGGAGTCACGGAAAATCTGGCAAAGTGGAGAGGGTTACCATATCACAGATTGGGATCTTTGAGTTTAAAATTGGACATTCAATAAATTGTAAACGCAGCTCTCAAGGTCAGTTTAGCAGCAGTCCGAGTCATTCTTCCCATTCTGTCAACAAGGTTGTATTTCACAATATAAAGGGTAAAGAGTTATTTTTTAAACACTATATTTATACAACTCTTGGTTTTCCAAAAACCTTACAGTAACCTCAAGTAATTCTCCATATTGGTGATGTAAAGATGTTTATTGGAAATAGTTGCTTTGCAAATGCATTGCGCTGTCTATCACTTGTATTATCTAAAACTTACAATGGTGGTTTTGGGGAGGGGGGATGGGGGTAGTGCTGGAAATGGGATCGGGTCTATTTCTATTTCCTTTCTCACATCATTTACGACTGAAAAACAGGAAACGCGATCCCAGATGGATGCCGACCAGCAGTGTTCTAAATATACTTTCGGCACCTCTCACTTATTCTATTCTATGTTTCTACTTCCTTCCCATGTCTCAAACTGTGGCATGAACTGACCTTTGATCTTTCCTGGCAATGAGATATTCTGACGTGTTGGAGGCCCCTGGTGTGCAGCGAGTGGCCAAAATGGGACAACGTGGGTTCCACAGGAACACTCAAGTTCCAAAGCAAACAACACAAGCTACAACTCCAACTCGCTAGAGTGTGTGTCCATGTGCTGTTGTTTGGAAGAACAAGCAACAAGGTTAGAGACAGAGAGAGCGGTGGGAGATGTGGAGGGGGGGCAGCAGGAGATATAGAGTGGGGGAGACATAGAGGGGGTGAGATAGAGATGGGGGAGATAAAGGGGGAGTGATAGGGAGAGGGTGGGGTGGGGGAGGGAGGAGGTAGGGAGAGAGATTAGAGAAAAAGGAACTTGGGTAAAAGTAAGACCAGAACAGACGTAGAGACCGAAAGCAAGAGGGAGAGTTTGGTTGAAGTAAAACCAGATAATACTGGAAACACTCAGAACCTCAGGCAGCAGTTTCTGTTTTTATTTCAGCCTTCCAGCATCTGCAGAGTTTTGCTCTTTATTTTAGCGTTTATTTACTGCCACCTCTTCCAAGAATGGCCCACCTTGAAGAAGTTCTATTCTTCTTCCCAGCAAGATTTCTAAATCAAAAATAAAAATACCTGGAAAAACTCAGCAGGTCTGACAGCATCGGCGGAGAGGAACACAGTTAACGTTTCGAGTCCGTATGACTCTTCAACAGAACTAAGGAAAAATAGAAAAGAGGTGAAATATAAACTGGTTTAGGGGAGGGTGGGACAATTAGAGCTGGATAGAGGGCCAGCGATAGGTGGAGATAGCCAAAAGATGTCATAGACAAAAGGACAAAGAGGTGTTGAAGGTGGTGATATTAACTAAGGAATGTGCTAATTAAGGGTAGAAAGCAGGACAAGCAAGGTACAGATAGCCCTAGTGGGGGTGGGGTGGGGGGAAGGGATCGAAATAGGCTAAAAGGTAGAGATAAAACAATGGATGGAAATACATTTAAAAATAATGGAAATAGGTGGGAAAAGAAAAATCTATATAAATTATTGGAAAAAAGGGGGATTGGAAAAGGGGTGAGGATGGAGGAGAGAGTTCATGATCTAAAATTGTTGAACTCAATATTCAGTCCGGAAGGCTGTAAAGTGCCTACTCGGAAGATGAGGTGCTGTTCCTCCGGTTTGCGTTGAGCTTCATTGGAACAATGCAGCAAGCCAAGGACGGACATGTGGGCATGAGAGCAGGGTGGCGTGTTGAAATGGCAAGCGACAGGGAGGTCTGGGTCATGCTTGCGGACAGACCGAAGGTGTTCTGCAAAGTGGTCACCCAGTCTGCGTTTGGTCTCTCCAATGTAGAGGAAACCGCATTGGGAGCAGCGAATGCAGTAGGCTAAATTGAGGGAAGTGCAAGTGAAATGCTGCTTCACTTGAAAGGAGTGTTTGGGCCCTTGGACAGTGAGGAGAGGTGTCTCATCCTCTCACCTTCTTTACACCGTCCTTGTCCTTGCTGAAAGGCTGCCTGACCTGTTGGGGTGTTTTTTTATTTAGATTTCCAGTATCCGTATATGTTTGTTTTTAAGAGTGTATTTGGCGGTGGGACTGGGGCTTACGTTAAACAGACGGGTGATATTCCTTTAAAAGTTAAAAAAGGATGCTTTTGTGATGCGTCTGTCTGGGGTTGTTTGTGTGGCTAGAGGCAGAAATAGAAAGAGTTGCATAACAACAATTTGCAATTATATAGCACCTGTAGCATAGTAAAGGCACATTCACCACAGGAGCATTATCAAAGAAATTTGAACCAAGCCACATATTAAGATCCATAACCAAAAGCTTGGTCAAAGAGGTAGGTTTTAAGCAGCATAAGAGAGGAGAGGGAAAGGTGGAGAGATTTAGGGAGGGAATTCCAGAGCTTAAGGCCTACGCAGCTAAGAAGCTGGGTGTACTCATCTCTTGTCAATCCTGTCACCAGTTCAGGTAGGTAACAGATGCTGCAGTGAGACTATGGTGCCCATCACCATGGCAACGGTGGCTGGGAAATGAGATTAGGCTCGAGATAGTGACACAGCAGCGTTCTGTATTCTACCCCAACCAAGATTTGTCATTTTAAACGTGGAAAGAAGTTGAGTGTATCAGTGCTAGCCCGCGCAATGACAATAATACACACCAATCGTGCAAAAGCTCAAGTGTTCACACTTGAGAAAATAGTGTTAATGTTTACGGCTCTTAAAACAGTGCAGTCAGTGCCACCCCAGGTATGAAATATTATCGCCCACTGAGCGAACTATACAATGAATTATACAGTGTATAAGAAAACATGGGCTGATCTTTCTGAGAAAGAACCAAATCCGTGGAATATTGTCACCTTTTCTCAATTGCATTTTCACTCCAAATGAAGTGCTCTAAAACCCAAAGTGGCTCCACAGATTTACACGGAGTAAAAGCTGTAACCCAAACAAAACATTATTCAAAGACTTGGAAAGGAAGAATGGCAGGCTTATGTTTCATTGACAAATGTGACTGAAGCCCTACAACGCCCCCGAGATCTCTGCGCTCCTCCAATTCTGACCTCGTGCATCAACAGATTTTCATCACACCACCATCGGTGGCTGTGATTTCAGCTGCCCAGGCCCCAATGCTCTGCAATTCCCTCCCTAAACCACTCCACCTCTCTCTTCTTCTTTAACAGTTACTTTTAAGTGGCTCATTGTCATATTTTTGCTTGCCAACGTTCCTGTTGAAGCATTCCATGATGAATTCCTCTGTTAAAAGCACTCTTTAATTCCGGGTAGGCATCTTTCAATTAGCCTTGTCTCAGGCCAATAATGGACAGAACAATGAGTCAAAGAGGGCGGGAATGAGTGTGTGCAGAGAGAAGCCAGAACATGGCAGCAATGGGTAGCCAAACTGGATAATTAACTGCCCATTTATGGGTTGATTGGTGCTGCTGCAGGGATCCCCAGGTCCAGATGGACTTCACCCTAACGGTCTTGAAAGAAGTGGCTCATGAGATAGTTGATGCGCTGGTTTTAATTTTCCAAAATTCCCTTGATTTGGGAAATTCCATTATAGTGGAAAAATAAAGCTCCTTTATTCAAAAAGGAGGGAGACAGAAAGCAGGAAACTATAGGCCAGTTAGCCTAACATCTGTCATAGGGAAAATGTTAGAAGCCGTTATTAAAAATATTATAGCAGGGCGCTTAGAAAAATTCAAGGCAATCAGGCAGAGTCAACATGGTTTTGTAAAAGGGAAATCATGTTTAACCAATTTATGGGAGTTCTTTGAAGGAGTCACATGTGCTGTGGATAAAGGGGAACTGGTGGATGTACTGTACTTAGATTTCCAGAAGGCATTTGATAGAGTGCCACATCAATGGTTATTGCGGAAAATAAAAGCTCATGGTGTAGGGGGTAACATATTGGCATGGGTAGAAGATTGGCTGGCTGGCAGAGTTGGCATAAATGGGTCTTTTTCTGATTGGCAGGATGTGACGAGTGGTGTGCCACAGGGATCAGTGCTGGGGCCTCAACTTTTTACAATTTATATAAATGACTTGGATGAAGGGACCAAAGGAATGGTGGCTAAATTTGTTGATGACACAAAGATAGGTAGGAAAGTAAATTGTGAAGCGGATGGAAGTGACAAAGTGACATAGATAGGTTAAGTAAGTGGGCAAAGATCTGGCAAATGGAGTATAATGTGGCTAAATGTGAAATTGTTCATACTGGTAGGAAGAATAAAAAGGAAGCTTATCATCTAAAGGGTGAGAGATTATAGAGCTGAGATTCAGAGGGATCTGGGTGTTCTCGTACATGAATCACAAAAGGTTAGTATGCAGGTACGGCAGGTAATTAGGAAAGCTAATAGAATGTTATCATTTATTGTGATTACAAAAGTAGGGAGGTTATGCTTCAGTTGTAGAGAGCATTGGTGAGACCACATATGGAGTACTGTGTACAGTACTGATCTCCTTACTTAAATAAAGATGTAAATGTGTTAGAAGCGGTTCAGAGAAGGTTTGCTAGAATAATACCAGGAATGGGCAGGTTGTCTTATGAAGAAAGGTTGGACAGGTTAGGCTTGTATCCGTTGGGAGTTTAGAATGGTAAGAGGTGACTTAATTGAAACCTTTAAGATCCTGAGGGGTCTTGACAGGGTGGATGTGGAGAGGATGTTTCCTCTTCTGGAAGAATTTAGAACTAGGGGTCACTGTTTAAAAATAAAGGGTTTGCTCATTTAAGACAGATGAGAAGAATTTTTTTCCTCAGAGGGTTGAGTGTCTTTGGAACTCTCTTTCTCAAAAGGCGGTGGAAGCAGAGTCTTTGAATATTTTTAAAGGCAGAGCTAGATATATTCTTGATTAACAAGGGTGTGAAAGGTTATTGGGTGTAGACAGGAATGTGGGGTTGAGGTTACATTCAGATCAGCCAGGATCTTATTGAATGGCGGAGCAGACTCGAGGGGCTGAGTGGCCAACTCCCGCTCCTTGTTTGTATGACCTTCCCAGGGGCCCCCCCATTGAGGTTCAATTGCCCGGGATGTTCCTGGAGGCTGGTCTGCTGGGCCTACCCACCCTCAATAGAGTGACGGCCATCAAAGGGCCATAGATTTTCCCTCTATATGGGATGGCCTCACAACTGTGGCTATCGTTTATTGGAATAAATTCATAACACTTCAGAGTGAGCCTCAAGATGAAGGCGCCCTCACCTTCCCACTCAGACAATGGAGCACCCAACTCTTAGGGTTGCCAACCCTCCAGGATTGCTTTGGAGTCTCCAGGATTGGTCTGGAGTCTCCAGGATTGGTCTGGAGTCTCCAGGATTGGTCTGGAGTCTCCAGGATTGGTCTGGAGTCGCCAGGATTGGTCTGGAGTCGCCAGGAATTTAAGATTAATCTCCAGGACTCTGCTGTGTACAATCCTGGAGCAAAGTCTTAAGGACATTAAAGGCGGCTGGATTGTTTCCCCCCATTTTCTTTGAACATTTCTCTTTACCAGATATAAAAATATTGAAAATGAGGGAGAAAAAAGACTGTTTGGTTGACAGTCAAGCAGTCAATAAGGAGTCTTTTTGCTTTCCAATTGGTGTAGCAAGCCAGTACGTCACAAGGATGGATGCGTTGGCTGACCAGTGGCTGGAGCATAGGGGCAAGTCATGTGATGAAACCTCCAGGAATACATTTAATCACAGTTGGCAACCGTTCTAGTTCTGCCCTTGGGGCTGCTGTCCTTCCAAGGCTGCAGGCCCTCTGCATGAGCCCGAGGGACCACCCTCCCTAATCCAAACCCCCACCCACCCACCCCCAACCCTAAGACCCCAATCCCCCCCTCCACCCAAACCCCCCGCCATCTTTAATTAAAAGGCAGGCTTAGAGGCAGCCTCTTAATACCTGCCTCCGGATAGATCCCAGGTGGGTGAGCTTACTGGAGGACGGGAGGGGGACCCGGAAATGGTCTCAATTCACTCTCGCACCCTATGGGGGAGGGGATGCCGCCCAGAGTCGCTCTGTTCTTTGATTTTGCAAAGTATATATTGCTAGTGATATTCTCTAATTTGCAAATCAGGGAATGTTTGTTTGCGAGAATATTTACATCAGGCAAACAAAAATTTACAAAGAATAAAACATAATTTGCAATGCATGTCTAAAAGGCTACGAATCCAGACTGCAGGTCAGTCCACACGAGCTGTACATGTATCAGAAAAGCAGTAAACACAGTGCAACCCCTATCCAGCTCTTGGCACTCCCTTCCTTCTGAATTAAGCCTGTGCATAAATAGCAGCAATGCTCATTTCATTACAATAGAGGAATTATTGGTGATTATTTTAGTCCTAAGGAAACCTTATCTCCAGATTACTCAGCACATGGTTTCTGCACGTACTAAGGATACTATAGTAATCCTTGATCACATCGTTGGGAAAACGTTGCTTGTTCAATAATGCATCAGTTAATTGCACTGCGAGAGATATAATCTATTTAAAGCATATTTTACATTTTAATTTTTTTTAAAAAGAGATGTTCTCATTTAAATTCTCAAGAGATCAATGATGACGAATAAAATCTAATTTAGTGCTTTATTTACAGTGGCACTGAAGGCCTGTGATACGCGGCTACCTGAGCAATTAAATCATCTGTATTTTAGGAAATTTGTAATGAATTTTTAATTAGCTCAGCTGTCAAAAGTAGCGCTGAAAGGTTTTAATTAAAGCTGGTCAGCCAACTTCTCTGCTGGTTCTACAGGGGCCTAATTCAAATGCACTCTTGCACATGGACTCATGCACTCTCACGTACACACACTCTCATATTCCTGCACATACATTCACAGGTCAATTTTAACTTGTTTTCACCTAGTGTTCAACTGATGGAGCTCTTGTGGCGCAGTGATAATGTCCTCACCTATGGGCCAGGAGGTCCGGGTTCAAGTCCCCCTTCAGGACTTGATGGCCCCGGGAGGTGCGTTCATAACGTGGCCAAACAGGTTGATTATCAGCCTCTAAATCCTTCCAATGCGCCTGATGGCAGGCAGTAAGAGTGGGAGAGTTACCTGGTCAGCCATACTGCAGAAGGCAATGGCAAACTACTGCAGTACTTTGCCAAACAGAATCATGGACCAAACCAATGGAAGTCCATGGTCACCGATGCCCTCTTAGAGCATTGTACCTGAAGGAGGAATAAGTGGTGAATGGGATAGCAAAGGTCTTGTAATGAGGCCTGCTAACCCAAGTTGAGCCAACCAGTGACATTTGAATATGCAAATCAACACGAGCAACTTTCAAATGCAGGCATTAGCATATCTTAATATGCAAATCAGTGCCCAAGTACCTCACCCCATTTTTAAGTCAGAACAGGTTTGAGTGTGCACCAGGCAGGCAGAGACTGGCTCAATCAGTGATGGAACCAAAGATCCCAGCATAGGTTAAACTTGAGACTCGATAAGACCCCACTTAAATAACGTGGGACACTGCTGCCCCAGGATATAGCCCACCATCAAGACCAACCTCCCACAACCTAACCTTCACATCAGCGTTGCTCATGTCCTGCTATTGGCAAACCCCAATCCTGTGAGCGGTGTCTGGAGGCCCATTTCACACATCTACAGCTCAACCAGCCCAAATGGAAATGAAGCTGCAGCCTCAAAATGGTGGCTGCCACTTCCTTGCAGGCACAGGTAGCCAATTGGTCTGCCGTGGTCTCACCTCTGAGCCAGAAGGTTGTGGGCTCAAACCCCGCTCCAGGATGTCAGCACAAAAATCCAGGCTGACACTCCAGTGCAATGCTGAGGGGGTGTTGCACTGTCAGAGGTGCCGTCTTTCGGATGAAGCATTAAACTGAGGCCCCATCTCTTCTCTAAAGACGGACGTAAAAGATGCCATGACCACTTTTTTGTAGAAGAGCAGGGAAGTTATCGTTGGTGTCCTGCCCGATAATTATCCTTCAAATCAACGTCACAAAGATGGATTATCCGGTCATTACTGTAATGCTGTTTGTGGGAGCTTGCTGTGTGCAAATTGGCTGTTGCGTTTCCTACATTCCAACAGTGACTACACTTCAAAATTACTTCATTGGCTGTAAAGTGCTTTGAGACGTCTGGTGATTGTGGAAAGCGCTATATAAATGCAAGTCTTTTCTTTCTCTTTCCAGCAAGTCAAAATTGACCCCAACAATACTTAGGTTGCGAAGCGGGTAATTTAAAATATACTGCATTTCCTTAAATTACAGGACACCATAAAATACCACTTTTCCTATAAGAGACAAGGAACTGTGGTGCAAGTAGTAGCTTTAAAGCGTTTGTTAGCTTTGCCTCTCTGACAAAGTAGTCAAAAAGCCTTTTTTTTTATGTTACAAACCTTTTCATTAAAATGCCATTAATATTTAAGAATACAGATTATTTTTCTTACTTAAGTCTTCAAAGCCGGGCAGTAAAATATGCTCCTAAGATTATTGAGACATTTACATAAATTGAAATTCCTGATTATATTTACTTAGAGATAAGCTACATGTTTGCAAACAGTTTTAGTTAATTATTCGCCAAACTGAATCCAGGAAGTAAATAAATCATCGAACTCTTCAGTTTTTTCAAAATATAAGAAGTGTATATCATGAAAGGTGCATGTTTTACTTGTAATAGTGATTTTTCCAACCGGTTGATCAGATTGAGGGGGGTGATCTGATCGAAATGTTCAAAACATTAGGAAGAGTTTTTTTTATTCTTTAATGGGATGTGGGTATCACTGGCAAGGCCAGCATTTGTTACCCATCCTTAATTGCCCTTGAACTGAGTAGCTTGCTAGGCCATTTCAGAGGGCAGTTAAGAATCAACCACATGACCACAAAGAGTCTCATGCAGGGCAGACCTGGTAAGGACGGCAGATTTCCTTCCAAAAAGGGCATTAGTGAACCAAGTGGGTTTTTACGACAATCGATGATAGTTTCATGGTCACCATCACCGAGACTAGCTTCATATCCCAGACTTAATAATTGAATTTAAAATTACCACCAGCTGCCATGGTGAGATTTGAACCCATGCCTCCAGAGCATTAGCCTGGGTCTCTGGAGCCCAGTGACATTACACTATGCCATGATCTACACCGTAGGATACCCGAGAAGGAATTACTTCCTCTGGTGGGGGAAATCAAGAATGAGTGGACATAAACTTAAATTTAGAGTCAAAGCATTCGAGGGGGAAATCGAGAAGCATTTTTTCAACACAATCTATGAAAGATGACAGACACATAGCAAACAATCTATTTTAGATGGGGTGACTTCATATGGTGTACCTTTGCTTGAGGCCAATTTTTGAGGGGCAGGTGCTGCCACAAGTACGGCACTGAAGCTACCGAGGTGTCTTTGTGGGTTGATGTTTTTGGCGTTCATGTCTGTTGCCAAACCGCTATAGCCACTGGTCATTGTGGTGCTGTTCGCCAGCCCAGAGGTGGTGTTGCCTTTCACCTCTATCATAAGCCAGTGACTCCTGGGTACGATATTCGATGTTTAGGTCCGTCATCTCAGGCTTGCAAGCATCCTTGAAGCAGAGCTTTGGATGTCCTACTGGTCATCTAGCCTCCAGCTACCTCAGCATACAGGAGGTCCTTGGGTACGTGACCAACTTCTATCCTGCTGACATACCCCCAAGCCAATGAAGCCACCTCTGTTTGATGAGGGCTAACAAATCTTCTTCAAGACTGTGTGGTAGAAACCTGAAATTCTCTACCAATAAAAGATTGTGGGGACAATCGGAGCTTTCAAACTCAAGATTGATAGATCTTCATTGTAAGGATATCAAGGTATATGAAGTAAGGGGAAAATACATCCCTCAATTGCCTATACTCAAGGGAATAAAATGCATCTACATTGTTAATATCTACTGATATAAGCAGGGTAAGTATACAAGAATATGAGATCAGAAGAAAGATTTGCATTTATATAGTGTGAGGAACATATCTTTTTATTTTCTGTTGGACTGTGGATTGGGATTGCAATGGCTGCAGTTTGAGAGACATGTCCACTAGAACAGGATGAGGGATATACAATGTTGCAGCCCTGGAATAGAGTGTGCCACGAAAGACAACATGGTGCCGGGAAGGAGTCCTGAACCAAGGGAGCTGCCTGACAACAGCATTTTAATTGGCTGCTGACCAGGTGACCAAGATTTTGTGTGAAGAGCAGGGTAGCAGAAAGCTCCTAGCCTGAAAGGAACAAGACCTAAAACCTCTTTCTCCTGTGTGTGGAAGATTCCAGTAGTTCCATGGCAGAAAGCTCCTGATCTGCAAAGAGAAAACATCTAAAATCTCTCTTCCTCATTTCTCTTTAACCTCTCTGAGGAAACCCTTGTAAACAGGAAGAGTGGAAAACCACTATTAGGGACATTGAAAAGCAAGTTCTCAACCAGTGAACTAAGGTGAAAGTGCTGGAAGACCATCTCATATCATCAACAAGAACTGAAAAGAATTTGGAAGACATCGATCAAAATCAACCCATCGAAGCCTGTACTCCGGAATTGATGCTATTGAACAGTTTTATCCCACCCTTAAAATCCATGATTTGTGTCGTGTGTGTATAGGGATTTAAGATAGGGGTAGAGTTTAAGTTACAGAGTTAGAAGTTAGTTCATATTTCTTTCTTTAACCACTGGCTAATGACAGTTTGTTCAATAAACAGTTATTTACTTATTAAGTTTACAAACCTGGTGCTCGTATTCTGTTAACCTAAATTAAACAGTTAGGTATAATTGGGGCAATCTGGTGGCTTGGTCAAACTTTTCACATTTGTTGGCGGCTTGGGGAACAATGCGGCTTGATATTACAGCGCACTATCCCCAGTGAGGCATGACAATAACACCTTTCAAAACCTCAGGATGTCTCAAAGTGCTTTACAGCCAATTAAGTCATTTTCAAGTGTGTTCACGGTTGTAATATAGGAAACGCAGCTGTCAATTTGCACACAGCAAACTCCCACAAATAGCAATGTGATAATAAACAAATCTATTTTTAAGTGACGTTAGTTGAGGGATAAATATTTTCTAGGACACCGGAGAGAAATCCCCAGCTCTTCTTCAAAATAGCGCAGTGGGATCTCTTACATCCACCCTGAGGGGGCAGACGGAGTCCCGGTGTAACATGTCAGCTGAAAGATGCTACCTCCGACAGTACTGCACTATGTCTGTTATGTCTTCTTGTTCCCAGAAGTTTGAAATAAGCACACTCCATTCAGTTATTTCTTGCAGCTTTCCAATGTGGCTGGTGGACTGATACATTATTGCTTGGCATGTGACTGAAGTGCGACAGTGGGATAAACATTCGCATAACAATTAGCTTCAAACTCTTTATGAATAATATAACAATATAATATCTTTGGTACTGCACTGAGTACCAGCCTAGATTTCTTTTGTGTTCAAACCTCTGTACTGGGAGCTTAAACCCAGTACTTTTTGACTCAAGTGAGTGTATCAAAGTAGAGTGTCATTTTGCTAATTATTTCAGTAGCTACAAATCTAAATAAAGCCCACAGGTCACAGACAACTCATGCACAATTGTGCGGTTAATTATATCAAGGCTGTTACCACTGCGAATGAACTGAATGCTGAATTTACAAAAGGTGTAAAGAAGAGACTGACAGATGAGAACTGAATGTTCATGAAGGTGTCACAACCATGTGGAATCGACAAGTAGCGGGCAGGGGAGGGGGTGCTGTTTAGACTCCAGAGTCTCATTTCAATGAAAATTGAACAAACAAGGCCCCAGATTTCTGCAACTGCACATCACATTCATTCTCTTGAAGCTCATTTGAAGGGGGTGGATTGGGGTTTGTTTCATTCCCACATCACAAGGTAGAATCTCAGTTACCCCTTGCTGACGTTAGTGTAACAATCTTCCATCAAGGTGGAACAGAGTTAGTACCTTCACTGGCATTGAATCCACAGTTTTAATAATAGCACACTAATGTTAAGCTGAATTTTAGGGTTTCATCTAATTCCTAACTCATGATAAACTACAAGTCCATCATTCATTTGAATTGTTTAAAAATCATTTTACCAGTGCAGACGCAATTATTTTTTCAAAACAAATAGTAAATAAAATTGATGTAAGCAAACATATAACGCAGGGCTGGAAACAACAAAGCTTCTCAAAAAAGCTCTATACTTGGGGAGTAGGGTGTTTGGGAAGCAAGGCACAATTTTGAAAATTCAAAGCCAAGTCATTTCAGACTACAGCAGTCACAAGATGTCCTGGCTGTGATATCTTTGCAGGACAAAAAGAGACTGCACATACACATGGAGTTCAAGTACCCAAATAAACTAGTTTAATCCGGTTTTGGCTTATTTACATACATACGCAAAATGTCACAAGAGGGTGCTATTGCACTCCTCCCTCCATAATGAAAAAGTTACACAATGCTCAAATTCCATACAACTTATATGCGTTTCTCGCTTTTCATTTATTTACAAATCCAACTTAACCACTGGTTTCCTATTCCTAAGAGGGTATTTCCTTCCATGAGCCAAACTTTCAAAATTTGGGGAAGGGCCTGGACCAATCTGGGCCTGAGTCTGAGGAGAGGTTGACCTTCCTAAGTTTTCTACTTCATCAGACAAGCCTGTCTGACTCTTGACTCAGATCTGAAATAGGTTCAGGCACAACTTGTATTGGAGTAACTATTGGCACTCGCATCCCAACTTCCAATTCATCAGATTCATCCGATTTTTTCCCAACATCCTTCTTCATGAACCTCCGAAAGGTAAAATATGATCGATATGTACAAGAGAAATTCTAAAGATGACTTCAAACTCCACAGTAGTGTTTTCAGGAGGAAAACCAAGAACTATAAATTTAAGAACTGCCTTAGCCGCAAACAACAGCACGAAGAACTTATAATCAGTGAACACTCTATTTGTTTGCCTTTACATGTTGCCGTGAAGCTATTAATGTATATATTATTGGAATTTGTTTTAAAAATAGAGCTTTAGTCTGTGGGTGTGTCTTAATTGGAGTAAAGCCGGCTAGTCTGGGTGCTTTGATGTATACTCATTTCGAAATGTAAGAGAGTGCATTTGCATTTTGTTGAATGGAGCATTCAAGAAGGGAAGTGAACTCTGGCACCTAGCTAGCAGAGACCAAGCAATGTTTATATTACTAATAACATTGGTACTATGAAAGGGGTTTTATCGTTAGAAGAGGTAGAGTTCAAAGGGCTGGGGATACAATGAGAATTTATATTCAATGAGATGTGCTAAGTATAAAAGATAGCAGTTGTGTATGTGCAGGGCAGAGGCAATGAAAGATCAAAGCCTGTAAGCCTACCACTGTGTCTGCAGAGGAACCAAACTGAAAGGAGCCTCATTTTGAATTTGTACGGTTAAATACTTTGCCTGGTGTCTGCTCAAAGTCTACGGATTGCTGTTGCCTTAGTGGAGATTAGTCTGGGAATTTATTAAAAGTTATGATAGTAGTAATTTGTAGCCATGTGTATGTGTTTAATGTGTTGTAACTTGATAAAATGTTTCACATAGTTTAATATAAAACCTCTTGAGAACTGGTGGTCTGATTCCTGAATTTAGAGCTGCATCTCAAACATACCACTTAAATTTTAGGTTATGACAGTTGTTTAAAGTTTCCCTCTGGAATTTTTTAATAACTCAGATTTACCAACTGCTGGGTCATAACAAGGTTCAATGTTAATTTGGCCACAAGTCAACCTCCTCTACTTTGTAACTTGTATTTTTGCATACTTGTGTGCGTGCTGTGATGGACGGAATGTGTGTGTAGCTTTTTAATATCTTAAGTATCTTTCTTTACCTGGGTGGGTCTTTAGAACAATAAAACCTAACCCCCTCCTTGTTTAAACTCAAGAAAGCCTGTCTGACTGAATTCTTTGCAATCAGCACATAAACAGACAAGTACATACACTGAATTAACATAGTCATCCTTTTAATTTTTTTTTAAAACCTGTTATGATCAATTGAGTGGGGAAAAGAAGTGAAGTCCTTCCACGCTTCCTCACCTGGCCGTAACAGATATTGCCATTCCTTCATCCCTGGGCCAAAATACTGGAATTCCCTATTGAACAGCACTGTGGGTAGCTACACTACATGGGCTGTAGTGATTCAAGGAGGCAGTACATAAAACCATAAACCGATTATCTGGTGATTATTACAAAGCTGTTTGTGGGAGCTTGCTGGGTGCAAATTGGGTGCCAGGCTTCTTACATTACAACAGTGACCACACTTTCAAAGTACTGAATTGGCTGTAAAGCACTTTGGGACATCCTGAGGTGCTGTATAAAAATGCAAGTTCCTTGCTTCTTTTTCATAGAATGGTTACAGCACAGAAGGAGACCATTCGGTCCATAGTGCCTGTACTGGTCCTTTGAAGTAACAATTCATCTATTGCCACTCCTCTGCCTTTTCCTGTGGCCCTGCACATATTTCCTTTTCAGATAGTGATCCAGTTCCCTTTTGAAAGCCTCAATTGACCCTGCCTCGACCACGCACTCAGGCAGTGCATTCCAGACCCTAACCATTCACTACGTTAATATGTTTTTCCTCATGTTTACCAAGTACATTAAATATGCCCTCTGGCTCTTGGTCCTTCCACCAATGGGAACAGTTTCTCCCTATCTACTCTGTCTAAACCTCTCAATTTTGAATACCTTAAATACATGGGTTTTATATTTGCCATTTCAATACACCTCTGCTATAAAGTGCATATGAAGCCTGTGCTTTCCAGTTTAGTGTCGTACATGATTGTGTGTGGAGGATGGATGACTAACTGTATAGTCGCTCATTGATTTGCCAAGTAGTGACCACTACCAGAAGCTGATATCAATACAGTAGCAGTGAGCAAGTCCTAAAGTGCAGACATAGCTATTGGTAGTCACTGATGTGAAAGCCCACACAGACTCCCAACGTGCTACAACCCATTGCCTAAGCCTGTTTCTAAAGGCCTGTAACATTACATTAGGAACTTCAAGTACAGAATTAAACAGCACAATTATAAAATGGTCTTCAGTATGCAGTAGCTGGAAGAAGGCAACTAATGCTCCGCTCCAGCAGAAGCCAAGTGATTGGGCGTTGCAGCAGAATGGTGAGCAAAGTAACTTAATAGTTAGCTGCACTGCGCGCAAAGTTTGGCACTAAACAGCAATTCTGAATTGAGCCTAAACAGGGTAAAGGCAAGTTCAAAACTGCTGCCAGTCAGCACGCGTCTGTACATGATCAGCACTTGATCCCGGGATGAGTCTCCGGGTAAAATCTTCTGGGTTGAGGTCCCGCTCTACAAACTTGAGCATATCATGAGCTCGACACTCCCTGCGCTGCACTGCCAAAATCACCGTCTTTTGAATGAGGCTTTCAACCTGCCCTTTCGTGTGGATGTATCAGGTCCCATGGCACTATTCCGAAGGGCAGCAGGGTTGAGCCCTGGCCAACATTTATCCCTCAGCCAACATCATGAAGATCAGGTTATCTGGTCATTATCACATTGCCAATTGTGGGAGGTTGCTGTGTTCAAATTGGTGCTGCGTTTCGGACATTACAACACAAAAAGTACTTCACTGGATGGAAAGCGCTTTGGGACATTCTGAGGTCATGAAAGGCACTATTTAAATGCAAGTCTTTCTTTCATTAATCATTCAAAACATTCCAATGGAGGGATGCCAATTTTGTACGGGACAGTGAGCTGGACTGGCCAAGGGCATCCCCTAGCTACACTTAAATTTTGTGATGCTCACCATGCTACCTCTGTGCCAAACCGTATGGAAACCCGGTGCATGGATTCCATTGGGTCTGCCATATGGGTTGGCTTGAATGTGGCTGGCCACATGCATATTGTATTAGAGATCATTAAAACCATAAAGAAATATAACTTTTTGTTACAGCAACTCAAACGTTTACCGTCCCACAGGTTATCCACACAGTAGAGACAGAGGGTGCGGAGACCAGCCTGCGTGGGATCCATTCACCAACTTGTCAGTCGAAACCCAATGCTTCATTTCAGGCCTGGGAATAGTAGCATTGTGGCTCTGTCACTGGGATAGTAATCCAGAGGCCTGGACGTAAGAGGCATGAGTTCAAATTCCACCATGGCGGCTGGAGAATTAAATTCAATTAATTAATAAATCTGGAATAAAATGCTAGTCTCAATAGTAATGCTCTACCGAATTGTCGTTAAAAACCTGGCTATCTGGTTCACTAATGCCCTTCAGGGAGGGAATCTGTCCTCCTCACCCGGTCTGGCCGACACTTGACTCCAGTTCCACAGCATTGTAATTGACTCTGAACTACCCTCCAAAGTGGCCTAGCAAGCCATGCAGCTATATCAAACGGTTACAGAACAGCCCTGTAGATGTACCTATACCATATGGACTACAGCAGTTGAAGAAGATAGCTCACCACCACATTCCCGGGCACAATTAGGGGTGGGTCAATAGATGCTGGCCTAGCCAGTACTCATCCCAAAAATAAATTTTGAAGAGAAAGAGAGAGAGAGAGAGATCGCTATAGACTATATCAAATCATCTCAGGAAACTGCTGACTACATTAAAAGGTGCCCTCTGTGAAAATGTAATAACTGGCATCTATAAAAGAGCACTCATCCGAAATCTGATCTCCAGGCACGCTGCTTTGGTAAGTGATACATTATACTTCAGCCATGCGAGTTCCAGCAGCAAAACCTGCTTCTAAACAGGAAAGGATCAATTTCAAATCCATTTCCTATTCGCAAAAGGCTTCGTCTTTCAGTCTAGCATTTTGAGTTTTGCCAATAAAGCTGGAATGTTTTCATAGGTACGTTTTTTTTTATAAACGGTCCGTCAACAGATGGCTCTCTTTGTGTCAGTGCGAAGTTCCAGCATGTTTTGTGCCACAAGATCAGCACGATTGACATTCAAAGACTGTTCATATGCTAATAGTTCTGCTCAGTGTACATTGCCCATACAGTACAAAGACAACCCCTACTATGTAAAGGTCAGCGTGTTACGGGAAAATAATCAGCACTGCTTTTGGTCATGAATATAAGACTAAGTTGTCTCCCATCCACCTCCTCTGTCTGTCCCCCACATACATTTCTAAGAGGCCTCAGAATGCTAAACCTTCTTTTCATTCAGAGATTATTTGCTGTGCAGTGATAAGATTCAGTGAATGCAAAAAAGAATGCATCTGTTTGCAGGCAAAATTCATTATATCAGGCACGGGAGTGTGGGGTGTTTGTGATGATAAAAAACAGACAATGCTGGAAAAGCTCAGCGGATCTGGCAGCATCTGTGGAGAGACGAAACAGAGATAACGTTTCAAGTCCAATATGGCTCTTCTTCAGAACTTAACTTGTGTGCGCACACGTGTCACACTGCACTCGGAATCCGAGTTGCTGTGGCAACACGCGCTTTTACATGCATGTTGTAGGCTGGAACTATGGATAGTGATGGTAGAGGCTCCAACTTTCTTTCCATCACACGGCCGACCAGGAATCTCCCCCCGCTCTTGCCGCCTGCCATTGGGTGTGTGTCGGAAGGACTTGCAGGTTGATAGTCAACCTGTTTGGCCATATTACAAACATACCTTCCGAGGCCATTGAGCCCTGGATTGGTACTCGAGCCCAGAGCTTCTGGCTCAGAGGCAGGTGTGTGACCCACTACACCATGAGACCTCTTTGGGAGAGCAGGTACAGGCCAATAACTCAGTGGCTCAGCCCCACAATGTGAGTTAAGCAGCTTTCTATTTTCTGACCCTTCTTCTGCGCAGAAGATGAAACATAAATAGCAATACATTGTCAAGGCCTGTAAAACAATTACCTCAGAAGGTGAGAGTTTAACCAACCATTTTATAACACCAAAGAAGCTCTTACATCGGTGTGCCTGATTTCAAGCATTGCTGGTGTTATCACGGTGAGAGCAACAGGGAGTTAACTAACAACTGTTGCAACGCTGATCAACACACCCCAAGCACAGAGTTGAGCTGTATGAAGGTTGCTAGGGAAGACTCCTTGGCGATGAAGAAAAACGTAGAATACATTTATGGGCCAGAATTTTCCGGCCACTTCCACCAGCGGCGGGATCTTCCGGTCCTGCCGAAGGCGTTTGAACAGCCCCCGCTGCGACAGGGCCAGGAAATTCCGCCCATAGAATACAAAAAAAATAGGTCTTAAATTATTCGCACGTTATGGCTTTATCCCATTGCAAAAGGTGTTTCAGATTATTAAAGACTTTGATTGGGCAGATAGAGAGAAAATACTTCCTCACGGGGATGTGACTGACTATCAGGGACATGCATAACCAGGGAAGGATGATTTCGAAAGGAAATTGGATGGGCACTTGAGGGGAATAAACTTGCAGAGATGCAGGGTTACAGCAGGGGAATGAGACTGATTGGATTGCTCTAAAAAGGGAAAGCATAGACTTGATGGGCTGAATAGCCTCCAACTCCATAATGACTCCATCATAGCGGGAGTCCAGACCAAGGTGACAGAACCTTACAATTAGAACCATGCCATTTAGGGATGATGTCAGGAAACACTTCTTTACACAATGAGTAGTGGAAACTTGGATCTACATAATGCCTTTAGCATAGTGAAACATCCCAAGGCGCCGGAACAGTAATGTAGCAAAACAGTCCCAAAGGCTAGGTCAATGAAAATTTCACAATTAAGATTAAGAATGTTCTTGCATAACAAGATAAAGGTTTAAGGTGAGCAGATGTTTATAAATCACCTAGACCTAAATGAATGGCGAACAGGATTGAGGGGCTGAGTGGCCTCCTCCTGTTTCTACCTTCACTTAAGCAATCATCAGCAGAACTTACACTGCGGGGGCCCACAAACAAATCACTTCATTCCCAAGTTTTGCACCAGTGTTTTTTTTCTTCATAGGCTGAACTATTGTCCATTGAGAACAAAGTAGTTAAGTATTGTACAGTCATGGTGACTCATGGGGGGAAAAAGCACTTCAGAAAATGAATGCTAAATGCCAAAACCAGATAACTTAGAAATCAAACAACAATAGAAAACATGGCTGTTTTCTATACTGTCTCTCTTCCCTCTCCTTTCACCCATCAGCCCTGTGCTCACTGATCGACATTGAGTCCTGGTCTAGCATCACCTCAGTTTTAAAATTCTCATCCCTTGTTCTCAAATCTCTTCACAGCCTCATCCACCTCTGTAATCTCCTCCAACCCTGAGAGATATCTGTGCTCCTCCAATTCTGACCTCTTGCGCATCTCTGACATTCCTCACTCCACCATCAGCGGTCCTGTCACTGGGTGACTAGGCCCCAAGTTCTGGAATTCCTTCCATGAACCTCTCTACCTCGCTCTCCTGCTTTAGGGCACTCTTGGACAAATACCGAAAAGTTAGGTCCCAGTATCTGCCCACAATGTGCATCCACACACATGCACTTCTAGTACTGGTCACTGAAGAGTGAGCATGAATAAAAACCCTTTCACTTCGCTCAAGGGGTCTGTGACCACCATCCTCAATGGATCCAATGCCAACCCCCATGATTATGGAAATTCTACATCTGTTGATAATGCTCCTGTGAAGTGCCTTGGGGTCTTTCACCATTTTAAAGTTGATATATAAATATGAATATGATTGGGCTCATCAACCCTCCAGGACTGGCCTGGAGTCTCTAGGAATTGAAGATCAATCTCCAGGACACTGCTATAAGACCATAAGATACAGGAGCAGAAGTAGGCCATTTGGCCCATCAAGTCTGCTCTGCCATTCAATGAGATCATGGCTGATCTGATAATCCTCAACTCCACTTTCCTGCCTTTTCCCCATAACCCTTGATTCCCTTACTGATAAAAAATCTGTCTATCTCAGCCTTGAATATATATAACAACCCAACCTCTACAACCCTCTGCGGTAAAGAATTCCACAGGTTAACTACCCTCAGAGAAGAAATTCCTCCTCATCTTTGTTTCAAATGGGTGACCCTTTGCTCTGAGATTATGCCCTCTGGTCCTAGGCTCTCCCACAAGGGGAAATAGCCTCTCAGCATCTACCCTAACACAATCTTAGATGTTTCAATAAGGTCACCTCTCATTCTTCTAAACTCCAATGAGTACAGGCCCAACCTACTCAACCTCTCCTCATAAGAAAATCCCTCCCTACCCGGAATCAATCTAGTGAACCTTCTCTGGACTGCCTCCAATGCCAGTATATCTTTCCTTAGATAAGGGGACCAAAACTGTTCACTGTATTCTAGGTGTGGTCTAACTAGTGCCTTGTATAGTTTTAGCAAGACTTCCCTATTTTTATACTCATGCACAAGGACTCCCAAACCCCTCTGTGCTGCAGCTTTCTGCAGTCTTTCTCCATTTAAATAATATTCAGCTCCTCTATTTTTCCTGCCAAAGTGCTTAACCTCGCATTTTCCCACATTATATTCATCTGTCACTTTTTTGCCCACTCATTTAACCTACATCCTTCTGTAGGATCTGTCATCCTCACCACTTGCCCACCGACCTATTTTTGTATCTTCTGCAAATTTGGCAATAGTACATTCACTTCCCTCATCTAACCTCATTAATATATATTGTAAATAATTGTGAGCCCTGCACTGATCCCTGTGGCACTCCACTAGTTACAGGTTGTCATCCTGAAAATGCCCCATAATCCCAACTCTGTCTTCTATTAGTTAGCCAATCCTCTATCCATGCTAACATACCACCCCCAACACCATGGGCTCTTATCTTATTAAGTAGTCTTACATGTGCTAAGTACAACCACGGAGAAAAATCATCGGGATATTAAAAAAGGTTGGGCTTTTTTGTTATTTACATTAAACATTTCTGTTTTAAAGATATAAACATATTGAAAATGAGGGGGTGGGGTGGGGGAGAGAGAGGCTGTTTGGCTGGTAATCAAACATCATCCAATTGAGTAATGCATTCCAATTGGTGTAGGAAGGCAGTGTGTCATTAGGATGGATGCATTGGCTGACTAATGGCTGGGGGCGTGGGGGCAAGTCATGTGATGAAACCTCCAGGAATACATTTAACCACAGCTGGCCACCCTCGTCATGGACGATAGCACTGAGCACATATTATTTGTAATTTATCGTCTAGCACCAACCATCTCCAAGAAACAACCCCTTCCTGCAGGAGTCTGACAATTCCCACTTCCCACACTGGTTATCCTTGTGGTCAGGAGCACTCGGTCAGGGGTGTCTGGGCTGTTGTCCACATCAAGCACAAGAGTTATGATTGTTAAAGCACATTGCAACCGTCAGAGAAAGATCAGTCCGGGATAGATTTCTGAGGTGACCAATGTTAGAAATGCATTGTCATCTGGTCCTTCCAATTTAATGGCATAATCTGAGGTTTGACAATAACTTGCATTGATATAGTGCCTTTAATGTAGGCACCTTACGGCGCATTATGAAACAAAATTTGACACCGAGCCGGATAAGGGGATATTTGGAGAGGGGACCAAAAGGTTTGGTCAAAGAGGTAGACTTTCAGGAGTCTTAAAAGGAGGAGTGAGGGGTGGAGGGAATTCCAGAGTTTTGGGTGCAGGCGGCTGAAGGCACAGCTGGCAATGATGGAGCGATGAAAGGAGGGGGTGCACAAGAGGCCAGGATTGGGGAAAATACAATAACTTCCATTAGAAGTAAAATTTTTTAAAAATACACAGTTCCAAAATGCAGTGTGTTTCAACCTTGCGTAAACTCAAGCTCGAGTGAAAACAATGACTACTGAATGAAAACAGGACTACTGAAAAATGGATTTGCTCTCATACCTGCAAGTGGAGTGGTTAGATTTTTAATCTGCTGCTGTGGTCACCTGAGCTACTATCCATCCTTTTTTAACAAAGGTCCCCAGATGTGACTAGTGGATTTTGCAAGTGAACGGATTTAAAAACTCCCAGCCTTCACCATTCTTAAGGCACACTTCAGTGAGAGTTGTTTGACCGACAGTGGGCAACTCGTCACCCATTCTGCAGCGTTTCACGGTTGCTAAGTAATAGAGCTCTGTGAACGAGCTCTGTGAACGATGCATTCAGCAAAATTTGTAATCATGAGCAGTCATTTTGATTTGCCTTTTCCAACCTTCGAATGGCAGTGCCTTTGCTTTTGTTTCTCTTGCGAAATAAATTTAATATAATAATGTTCTCACAAAAGCCGAAACAATACTTTAATATCACGTTGGATTGTTATCTGAAAGCACGCATTCTGTCTCCTTAATGACCATTGCTGTCAGTCATCCATCACACGGAATACTTTATCATTTGATTAGTGGAGGTCAAAGTGAGCAGAGGCTTTCATAGCTTCGTTGAAACCTATTGGCCCACAGCTTGAAAGATGGACTGATTTGCACTAATGTAGAAGCAAAAATACTGTGGATGCTGGAAACCTGAGGTAAAAACAAGAAAATGCTGGAAATACTCAGAGAGAGAGAGAGAGAGAGAGAGAGAGAAGCAACATTTCAGGTTCGGATGACCTGATTTATTCCTTTATTCTTTCACGGGGATGTGGATGTCGCTGCAAAGCTGGCATTTACCATCCATCCCGTGAGCTGAGTGGTTTGCTGGGCCAGTTCAGAGTCAACCACGTTGCTCTGGAGCTGGAGTCGCACGTAGGCCAGACCAGCTAAGGATGGTAGATTCCTTTCCCTAAAGGGCATGAGGTGAACTGGGTTTTTACAACAATCGATGATAGCTTCATGGTCACCATTACTGGAATATAGCTTTATATTCCGGGTTTTATTAATTGGATTTATTATTTTAATCTTGAACCCATGCCCCTGGAGGATTAGCCTGGGCCTCTGGATTACTAGCCCAGTGACTGTAACACTAAGCTACCATCTGCCGATGCTGTAACACCTTTCCAAATTTATCTTGTGGCAAACAAAATACAAAAATAAAAGAATGACCCTTCCGCTCGACAGTGCGAATCTGTTTTTCGGTGGTATGGTTGATGGGCAAAGGTTGACAAGGACATAAAGGAGAACTCCCCTGCTCTAAGAAGCAGCACCATAGAACCTTTACATTCACCTGAGAGGGTAGACAGGGCCTTGGTTTAATGTTTCATTTGCACCTCGAATAGTGTTAGGCTCCCTCATTACTGCACTGGGAGTGTCAGCCTGGAGTAGGTGCACAGCTCTCTGAAGTAGCAAATGAACCTGCAACAATCTGACTTCAAAGTGAGAGTGCTAGCACCACTGAGTCAAGGCTGACCACTCAACACTGATGGTGCTTAATTCCCAAGGCTGCAGTATGACTGTGTATTCCACTTGTAGCCCCACAACCCTCGAAGATATTTGCGCTCCTCTACTTCTGGCCTCTTGCGCATCCCCAATTTTAATCGGTCCACCACTGGTGACCATTCCTTCAGCTGCACAGGCCACAAGCTCCAAGGTACCTTCCCTAAACCTCTCCATCACTCGATGTCCCTTTCCTCCTATAAGACACTCCTTAAAATGAACTCCGTTTGACCAAGCTTTTGATCACCTGCCCTAATATCTCCTTATGTGGCTTGGTGTCATACTTTGTTTCCTAATGCTCCCGCGTAGTGTCCTGGCAGGTTTTGTTGCATTAAAAGGTGCCATACAAATATAAGTTGTTGTTGTTGTACAGTCTGTTACACAGAACTACGTGGGAGACACGGCCCAGAAATGGGCCTTTCAACCCAACCAGTCCAGGGGTCTTTATGCTCCATTCGAGCCTCCGTCCAATCTATCATAACCCTCTGTTCCCTTCTCCCTCATATCCTGGTCGAGCCTCCTCCTTAAGCGCCTCTATCCCTGCGGCAGCGAGTTCCACATTCTCACCACCCTCTGGGTGAGAGGAAGTTTCTCCTGAATTCCCTACTGGTGACTGTCTTGGCCTCTCGTTACACTCCTGCCCACAAAAAAGGAAACTATTGCTCCAGTGACATTTTTTAAAAATTTTATTTCTTTAGTTGTGAAAGCGGGAATAGTGCCATCCCAAAAGCACACCTTTCTCATTGGTTCCTAACATCTCGCTCCTACGTCTACAGACTTCGTACAAACTGTTTTGCTCAGCAAAAGTCGCTGCCCACGGGCTTTTGTTTGACTTTGCCACCTGTCAGGAGCGAAGAGGGAAGCTGGGAATATTCCCGTTAGAGCAGAGGAGGCCCAGGGGAAATTTAACACCAAGGCAATTCAAAACGATGATGAGGGGGTGTGACAGAGAAAATAAAGAGAAACTGTTTCCACGGGTGGGAGGGTTGGTAACCAGCGAGGTCCAGAATTAAAGATAATTGGCAAGAGAATCAGAGGGGAGATGTGGAGATTTTTGTTAAACGTAGTGAGTTGATACAGTGTGGAATGTGCTGCCTGAAAAAGGGTGGTGGAAGCAGACTTAATCGTCATTTTCAAAAGGGAATTGGATAAATATTTGAAAAAAAAAGGACAATTTCCTGGCCAATAGGGAAAGAGCGGTGGAGGGAAGTAGGCAGAGGGGTGGGGAGGGGAAAGGAAGAACTGGTTTATCCTCAACTGAAAGACCAGTGTCCACATCACGCTTTCGGAAGGGTGTGAAGATATTAGAGGGTGCAGGAAAAAACTTACGAGAATGGTTCCTGGGATGAGGGACTTCAGTTAGGTGGGCAGATTGGAGAAGCTGAGGCTGTGCTCCTTGGAGAAGGGGCAGAGAGGAGAATTTGATTGAGGTGTTCAAAATCACGAAGGGTCCAGACAGAGCAGACAGGGATGAATGGTTCTCATTGGTGGAAGGGTCGAAGACACCAATTTACAGCAAGAGACGATAGGAGGAAAAACATTTTTGCAAGCGAGTGGCTAGGGTTTGGAATACACTGCCTGAGAGTGCGGTGGAGGCAGATTCAATCTTGGATTTCAAAAGGGAATTGGGTAATTATCTTAAGAGCAAACAATTGCAGGGCTAGGGGGAAAACGCTGGTGAGTAGGACTAGCTGGGTTGCTCCTGCAAAGCTGGCAAGCACTTGACAGGCTGAATGGCCTCCATCTGTGCGTGTAAACATTCTATGATACGATTCCATGAATTGGATAGTCCTTTCAAAAAGCCAGCACAGGCACAATGGGCCCAATGGCCTTCGGTGCTGTATGTTTCTATGAATATAGCAGCGCAATGCTATCACTCTTGGCTATCATTTCTAAGTTGAGGATCATCTGCAGAACATTTTCATTGGCCACACAAGACTTGAGAGCTCAAGAAATGCAAAGAATTTGACAATTAATTAATTAATAAAACGTATTGGACGCTCCTTAAGCGCTGCAGGGGCAACTCCAACTTTCCCTTTTAGATCTCAAACTTTAAGAAGAAAAGAATGATGGCTAGGATTTCTGTAACCATCATTCTGTAGCAAAAATGTATTCATTGCTGTCATCCAATTGAAATGTCATTCCTACTCCAAGATGTGCTCATTGCTTGTGATTGCAATCCATCTTCAAATAGCCAATTGAAGATTTCGAGATGTATTTTCATGTTCCAGCTCATGTTATAGATGGTTTTCACCCTTCAAGTTATTATTTATTTATTCCCTTTTTTGGATTGATTAATTCTGAACACTTAATTTTTTTTTTTATTCGTTCAAGGGATGTGGGCGTCGCTGGCGAGGCTCATATTTATAGCCCAGAGGGAATTTTAAGAGTCAACCACATTGCTGTGGGTCTGGAGTCCCATGTAGGCCAGACCAGGTAAGGATGGTAGATTTCCTTCCCTAAAGAGCATTAGTGAATCAGATGGGGTTTTTACAACAATCAACAATGGTTTCATGGTCATCATCAGACTTTTAATTCCAGATTTTTTATTGAATTCAAATTCCAGCGGATGCTGTGGGATTTCAACCCAGGTGCCCAGCGCGTTACCCAGGGTCTCTGGGTAACCAGACCAGTGACAATACCACTACCACAATACCACTCTCCTTAAACAATAACAAGTTTCACTTGTATAGCACCTTTGATAGAGTAAATTGTCCCAAGACACTTCACAAGAACGTTATCGAACAAAATTTGACACTGAGTCACATTAGGAGATGTTCAAACAGGTGACTGAAAGCTTGCTCAAAGGGGTAGGTTATAGGGCTTAAAGTAGGAAAGCATAGTTGAGAGACAGAGGTGCAGGGTAGTTATTCCAGAGTTTAGGGCCTAAGCAACTGAGGGCGTGGCCACCAATGCTGGAGTGATTAAAATTGGGAATGCGCAGGAGGCCAGAACTGGAGGAGTGGAGGGCTGGAGGAGGTTGCAATAGATGGGGGGGGGATTTCAAAACAACGATGAGAATTTTAAAATTGAGGCCTCGCTTAACCAGGGGCCAGAGTTTCGCTGAGTCGAGGTGACTCTGGAGACTTTTAAAAATGGCAGGAGGGACCTGGATGCAGATGCCCCACTTCCAGCTGATGCCATTTTTTCCATATCTAAGTGAACCTGTTAAACCAAGGCAAGTTTGCTGAGTCCAGGAATTTCCTGACTTGAGCTACCCACCCAACCCCAGGAGTCAAAGTAGGACAGCAAGATGGTAAGCGAGGGGGGTGCTTAGCACAAGTTAGGATATGAGCAGCAAAGTTTTGGATGACCTCAAACTTACAGAGGATGGAAGACGTGAGGCGAGGCAGATCATTGAAACAATGAAGTCTAGAGGTAGCAAAAGTCACAGGTGAGGTTTTCAGTAGCAGAATAGCTGAGCTGGCTGGAGACAGGAAATGCTAGGTTGTTTATTGAACACATCTCCCCTTGACATTCAATGACATTACCATCGCTGAATCCCCTATCAACATCCTGGGGGTTACCATTGACAAGAAACTGAACGGGACCAGCCATCTAAACACTGTAGCTACAAGAGCAGGTCAGAGGTTAGTAATCCTGCAACGAGTAACTCACCTCCTGACTCCCCAAAGCCTGTCCATCATCTACAAGGCACAAGTCAGGAGTGTGATGGAATACTCCCCACTTGCCTGGATGAGTGCAGCTCCCACAACACTCAAAAAGCTTGACAACATCCAGGACAAAGCAGCCCCGCTTGACTGGCACCCCATCCACAAACATTCACTCCCTCCACCACTGATGCACTGTGGTAGCAGCGTGTACCATCTGAAGATGCACTGCAGTAACTCCATACCAAAGCTCCATCGACTGCACCATCCATCTAGGAGGACAAGAACTGCAGATGCATGGGAACACCACCACTTGCAAGAAGTTCCCCTCCAAGCCACACACCATCCGGAATTGGAAATATACCGCCTTCCTTCACTGCAGCTGGGCCAGAATCCTGGAACTCCCTCCCTAACAGCACCCGTGGGTGTACCTACACCACACGGACTGCAGCGGTTCAAAGTGGCAGCTCACCACCACCTTCTCAAGGGCAATTAGGGACGGCCAATAAATGCAGGGCCCAGCCAATGACATCCACATCCTGTGAAAGAATTTAAAAAAAACCAAAATACTTGCATCTCAACTGATCTTCTATTCTCATTGTTCCGACATCCAAATTAAGAATTAAAATTTGTGTAGAGTTGATGACGTGTGCGACATTAAACAATTATTCATAATGTAGTTTCACTACTTTAGTTTGTTTCTCTGTTTCCCAAGAGTTAGTACTCAGGAGTAACAGTACATCTTTGCAAGATACTGAACACCTTTTTACCTAAAACAGAACCAGAAGCATACACACTGTTACATAGATTACATCAGGAGAGAAAAAAATGCCTTGACTGGGAGGAGAGCATGGATCTGAAACCAACAACAGTCTGTGGTTCCAAATGCTTCACTGGGGCATCGGACTTAATTTGACGACAAGCCAGACGATGAGATGGCAGAAGAGGTTTATGAAGCATATTAAAGGAGGCGGGGAGGGGGGTGGGGGAAAAGCTGAGGAAAGGAATTCCAGAGCGGTCTAGCTGCCAATGGCGGAGCAGTGGAAACTGGGGTCACTCAGGTGGCCAGAATTGGAACATTCTTTACCGAAATTGGAGATGATGGAGCGTCAATGTAATCCAAGAACATCAACCATCTATTAAACGTATCCATACAGCCATTGTCTTCACCACAGGCAGTGCGATACACAGTGATTATACATACAGGGGCTGATATCGACAGTGTGAAAAAAGACTGTGTCCTCTGGATAACCTTAGGAAGATTATACATGTTTCCTCTGGTAAGGGAATCAGGAATGAGGAGATGTAATCTTAAAAATCAGAGCTGGGCCATTTAGGTGGAATAAAAACACACACAAAAGGGTCATAGAAATCTGGAATTCTCTCGCCAAAGCAATGTCAATGCTGGGTCAATTGAAGCTTTTAAAGGCTGAGATTGATTATTTGCGTTAAAAATAGACTAAAAGGCTTGCATTAAAATTGCTCTTTTCATGACCTCAGATGTTTAATGCGCTGCACACCCATTTTTCTGAATTGTGGACACTGCCGAATGAAGTGTAGTCACTGTCGTGGCAGCCAATTTGCACACAGCAAGCTCTCGCAGACAGCAATGAATTATTAACCGGGCAGTCTGCTTTTGTGATGTTGACTGAAGGATAGATTTTGGTTGAAACATGGGATGACGCCCCTGCTCTTCAGAATGGTGCCATGGGATCTTTTACACCCGCCCAAGCAGGAAGATGGGGCCTCATTTTAATGTCTCAGCCAAAGGACAGCACCTCTGGTAATGCAGCACTGCACTGGAGTGTCGGCCTTAACTTTTGTGCTCAGCCCCTAGAGTGGTACTTGAACCCGAATCTTGCGACTTGAGGCTAGAGCGCGACCAGCTGAGCCACAGCTGACGGCCTTATGTAGGGGTATCAAGGGATAATGGAGCTGAGGTCGGAAAATGGACTTGAAGTGCAAGTTAGCTTTGATCTAATTAAGTAAGTGAAGCAGAATCGATTGGGCTGAAAGGCTTAGATCTGTTCCCATGGGCTGGATTTTACGGTTTCTGGTGGGCTGAGGGAAACGGAACGGTGAGTGAGTGGCTTCCGCTGCCTCAGCGCGGTGAATCAACATTGGGCAGCAATTAGCAGCCGCTCGGCAGGAAGGTGACCAACTAGCATTGGGCGGGGTGGGGGGTGGGGTTCCCAATCGAGCATCTAGGCCGGGAGGTCAGGAAGAAGAGAGGGGTTATGCTGTGACCCGGTGGTCAGCCAAGGCCACCAATTTAAAAGCCCCCTTTGCCCCTCTCTCACTCTCCTTATTTCTTACAGCAGCCTAAAAAACTGTGAATAAGTGAAGGCCGATAACATCCAAATGCCGCTACCTTCAGCGGCAGAGTCTGCTGCTACATGCAGCCACCGTCTCGTTTCTAGGCCTTTCTATCCACCCTTGTACCTCCCCCCACCCCCTCCTCGTTACCTGGTGTGAATCGCTCCCGAACGTTTTCCCATACGACCCCCGGAAAACGGGAATGGGCAATGAAAAGTTTGTAGTCAGTTGTGTCTCAAAAAGCTCGTTAATTAATTTTTTTCAAAATGGCGGGCAAGCTCCCGATTTCGGCACCCGTTCGCCTCCCGTAATATCGGAGACTTGGCGTGATGATCTCGGATCGCTGACCCAATGCCATCACGCCACATTTTTATGGGGAGGGCGGCCGTAAAATTCAGCCCCCACGTGTTGCAGGGAGCAACGAAGGGAACACAGAAATAAAAACCACTCAGTGCTGGCAAAACTCAGCAGGTCTGGTAGCATCTGCGGAGAGAGAGAGAAAGAAACAGGAGTTAACGTTTCATGTCCATAACGACTCTTCTCCAGAGCTGGACACTGGAACAAGTGGACATTGCGTCAGGTATCGATGGCTTCTCCAATAGAAACCAGACCAAAAAGGTGCTGGCTGATTCAGAGAGATTGGGTTTGCTGTGTAGATGATTAGGCAGCATTGAAACAGATCAACTGCTGCATACGATTTGACCAAGTTTTATGGAACTGAACACTAATCCCATTGATAAAAACAAAAAGCTAAAAGCTACTGTGGATGCTGGAAATCCAAAACAAAAACAGAATTACCTGGAAAAACTCAGCAGGTCTGGCAGCATCGGTGGAGAAGAAAACAGTTGACGTTTCGAGTCCTCACGACCCTTCGGCAGAAGGGTCGTGAGGACTCGAAACGTCAACTGTTTTCTTCTCCACCGATGCTGCCAGACCTGCTGACTAATCCCGCAGAGTTTAGTGACAGCGTTGTAAACCATTCCTTTCTCTGTGTACAAACATTGGGGGCAGAGCGAGGCAAGTTATATCCTTTCTGTGCTAGCCGCTGGAATGAAATTGTAAAACCCATTTCAATTCTGCTCCCACCAAACACAGAGGAAATTTCTTCCATTCCATTAGAAAAGGTCTCGTGGCCAAACTCAATATGGGTACAGTTAGGAATTGTAGTCACAGTGGGACAAGGAGAAGGGAACTTGAAGGAATTATTTCATACCAATTTTCCTCAGATGCTTTTAAACGGAAGCAGCAGCAGCAGCAGCTCGGTCTTTAGCTTTTTATTTAGTGCCTTCACTTTTCTGTTTATTTTTTTTTAATATTAGGTTAAGTGAAAAATATACACAGTCTGCATTCTTCCAGGTACATGGACAGATGCCAAGGTAACCAGTCTGCTCTGGATGAGTTCCAGATACTTTTGTTCATGTTCGAGAAGTCCACTTCCACAGGCCTCTGGGACAGCGGGCCACACGGAGAACAATGAATCCTTTAGCTGGCGAAACCGACACTGGAAAACGTCCAGCTTATTATTCTTCTCCCTTGTTGTCGAGCTGTCACCGATGGACAAAACACCGTGGTCTCAACAGAAAACTTTTAATCAGGTTTATTAATAAAATTTAGCACAGGCTGCAGCAAATAGGCAGATCAGTGTTTCATTTAACTTATTGAATCCAATGCAGAATGTCACATTCTGACTCAAGACGCTCCTTAGAGGCTGCCTCTTTGACCAAGCCTTTAGTCACCTAGTGGCTCGGCGTTTTGTCCGATAATGCTCCTGTGAAGTGTCTTGGAAAGTTTTATTAAAAGGCGCTTAATAAATACAAGTTGTTGTTATTCAACATACTTTTTTTTTTTGCTTAAAAAACCCTTGGATCAGTAGCTCAATGATGTGATGTTTATGCGTGAAATTTGATGCTGGTGGGTTTTGCCGGTCCAGCCCACTCACCGCCTGACGAAGCAGAGATTCACTGATAAAACCTCGGAGCTGAGCTCATTAAAACCACTCTTCACTCTGAAGTTCGCAAAAAAAGCAAGGTGACATGCAAGTAACCTTGACAATCATGCCATGCTGCCAATCATGGTAGACTGTCAGTCACAAAGATGCAGGAAAGCACTGAAATTGTATCTGGGAAACCCAAGAGCCAATATTTACTCAGAGCATCACCTTTGATGCAATTGCCTCCCCAGGAGGCCCGGGCAACACCGACAGCAGCACATGAAGTGTTAATTCATCCTCCGCATTATGACAGACAATTCCTTCTAAATGAGATTAACACATTGTCAAGATTTGTATTTCCCCTGGTGCAGAGAAAACAGTAGCCTTCCTAATGTAAAGGAGACTTTTTTTCTTTATAGGTTCCAATACTATACCACCACCAAGAATTAAAAAAAATATCAACTATTAGAACAAAACAAAGCTCTGATCCAGCAGCCTCCTGAAAGCGGGTGCTCTACAAATTGCAATTAAACATTAAGCTGAGGCTCCATCAACCTTTAGGTGGATATGCAAACGATCCCATGGCAATATTTTGAAGGGCAGCAGGGAGTTCTCTCCAGTGTACCGGCCAATGTTCTATCCCTCAACCATCATCACTAGAATAGGTTGTCCGAACATTATTACAGGTTGTTTGTGGGAGCTTGCTGTGTGTAAATTAGCTGCCGTGTTTCCTGCAACGGTGATTACCCTTCAAAAGCACATCATTGGCTGTAAAGCGCTTTGGGACATCCTGAGGTTGTGAAAGGCGCTATATAAATGTAAGTTTTTTTCCTCTTGTTTATTGGATCTTCTGTGGTAGTGTGTGGGGGCAGTTTTGCGAGATATTTGGCTAATCTACCGATATGGAATTTTTGGGGCATTGCTCTCAATAGGCAAACCCACTTATAAGCTGCAGGGGTTAATCAGAAGGCAACTGTAACTGGCTGGAAATAAAGGGTCACTGATGGGGTTCTCGTATAAAGGATAAAAGTCTTGCTTCTTGTAACAATTATGAGGTTTAAGATTGTTATATTTTGGGGCTGTAGCTTTAAATTTAAGGTGAATGAAGGGGGTCATGTGACCTGTTCTGCAGTCTGCCTGACAGTAAGCCTGAGTGTTGTGATTGTTAGAAATCAAAGGAAGGCTCACATTGTTTTACTGGGAAAAGGTGCCAGGAGATTTACACTTCAAGACAATGGTGGCAGTCTTGAGTATACCTCAAGTCTCCCAAACTCCCAGAAAGGTATTATAGGTTCTGGGTTGTAAATATTTGTGCTGTAAACGGTATATTTACTTCTAAAAGGGAATTGGGATGAAAGATAGTTAATTAGCATTTCTACCTAGATACCAGGTTAATGTGTTTCACTTTGCAGCAGAGGAAACCATTTTTGAGATCAGGTTACCAACTTCCCTACAAAATCAATGAACATCACAGACAGCAGAGGTTCTGTATGGTCAGCAGCGAGAAAAGGCTGTCTGGCTTTGCGGGTCTCTATTCAAAGTGACACATATGCAGCTTTCCAGGGATTCCAGGTGATTTGTTCTGGCATGGACCGGGGAGGGGGCAGGGAGAAGAATCATCAGAACAGACTTTACTGCTGGTAGTGGATTTAAGAAACTTTCCAAAAACCGAGGAAAGCACCTGGAGACGGTCACCTGGAGTTAATGTGGACTCTTGACTGGTCATTTTTTCAGTTAATAACTGGAAGTTCGAATCTCTTTTTAAAATGTTATTGGATTTAAGGTTCAAATCCCACCATGACAGCTGATGGGATTTAAATTCAATTAATAAATCTGGGATTAAATGCTAGTCACAGTCATAGTGACCACAAAACCCACTGTCGATTGTTGTAAAAACCCATCTGGTTCACTAATGGATTCACTTTAGGGAAGGAAATCTGCTGTCCTTACCTGGTCTGGCCTACATGTGACTCCAGACTCACAGCAATATGGTTGACTCTTAAACGCCCTCTGAAACAGCCACTCAGCTGTTACTGCCACTTTCTCAAGAGCAATTGGGGATGGGCAATAAACATTGGCCAGCCAGTGATGCCCACATCCCATGAACGGATAAATAAAAAGGACTCTACAGAGATGATAACACTACTACAGTAAAGTGTTGTGTTTGTTGATGACAGATGCACACAGGGCTTTTATCTCTCTTGCTTTCTTGCCATCTGTTAATAACGTGGAGGATATCAGTTATTGAAGGGAGGTGGAAGCAGACGGGAAAGATAAGGATGCCTGGGTTACAGCTTCATATACCCACTCAGCGCTAAGATGGCAGGCTTGGCACAGCAAGCAAGTCTACTGTGTTTATGTATTCTGTTTTAAATAAACGGTGCATTCCTTGCCCATTTCAGAGTATTGGGATTAGTTTTTAAAAGGAAGGTCGGAAATGGATATCTACTAAAGCTGAATGAATGACCAAAATTATTTCAGTCTGCAGAACATGACTTTGAAAAAAAAATGAAAAAGGAATATTTTGCTTAAGTAGTAGCATTAGAATCACTAATGTTTAGCTATCAAACATGTTAAAAACCCCATTTAAAAATTAGCAGGATTACCAGCTTCAGCATGGGCTGGACGAACAGACTGCAGCTGTGATTCCTTCCTACCACCCCTCCCAGTACAGGCATTTATCCCATTCCTCAGGAAATCCTTCGACAGTGACACTGTAGTGAGCGCACTGCATCTGTCCCTTCAGCTCCTCCACCTGTACCATTTACCCTGTAAGGCAGGAAGCCGCTTTAAACGGGGACAGGCGTGACAAACGAGCCTTCAGGGACCGGTCATCTCAGCTGATCTAGAGCAAGCTAGCGGGTTATAGGAAAGCAACGTAGCAGTTCCACTCTCCCCGGACCCTTCCCCCCCAACATCCAACCATTGTTTACAAAGCAGACTCTTGCTTAAATGGTTTGGAAATCCTTAAGATGGCCTTGCTATGCTGTGTTCAATCATTTCGAAAATGCAAGTGGGTTTTATTCCCACAACCTGTTACAGAAGCTGCGATTTAATCCTTTGGGAATTGCTGTAATGTTCCTGCACCAAAATAAACTGCGGTTGCCTGGTGCCAACCAATCCCCTATCTGTAACCGAGTAGCACTGATGACTTGCTTACTGCAGAAGTGCCACACAAGCCCTGGCACCGTTGACTTCAGACATGGCTCTCTGTATCAAGGCCTCTGCACAGCTCCTACCATCATGGATAACAGAAGTGGGTTCTCCAACATCGGAGAGAGTAATTTCTGGGTTTGCTAGAGAAGAGAGAGCGAGAAAGAGAGAAAGAGAAAGGAGCGAGAGCGGCTTCCACCTGTCGGGGAAACCGAGACTAATAGGCAATAATACGATAAAAGCAAAAAAACTGCGGATGCTGGAAATCCAAAACAAAAACAAAAATACCTGGAAAAACTCAGCAGGTCTGGCAGTATCTGCGGAGAAGGAAACAGTTAACGTTTCGAGTCCGAATGACCCTTCAACAGAATTGTTGAAGGGTCATTCGGACTCAAAATGTTAACTGTGTCCCTCTCCGCAGATGCTGCCAGACCTGCTGAGTTTTTCCAGACAATAAGATGAACTAGTTACTAACTAATCCAAAGATTCTGGAGAAGCCTCTTTACCCAGGCAGCATCACCATGAGTAGCTGAGGTGAAGAGTAGAGTATAGATGGCTTTTAAAGGGAAGCTTGATAACTACAAGAAGGAAAAAGGAATAGGATGAGATGAAGCAGGTTCATGTGCAGAATAAATGCTGGCATAGAACTGCTGGGCTGAGTCGCCTTGTGTGTTGTAAATTCTTTGGAATGCATATTACGCAATTACCATTTGCAAAGTAACTCTCAGTCTCAAAGTGTCTTATCTCTCTTTCTCTCGCATGCAGCAGACAGGGCACTGTAGGTACGATTACAGATGTTTCCTGAATCTGAAAGTTACTGCTGGGAGTGTAGAGATATTGCATTTGGCACCAACAGGCAAGCCACAGATTTGTTTAAAATCAGAATTTTGCAGTAGAGGAGGCCAATATGCATGGACAATGAAGCCACATGTTCCACAGTGGAAGATGAGCAACCAAAGAGCAATTATAACCTTGAGTTTCAGACCATGGAACACGACACATCAACCTGCATGATACGCTGGCACAGTGGTAGTCACCAGGCTAGTTATCCAAAGGCCCAGGCTGATGGTCTGAGGACACAGGTCCTACTCCCACCACAACAGCTGGTAGAATTTAAATTCAATTAATAAATACCTGGAATTGAAAGCCAGTAATGGCAGCCATGAAGCCATCAATTGTTGTAAAAACCCATCTAGTTCACGAACGTCCTTTCGGAAAGGAAACTGCCATCCCAACTTGGCCTGGCCTACATTTGAATCCAGATCCACAGTAAAGTGGTTGACTCTTAACTGCCCTCTGAAATAGTGAAATAGCCTAGCAAGCCAATCAATTCATGGACAATTAGGGATGGGCAACAAACGTTAGCCTTGCCAGTCCCAAATCCCACGAAAGAATAAAAAATACAGTAGGGTCTGTTGCAGTAGGCACGTCATTTCTCCGCTCGCGAATGGATAGCTGAACTACACATCCCATTATCAGCTTTTCCCATCGTACAAAATTAGTAGACACCGATGAGTAGAAATGGATTCGTCGGATTCACCTCATCAAGATCCTTCATAATTTTAAATAATGCTTTCAAAACTCTGCTTCACATTCTTGGCGTTGTCTTCCTCATCTGACGATAAGCCAAGGCCCCATTGGCCCTCTCAGGCAGATGTAAAAGATCCCAAGGCACTATTTTGGAGAGGAGCAGGGCAGTTCTCCCCAATGTGCTGGCCAACATTTATCCCCCAGCCAACATCACTGGAAACAGATTATCTGGTCATTATCACATTGCTGTTTGTGGGAGCTTGCTGTGCACAAATTGGCTGCTGCGTTTCCTGTATTACAAAAGTGACTATACTTAGAGGTACTTCATTGGCTGTAAAGTGCTTTGGGGCATCCGGAGGTTGTGAATGGTGCTACATGAATGCAAGCCTCTCCTCAATAATTCAGGACAATCCCTTGGGAACTGCAGGTATCATACAGAAGGGCGAGTTGAGTGGGCAAAATTACTTCACTTAACTACACTTGCTTCTGTAAATGTGCATCATAAAAGATGCTTTCTAAATGAAAGTCCTTCTTTTCCATCACAAGTCCGCACATCCCTGGTATCACCTGAGTGAACTTTATCTGTATTCTTTCCATGACCCTAACATTCAACCAAAAACAGGGCATCATATTCTATCTGCAGCTAAACCAATGCTTTATATAGAAGGGCAACGTTTAATACATGCCCTAGAATTCTGTTTCACCAATAATTATTGACTCCGTATTTCAATTTACACATGGGAGGCAAAGTTCCATGAACCAACGGTCCTACAAACTAAAGGCACCAGTGGTTGGTTCGTAGAGGAGCATTGGAAAGTTACTCAAAAGCAAGTCAGTACTTAACACAAATAAATTTATGCCCCAAATATTAGGGAGAGAAATTGTTTTTTGCATTTTGATTGGGAAGATAGGAACATTGGGAGTAGGAGTAGGCCATTCAGCCCCTTCTGCCTACTACGTCATTCAACTAGATCATGGCTGATCTGCACCTCAACTTCATTTTTCAACTCCATCAAGCGATAAGGCAAGCGGGCGGGAAGGTGGAGTTGAAACCCAAGATCAGCCATGATCTTATTGAATCGTGGACCACATAGTCTACTACTGCTCCTATCTCTTGTGTGCTCGTGTTTTCTTCCCTATCTCTCGATTCTTACCTAACCAAAAATACGATCGAACTGTCTTGAACTATCAAGGAGTCGAGCATTATGAGGAACAGGCAGGAAAGTGAGGCCAAGATCAGTTCGGCCATGATCTTATTGAATGGTGGAGCAGGCTCAAGGGGCTGAATGGCCTACTCCTGCTCCTATTTCTTATTGAAAGCTTGAATCACAGAATCTTTACAGTGCAGGAGGCAGCCATTTAGCCCATCGAGTCTGCACTGGCTCTCTGGAAGAGCATTCTACCTAGTCCCATCCCCTGCCTTATCCCCATAACTTTGCACATTCTCTCTTTTCAGGTAGCAATCCAATTCCCTTTTGAATGCCTCAATCGAACCTGCCTCCACCACCCTCTGGGTGAAGAGGTTTTTCCTCCCATCACTGTTACTCCCTTTGCCAATTGTTTTGAATCTGAGCCCTCCAGCTGTTTTCAAACTCACAAACAAAGCTCGGTATTCACAGAATGACAGCAATATTGTTTTACATTTTGGGGAGAGGGCATTGTGTGTTTAAATAGAACGCAGGTACGTTACACCTAAGCTGATTCTGTGTGGCGGCTAGTGTATGTGAAGCCTGGAATTTCTGTTCAGCTTTCTTTGAGTGTGTTGTTTTTTGTGTTCTCAAGTCTCTCTTGCTTTGCTGGTGAAGCTTGTGGTCCACTCATTGTTTACTTGTTCAACCAGATCTTGAGGGTTTTGACTATGCGCAGGAGAGGGGTGGGGGAAGGGTTACAATCTGGATACTGCAGACATATGTTTGAGATAGTGCAGTTAAGTAGCATTTTTCTGAAAATATTATAAGGCTTGAAACACTACCATTTATATAGTGCTTTTCACATCCTCAGGCAATCCCAGAGCAACAAACAAAATACTTTTTGACGCGTAGCCACTGCTGTACACAGCAGCCAATTTGTGCACAGCAAGCTCCCATAAAGGGGAATGTGACGATAACAAGTGTGTTTTAGTTGTGCTGGTCAAGGGATAAACATTGTCCTTACAGTATGTTCAATTGCAGGGTCCTTATATGGGTGAAGAGACAATTCATTTTAGAATCCAAATGGAGCCCCTCCCAAAGTGCCGGAGGGGTGGTTAGGCGGGTGGTGGGTAGAGGGGTGGATAATACAATAAAATCAACCTTCAACCAATGGCTGAATGTCCTAGCCATTTTCTTTTCAAAAATTACACTGAAAATTTGCTTTTATTTTGTCTCCCAACTTTGGGGGAAATTGTCTTCAGGTTGAGACCGATTCATTTTATTTCAACACGAGTACGTCCATTTCTCTTTTGTTGGAGTCCCTGGCTCATAAACAACTGCTTCCAAGCTGCTAGCTGGCCTAGTAGCCGGACAATCAAAATAGGATTAGCTAGCTGCGAGAGGCTCTGAACTACTGTTTCTCTGAAGCTTAAAACACAAGCGGCAAGAACACCAGTGAAAACAACCACCCCATCCCTGAAAATTTTGGAAATCTGAAATAAGAGCAGAAAAGCCCAGAGACACGTAGGTGAGCATCGGAAGAGAGAAAAAAAACACGAGTCATGTTTCAAACGTACACCCTCCATTAGAAGGCTGACAAATAATATTTTAGCACCGTTGCAACAAAAAAAAATGGAGAGAAGCAACAGATGGTTCAGTTATCAAGAGGGAATTAAACGGATGGGAGAACTTGCAAACTTGCTTATTGGAAAACTGTCAGGCGATATAAAAGATCATCAGCGAGGCACCAGAAAGATATTCAAAGAATAAAAATACAGTCCATTTGTTACACTCTGTACCAGCTCACGTGGTCACAAGGCACTTAAACCTGCCTCCTGGTGAGCAAGAAACCAATAAAGAGCAAAAGAAACAAGTTATGCTCGCATCCTTCGACACTGCAATTACTCCCGTGTTACTTTGTCCCAAGTCCGACTTATTCCCCCGCCCCTCCCACAGGAACATTACAGGTACACCCTTAAAACCGCACTGGCATTCAGAAACAAACACTGTTGAACGGAAGTAGCTGAATCTGCAGATAGAACACATCACATGACATACTACGAAGCAATTATGTCAGTTAAACGGATTGTAACAAAATCTTGAATAAAGAACGCTGTTATAAATCGTTGAAGAGATACCAATTTTAGAAAGCAATAATGAAACCAATCTGTTCCACCTGTCATATTCTGCATAAATCATCCTTTATTTCACTTTGCCCCCTGACCTGGAAAGACAGCAGCAGCCAAACTGCAGCAAGCCTCCAGGGGAGAGAGAGTTTAAATTAGTGTGACTGAAACATATGGCTATCAAGTCTATAAGCTGCTGTACAAGTAACACCCAAAGGGTGTATCTTTAACTTTAAAAACAAATAAAGGACTACGAAGTGGGTGTGCGTTCCACCGAAACGATCACCTAATTGAGAGTCAGGAAGGAAAGAGAGAGAGATAATTTGTGATCTGCTAACATCAGTGAAGGTGAGGGGGGGAGAAAAAGACCTGAGAATCTTTGGGGACAACTCACATTGAAGTTTGCAGGTAGAAGGTAAGTGTGGCAGGGTAGAGGCAAGATGTGCTTTGAGAAACAAAACGCTCATTAAGGGGATGTGTGCCACTTGTCAATTTTGACTTTACTTAAACCAATGTCGGTATAATGAGGCTTTGAGAAGACAGTGACAGTGACAAATAAATGTGGAGCTACCAAGCTGGTCATTAAGTCAGTAACTAGGATCAGAGAGAACGATAGACTGTGTGCACAACTCAAATGCTGAAGGGGTGATGCTCCTTCCAGTTTTTACACAAGACTGGACTAATGGCTTGCATCTTCCACCATAGCCGAAAATAGCACAAACTCTTAGCTGCCTGATCAAAAATGGCAAATACAAAGGAACAGTCAAACTCAGGCGAGTCACTAGCTGATTCAGATGACTAATCACTTAGACGCTGCTATGTGCAAACATTGGGGTCTGCAGTTGTCAACATGAGAAACAGGAGGATTACGGCTGATCATCTACCTCAACTTCACCTTCCTTAAATCATGACTGTGCTTCCCACTGTATCCCTCTCCGCAGACGCTGTCAGACCTGCTGAGTTTTTCCAGCTGTTTTTGTTTTTGTTAATATTTCTAAAACCTTACCCATTGATATTAACTTGGACTGTCCTTACATCCTTTCTTGAAGAAGGACATTACATTCACCACGCAGGAATCCTCTGACCAAATTCCCAATTTGCTGTAAAACATTACCCTGGAGGAAAAGCCCGCAGATGAAATGGTTTGGAACATAAAAAGCATCCTGCCTTAACTTCATTTGTGGGAAGATTCTTTAGGGCTTTTTATTTCCCTTGTTTTATTTCTGTATGCAATCTTCTACTGCCAGGGGGGCATTGCTACAAGCTGATAGGAGGGGGGGTCATTGTTTGTGCTCTTGGACAGAGGCAAGCATGGAGTGCAGGTTCAGAGAAAAGTGATCTTGTATGAAGGCCACACTAGTCCTGTGTACTAACTTCCGCCATCCAGAAACATTCCAATGCTTCCGAAACATACTTGAAAGCTCCAAGAGACTTCAGATTTCCCAATCAGGCAGGAAATCCTGTGCAAGCAAGGACACTGAACAGATCCCACCAAGCCCTTCAAACATGAAAGCAATCCCACAGTTCAGAACTTCGGCACTAAAACAGGAAATTCTTCCTTAGTTACAGCCATCCACAGGATAAGGCAACTGTGCACACAAGGTCAGGCTGCCTTGTAGCACTGCTTCCTTATCACTGCTATCCAGCTGTTCTGTGGGTGCAGGACACAACATAGCACGATTTGCTTGAACAGATTCCTCTTCCCCTATCCAATGCTGATTGATACACAGTTTACTGATATTTCCCCACACAAGTTAAGGCAGGATGCTTTTAATGTTCCAAACCATTTCATCTGCGGGCTTTTTCTCCAGGATGCTGTTTTACAGCAAGTTGGGAATATGGTCAGAGGATTCCTGCATGGTGAATGTAATGTCCTTCTTCAAGAAAGGATGTAGGGACAGTCCAAGTTAATATCAGTGGGTAAGGTTTTAGAAACAATAACAAAAACAGCTGGAAAAACTCAGCAGGTCTGACAGCACCTGCAGAGAGGAGCACAGTTAACGTTTCAAGTCCGTATGACTCTTCACCAGAACTGAGGAAAAATAGAAAAGAGGTGAAATATAAGCTGGTTTAAGGGGGGGTGGGACAGGTGGAGCTGGATAGAGGGCCAGTGATAGGTGGAGATAACCAAAAGATGTCATAGACAAAAGGACAAAGAGGTGTCAACGGTGGTGATATTATCTAAGGAATGTGCTAATGGTGGGTAGAAAGCAGGACGAGCAAGGGACAGATAGCCCTAATGGGGGTGGGGTGGGGGGGGAAGGGATTGAAATAGGCTAAAAGGCAAAGATAAAACAATGGATGGAAATACATTTAAAAATAATGGAAATAGGTGGAAAAGGAAAAATATATATAAATTATTGGAAAAAGGGGGATCGGAAAGGGGGTGGGGATGGAGGGGAGAGTTCATGATCTAAAGTTGTTGAACTCAATATTCAGTCCGGAAGGCTGTAAAGTGCCTAGTCGGAAGATGAGGTGCTGTTCCGCCAGATTTATAGATTTATAAAAGTCAGATCATGCTTGGCTAATCTGACTGAATTTTTGATGATGTCACAGAGAAGGTTGATGAAGGGAACGTGGTGGATGTTGTCTATATAGATTTTAAGAAGGAGTTTGGCAGAAGTACCACATATAAAGGCTGGTTGACTAAATTGTGGATCTTGGCTAAGACGGTCAATGTCAGTGTCAGCTTGGATTTAAAAAATGGCTTAAGGACAGAGAACAGCAAGTCATGGTAAAAGGCTGTTTTTCAGACTGGAGGATGGCAGACAGTGGTGTCTGGGACTACTGCCTTTTTCACTATATATAAAATGACTTGAATATTGGAATACACAGAGTAAAACTTCAAAATTTGCCAGTGGACTCGGGGGTGTGGCAAACAGCGAGAATGATACAAATCCACTGCAACAAGACATTGATAGGCTAACAGAATAGGCAGACAAGTGGCAGATGGAAGTTAGTACAAAGAAGTGTGAGGTGATGCATTTTTCCCAGAAGGGATGGGGAGAGGCAATAGAGACTAAATGGCACAGTTCTAAAGTTGTGCAGGGATAGAGGAAGGTCCATGTGCATAGATCTTTGAAGGCGGCAGGACATATTGAAAGAGTTGTTAGCAAAGCAAATGGGAACTTGGGCTTCATAATTAGAGGTATTGGGCACAAAAACAGTGATTAGGCCACAACTAGAGTATCGCATCAAGTTCTGGTCACCTCACTTTAGGAAGGATGCAAGGGTCCTCGAGAGAGTGCAAAGGAGATTTACCAGAATGGTTCCAGGGATGGGGCATTTTAACTACAAGGTTAGGTTGAAGAAGCTAGGATTATTCTCCTTGGAGCAAAGGGAATTGAGGATTTGATAGGAAGCATGGAAGATTATAACAGGTTTGGGGATAAGGAAAAGCTGCTCTCGTTAGCTGATTAGAGAACACAGATTTAAGATTTTGGGTAAGAGATGCAGGAGGGGATGTGAGGAAGAACGTTTTTATGCAGCGAGAGGTAATGACCGGGAATTCACTGCCCATACAGGTGGTGGAAGCAGGGACAATGATTTCTATAGGAAATTGGGTTGGCACTTGAAGGAACTAAACTTACATGGCTATGGAGATAGAGGGGGAACGGGTCTCACTGGTTTGCTCTACAGAGAGCTGGCATGGGGCTTAATGGGCTGAAGGGTTTCTTTCTGTGCCATAAATGACTCCATGGGTCGGATTTGCGCTATCAAAGTGGTAGATCGAATCAGACACCCCTCAGTTTCGAGGGCCCCGAAGGGTCCAATTTTTGCTCTGGGGTGGCGGGGTTGGGCCTGCGGAGCCCAGAAGCAGATACCAGGCAGCCAAAAGGGTGGGAGAGTGCAGAGGTGGGCTGCTTATAAAAATATCGACTTTGTCCCAGTTGATTTAGAAGCTGTTAGGCCCTCTAGTCTTCGTGCTCCGAGCCCCCTCCAGGTCAATCCATACCTTCCCCCACTCTCATGCCGCTTCAATAATGCCTATGCCACCTCCATGCCTATTCATGCCCCCCACCAGTCCCAATGTCCCCTCATGCCCCCATGCCATCCCATAGTTACTCACCATGGACAGACCTCAAGAGCTAATGTTGAGATTTTTTAAAAAAACTATCAAATACCGCTCTCTCATACACACTTGATAGTAAAAAAACTCCCATTCATAAAACCTATTTAAAACATTTAAATCTCAAGTGTTTAAATTCTTACACAAATAAACTTCCATTCAGACCTTACATCAAATACAGAAAATCCTTTATTAACCTCCTTAAACTATCAAACTGTGAACTCAGAACCCCTGGTAAAATAATTTTACCCTTGAAACCCAACCAAGCATTCATATGACATAATAATAGCCCTTGGAGAATTGGCAACAAAGGACTCTATTCAAACTCCATATCCAGGTGGTAACCTTTTCTAACATTCATCAGCTGGCCTGTCAACCAAAGCAGTCCAGCAGAGGATTTTTGTTTTAAACTTTCACTAACAGCTTCACTCTTTTTTTTCATGTTTAAAGAGCGAGAGAGATTTATAAACTTCAGATCATGACACTTAAACAGACCTTATCCGCCCCTCAAGGGAATTTGTCCACTCCATACATTCATGACTCTCACTGTGGGTTAAAATCCTTGCAACAGCTAAAATATCATCTGTTTGAACTTGCATCAAGTTCAAATTGCCTTGCAGAATTTGTGTTCCCTCCTGTGTGAATCATGCCCTGCCCCCTTCCCCCTCCTAAAAGAAAAAATAGATCCCTTGGAAATGGGGGCAGGATTTCAGCACCTCGGTCCCGCCCACCATTTTTAAAGGTACTCGGAGCCTTCACAACTCCTCAGAAACCCTTAAGACTCAATGAGCAGAATCGTCCCAGATTTGCACCAAGTGCGGTAGCGGGCAAAATGACGTTTTATCCACCGGCCTTGATGGCGGGTCTTCACGCTGTATCGTCCCAAACCCGCCGCATGGCTTATGCATTTCCTGGGAAGCGAGTCGTTTCCATGGTGAGCAGGCTCCGATTCACCCGCCGTGCCATCACCTCGCCGCTTCATCACACCAGGCACCACATTTAAAGTACAGCCGCGCTCAGTGCTTCCAGCCCAGGACTGCAGTAAAGGCGGCAGGCAAGGCAAGAAGGCAATCCCAAAAGGCAAGAAGACTGCAGCCCTCGAACACCTTTTGGACACTGTGGAGGCCGCTGTGATGTTCTCTACCCCCGCTCAGGCCGTAGGAGGGGCAGCAACATTACCACTCCAGCTTGGTAGGCGATGGCAGTGGTGATCAGTGCTAGTGCTGCACAGAAGACGTTGGCCATTCAATGCAGATAGAGGATGAATGATCTCAACCGTGCAGCCAGGGTAAGGTAACCATCTCACCACACTAAACTCTCTCATACTCAAGCCCATCACCCATTCACTGGCATCTCACTCACTGCCAGCTCAAGAGACGTCACCATTCACTCTCTCACACACACCCTCACATCTCCATCTGGCCTCATCTCCTCTGGAGACTGCCTCCTCAGCCCTCACCATCCTGAGGCCACTTGCACAGATCAACATGTGCCCCCACTCCCACACACACACCCTGGGATACCCTCCTTCCCTAGTACAGCTCAAGTCCTGCATCTCTTCCCTTGCCTGAAGCCACTTCTCCCCCTTCCCCAAGCAACCCTAGCCCTGCAGCCGTTGAAAAGCCTCCCACATATGGCTGATCTGGTAGTTAGAGACCTACCCGTGAGCCCCCATAAAAGTGATGTGGTGCTCTCTGTGGGCGGATGATCCAATGGGAAGAGGGGTGGGGGAATGAGTCCGGCGGGCTGGCCTTATAATGATACGCTGATATATTAAATTACGTTCCCGACATACAATGGCAGGGAACATGGCGCGCCATCAACAGCCGGAGTAGACGATCGCAAATTGCTTTCACGATGTCGTGAAACCGGTTTTTGGCCTTCATGTCGGCTCATGCCTGACGCCAGTGGGCACAAAAAAATCCCAGCCAATGAGTGATACCGCTGTGTTTGTAAGATAGGAGCTAGGCTCCGCTCCAGTAACATATTAAAGAAGTTGGCAAGGTAGGTAAGAGAGAGAGAACCATTGCCTCTGGTGAGGAAATACAGACCAAAGAACAAAAAACTTTATTGAGCGAGGCAATCCAGGGGTGATGTCAGGAAGCACTTCGTCACACATCAGACAATGGAAATCCGGAACTCACTCCCCACAAAAAAAACTGTTCAGGCTAGGGCTCGACTAAAAATTTCAAGACTGAGATTGCTGGATTTTTGTTAGGCAAGAGTATTAAGAGTTGTGGTACCAAGGTGGGTAAGATAGAGACCAATTATAGTTTGCCATGATCTAACTGAATAGCAGAACAGGTTCAAGGGGCTGAACAGGTTCAAGGGGCTGAACAGGTTCATGGGGCTGAACAGGTTCAAGGGGCTGAACAGGTTCAAGGGGCTGAACAGGTTCTCTCCAGTTCCCGAGTATCAAAGACTCCAATCCAATGATGCAATAACCCTGCCCCTGACCCAAGCAAAGCACCGCATCCCAACCAACAAACACTCTGCCCAGTTAAAGCCCCACACCGCATCCAGTGGACACCTAGTTTAACAAAAACCCTGCACCCACCTCAATGGGCATAGGTATCCTTGTCCTGAACCTGGCCCATCGGGAACCCATATTCTGCCCAACATATGCCTTACATCAAGCCCCAGTGGACATCCTGCGTCCTGCCCCTGATTTAACGGGCACCCCACCCAACAGACCAATTCTGTCCAATACACACGCCTTCCTCCCCCAGCACCCCAAGAGCCTAATTGATATTTGCATCCCGCTCTACCCACACCCAGCCCTACATGAGCCCTGAACACACCATCGTCATTCTGACACGATCTGACATCACGCTGGCCCTTTCAAACGCAAGTTAGAAATGCACGCTCCAAAATGAAATGCTCGTACAGGTGCAGAGGTAAGCCTGCTGATTCTGAAATGTGGTTATCAGTGTACAAAGCTTGGGGCATCAATGCATTAATATACAGGTGTAGCTGCTTAATTGCTCATTTTATACAGCCGTTGACAGATTTGAATTCCAATGCAGTAACGACACACAAACTCACCGCCATCCTTTTTTGTAGGTTTCAAGCAGACTGCATAGTAGGAAGTGGCTGACAGCTTCGAATGCTGATAAAGAGCCCCAGAACTAACACACAAAGGCTGACTTGGAAATTAATATCATCAGTCAAAAGTTGTTTTAAAAGTTTAAGCAAACTTTTTTTTTTAAAAAAAACGTCAGTTACATTTAATTATGTTGTTAAGTAATAACTTTGCAAGAAATATTTCAGTGGAACTTTGCCTTTCAAGGACTACTGACCCAAGAGACCTTTTTAAAGTTTATAATCTACACCACATGAATGCTCGAGACACACTGGTGTCCGGTATCGTGCAAGCAAGTTTCTGTGCCACATACAAAAACAACTCCAACACCAATTTGACCTTCGAGCTGAGGATTTGGTTACAGCAATTAGCCTCTAACTGACCTGAGAAGGCCACAATAATTATCCCTGGGCCCTTAAAAGGGACACAGCAAGTTCTCCACCGCTGTACTTTAGCTGCAGGATACTACACTGGGCATTAGAAGAATAATGCTCTTTTCCTTATAGCAACATCTGCAAATCAACTAAAGCAGTTGGTCACTAGTAAATCCAGCAGAGAATTCAGAAGAAGCTTCCTTAACCAGGGAGTGGTGAAAATGTGGAACTTGCTACCAAATGGAGTAATTGAGGTGAACAGTATAGATACATTTAAGGGGAAGCTAGATAAGTATATTATGGAGAAAAAAAGTGAAAGGCGTATTTGACAGGGCTAGAAGAAGAGGAGAGAGGAGGCACTTGCAGAACATAAACACTGGCATGGGCTATTGGCCGAATGGCCTGTTTCTGTGCTGCATATTCTATGTGATATTTTTAACATTCTGACGACTGGTGCAGAGCATAGCAAACAGCACGGTCCCTTCGCCTGTTCACAATAGGCAGAGTACTGACCGTACTCAACCAGCAAGTGCTAGCAAAACTCAAGAGCATAACATCTAAGCAAATATTTAATATTTTAACTTGCATTTACATAACATTTTTAAAAAGTAAAGTATGCCAGGATGCCTTGCAGGAGTGTAATAAGGCAAATATTGACAACAATCCAAAGGAGGATTATTAGGACAATGACCAAACGCTTTAAGGAGCTCTTATGGGAGGAGGGAGAAGTAGAGAGGTAGAGAGGGTTAAGCAAATAATTTCCAATGCAACTTAAATGGCAACACCATGACTGGATAGACACTTGTAATAAAAACAGAATTTAGATCCTGAAAAAAACTAAATCAATCAATTAACACTTAGAAAGGAGAAAGTTCTAGGTCAATGGCTAAAGAGCAGGGGAGTGGCACTAATTGGTAGCTCTCTCAAGGAGCCAGCACAGACATGAATGGCCTTGTGTGTCATGATCCCCCTAGAGACTGATAACTTTTAGAAAGATGCTGCAAATTTGCAGTGACTGACTGGAAGGATTGCAAAACAAGATTTCAAGTTTTAAGTATCTTACTGTAACAAAACTAAAAGCAATATTGACTAAATGTACTCTAATCTACAGAAACGTTTCCCCATTTAACTTTTGAAAGAACTGAAAATCCCCTGCCATGGTTATACTTTACTCTATCCCTTAAATGGACACTTCATTCTCCAGGAGCTAATTCAAAGCTGTTCTCATGTACCAATGGTTTCCTTCCTTTTGCCTTTTCCAGCTGGGTAACTCCTAATTCCAAAACTGACTTTCTCGGTGAGGGTTGCATTGGAGGTCCCTCCCTCTAGCCAAAGCTAGGTGAATCTTACAGCCTCATTTTAATCCTCATGAACTTGGTCTATTTAACCTGAGCCAATGCTCCCCATCTGCATTTTGCATGGTGAACGAGAGAGACTGGCTGCCTCTATCTCGCTGCTCTCCCTCTTCCTTATATCCTTGCAAACTGCTTTGTCGGAGGGGTTCGGATACAAGGAAAACCCAGTAACCTGATACTACAATGACTTTCTATGTCCTGTTCCACTCTCAAAGCCCATCTCCATAGCAACGTGAATCACATGGGTCTTATATCCAGGTAAAAATGCTGATCAGCCATCCTCCAGATCATCAACTTTTAGTTCTATCTTGAAATTAAACAGATAGCTTTAAGTGTAACTGTTTATAAAAAGCTCACATTCCTAACACATCCCACGAGACTTGGAGACTAACAGTCTACCCAAAGTCAGCATAGATGCTCCTGCCACAGGTATGAATATCCTGCACCTTCTTCCCAGTAAAACAACATAGGCCCCTCTTAAACCTTTAATTACCAAACCACCCAAGCTTGTAGTCAGGCAGGATTCAGAGCAGGTCACATGACCCCCTTCATTCCTCCATTTTACCCTAAATCAAAGGCGACAGTCTCAAAACATAAACTGAAAACTTTGTATTTGTAACATGCGCCGTGTGACTCTAAAGGGGCAGCCTCTGCAAAAGTTTTTCAGAAGCATTCAATCCTGTCCAATATTTTGTTCTGATAAGCTGTCAGGCATTTTACCAATTAGATTTTTGGTTATAATCCTCAACTATTTGGGGATTAACTCAGTGTCCTTTTATCTCTGGGACCCGGGTTTAAATGGATGACAGATGAACAGTTTCTTAGTTTCCAATAAACAGAAGACCACAGTATGAAGCTGCTGACAACTTGCCAGGCTTACTCAGGCTATAAGGACAGTTGGTTGGGAAATTGCACAATGCTGGGAGCTTTACCCTGCCGCTCATCATGCTGAATCCAATCTGGGAATTGTGGCACTGACCAAGTACGAAAAAGAGAGTCATTTACTCCCAAAGAACAAAAAGATATTTTTTGGAATGTCGTTCCGTGGATAGGGGGGGTGCACTGGACTGATTTAACTTTCGGGTTATAATGCCACCAGGTACATCAATAGCTCAGATGTACTCATGGGCTTGACTATATGGTGTAGTTTCTTCCCAAAGACAATAAAAGGCTCTGGTTTTCTTCAGATTTAAAAAAAGGCGTATGTGTACATTTTCAAGGAGTAAGCAGTGCACTCTATATAAGTCAGCTGGCATAATGCATGGTACTTCTTGGCCACATCACGGTCTGACAGTTTAGAACTGTGATTACAAGTGAGCTCAAACATTCAGAAGGCAAGCGCCTAAGCGCGACTGGCTCCTCCCGCTATTTATTGTTGTTGTACGATTTCCATAAATTACCACATGCAAATATGAATTCAGGTTTGGTGCGCTTGCCTCTCTGACTCAAAGGCCTCAGCACTGAAACTACACTGTAATACTGAGAGTGCTGCATTCCTGAAAATGTCTTGTGGTTGAGGCATGAAACAGAATCCTTCTTTCGTCGGTCATGTGATTGTAATTGATCTTATTGTACTATTCCATTCACTCCGTCACCAAGGCACAGTGGCAGCATTGTGTACCATAGGAAAGCTGCACTGCAGCAACTCGTCAAGGCTCCTTCGACAGCACCTTCCAAACCCGCAACCTCTACCACCTAGAAGGACAAGGGCAGCAGATGCATGGGGATGCCACTGTCTGCGGGTTCCCCTCCATGGCGCACACCATCCTGGTATGGAACGATACTGCTGTTCCTTCACTGTCTCTGGGTCAAAATCCTGGAACTCCCTCCCTAACAGCACTGTGGGATCTACACCACATGGATTACAGCGGTTCAAGAAGTCAGCTCACCCATCAACTTCTTAAGGGTAATGGAGGGGGGGTAGGTATAAATGCAGGCCATGCCAGCGACATCACTATCCCGTGCACAGATGTAGGAAAAAAAAACTGGTTTCCAAAAAGAAGGGAGACCTCCCAGTGCCTCAGCCAAAAATTATCCTTCAACCAAGAGTACCAAAACTCAACTGTTCATTCATCTAATCTGTTGTTATTGGGATCATGCAGTGCGCAAGTTGACTGCTGCCTTTGCCTACAAAATAACTATGGGAGCACTTAATCTAAAAACTCATTGGCTATGAAACAGTCTGATATGTCTGGAGGATGGGAAAGTTGCTACAAAAATGCAAATTCTTCCTAACTGCAAAAGTAATTGGGCAAGCCAGATTATTACAGTGGGATGGAGCAGGGTTTATGCAAAAGATGCAATAAAGAAAAATCAAATTGTTTTTTTTTTTAAAAAAGAAAAAGCAAAAATTGCATTTATATAGCACCTTTCACAATCTCAGGATATCCCAAAGCACTTCACAGCCAACTAAATCACTTCTGAAGTGTAACCACTGATGTCAAATTGGGAGCCAATTTGTTCACAACAAGTGCCCACGAGCAAGTGCTGCAGACCTGTCTCTGCCAGTGGGAAATTGTATTAAAATCAGTGGGGCTAATTGGATAGCTCGATCAAAGAGAAGCAATGTGGTGAACGCGGCATCATTCCACGATTCTAGGAACTGTTAAGTACAAAGGAACCTTAGGGAGAAGTTCGTTCTCGTCACCAAGCCCATGAATTCAGCAGATGTGCACACTCACATGTCAGTGTTCACCAAGCAGAACAAAAAACATCTTTAAAAAAAAATAAAATCACCTGAACAGAACATGGATAATCATTAAACCAGCTATTGTGGAAGCATATTTGAGGAGAAGGGAGCAAAAGCATACCTGAACAAATCTCCCATTCAGCAGAAATGGAAACCAAAAATAAAAGGAGCTTATGACATGAATTAGCGGAGCTACAGCATAGCAAGCAGCTGCTTAACTCAAAGCTTCAGCACAATCCCCATTAAAGGCACTCGGTGAGGCTGCTGTCAGTTCCAGGCAAGGTTGGGAGATTTATCAAATATATGTACAAGAAACCACTGGCAAAATATCAAGTGTCAGCTTAGGTTTATTAGGGCTCAGTTGATAGCTTTCTGATGCAGAGGTGAGAGCGCTATGAGTTCAAGTCCCATGTCTCAGAGAACCGAGCGCTAAAATCGAGGCTGACACTCCCGGGGCAGTACTGAGGGAGTGCTGGCGCGTTGGACGAGGTGCCATCTTCTGGGTAAGATGTTAAAGCAAGGCCCGTCTGCCATCTTAGGTGGACTGAAGGGACCCCATGACAGTATTACGATGAGGAACAGGGGAGATATATCCACTATCCTGGACAACGTTTCTCCCTCTCAATCAACATCACTGGAAGAAAAATCTGATCACCACGTTGCTATTCGTGGGAGCTCAGTGTGTGCAAATTGGCTGCGGCCTTCCCTGCATTCTGAGTGACGGTGCTGTAAACATGCCACATTGGTTCCTAAAGTGCATTCAGACGATCCAAGGTCATGAAAGGCACTATATAAATTAAATGCAAGTTGTTTTCTAATGTAAGTGTGGACAGCTCCAGCTGATACTGGCACTGGTGCGAGGGGCTGAATGGCTTTCTTCCGTGCCAATAGATTCTACAATTGTGATTAAAGATTATTGATTTGGACTTAGTTGATTTAGAGAAACCCTGCAGCAAAGCTCCAATGAACCAGCCTTTGTATTTTAGTGTGAACTTACGAACATATCAATTAGGAGCAGGAGTACTCAGCCCCTCGAGCCTACTTTGCCATTCAATAAGATCATGGCTGATCTGATTTTAATCTCAACCCCACGTTCCTGCCGACCTCCCAGTAACCTTTCACCCCTTTAGCAAGTGTGGATGTATAAATTAATAAAGTACTCAGTCTGGTCATTTGGATCTGGGGTAAAGATCAAAGATGATGTATTGTAGTCATTATTAAGAAAATGGGGTGGGGGGGCGGTGTTGCTAGAAAGGAGAAATTGGCTTTTAAACCATCTTAAGCAAGGAAACGTAGTGGATCATAGACATAACCTTATTTATTTGTCAAAGCCTGGACCTGACACTGAAAATACAATACGGAAACAACCTTTGATTTTTCTGTCATAGAGTTTGAAATTTGTTCTACTCTGGGGAGACCAAACACAGATTGGGCAATCGCTTTGCAGAGTACCTCTGTTCAGTCCACAAATGTGACCCTGAGCATCCAGCATCCTGTCATTTCAATAGCCTGCTCCACTCCCACTCTGCCCTCAGCCTCCCACACCGTTCCAGTGAAGCTTAGCACAAGCTCGATGAACAGTATCCCATCTTGACTCGGAACTTTACATCCTTCCCGACTCCACATCCAGTTCAAAAATTACAGATCATAATTCCCGTCCTCTTTCTTTTTTAGGGGCGGCAGCTGTTGGCGATTCTGCTTTTCCTATTTACCCCCTTTCTGGACACATCTGTTGTTTCTTTTCTTGTTCAGTTTACTATTTCCTTTTGCATAGATCTTCCAAGCCCTTGACCTCTTACCACCAAGAAGGACAAGGACAGCAGACTCATGGGAACGCCACCACCTGGAAATTCCCCCCCCAAGCCACTCACCACCCTGACTTGGAAATATATCGCCGTACCTTCCCTGTCGCTGGGTCAAAATCCTGGAACTACCCCCCCCCCACCACAACAACAGCACTGCGGGCGTACTTACACCACATGGACTGCAGCAGTTCAAGAAGGCAGCTCACCACCATCTTCTCAAGGGGCAATTAGGGATGGGCAATAAATGCTGGCCTAGACAGCGACGCCCACATGCTGTGAAAAATAATTTTTTAAAAAACCTTCTAGTTTGTTCTTTCCTCCCTCTCCCCTTTCCCTGCCTGGTTTAAAAACTGTTACTAATCTAAGCATCCCCAATACTGAGGAAGGGTCTCCGACCCAAGACATGAACTCTGTTCCACTCTCCACAGATGCTTCCATAACCCAAGCATTTTCTGCATTTTCTGTTTTTTATTTGAATTTTGTCTGAGACCTACGAGGAGCTTTCTCCTTAAGAGTTATTTAAAATTTAATATAGACTCAGAAATCAGACCTTTCTACACATGATCGGAGTTATTTATAAAGCACATATGCTGGAAACTGAGACTCAAAATATCCAACAATCAAATTCCTTTGAAACATTGAAAACTGGAATAAAACAGGTTCAGACATTTAAACTTTCAGACCAATAAGTTCCAATTGTTTAACCACAGCGCAAGTTACTAGAAATTATACCTTTTCTTTAAAAAAAAAGGTATCAATTTTAGCCAATTTGCCTTTGCGATGAGCAGATTTAGAACATGATTGCCAAGTTGTTTCTTTTGTCAGGATCTGGGTGGCTTTGGCCTAGGTTTATCCCCGAGTTACCCTGAGCAAGTTTTCTTCTGTAGCGATGATTGTTTACAACGGAGGTATGATGTGTCAACCACTTGGGGTTATGGATTCCTTTCCATGAAACAGCAGCTTTTACAGTCACTTTTCGTTCCTATTGCCAAACCACAAATAACAGGTTCATTGTACTTTGTTTCAACATGCCTCAGTGCTGATTTGAACTCTTGTCAGCTGTGGCTCGGTGGGTAGCACACTCGCCTTTGAGTCAGAAGGTTGTGGGTTCAAATCCCTCTCCGGAGACTCAGGCACAAAGCCCCGGCCTCACTCCCAGTGCAGTAACAAGGGAATGTCGTGCTGCCAGAAGTGATGTTAAACTGTGGCCATGTCAAAAGATCCCATGGCACTATTTCGTAAGAAATACGAGCAGGAATAGACCAAACTGCCCCGCAATCCTCCTCCGCCATTCAATAAGATAATGACTGATCTTCTACCTCAACTCCGCTTGCTCCCTGTATCCCTTAGAGATTAAAAAAAAAATCCTATTAACCCAAGTCTCAAATATATTCAATGATGGAGCATCCACAACTCCCTGGGGTAGGGAATTCCAAACATTCCCAACCCTTTGAGAGAAAAATTTTCTCCTCATCGCAGTCCTAAATGATTATCCCTTTATCCTGAGTCTGTGCCCCAGCCAGCAGAAACCACCTCAGTGTATACCCCATCAAGCCCCTTCAGAATGTTGTATCCTTCAATAAGATCATCTCTCATTCCTATAAACTCCAGAGAATAATGCTCCCAATTTACCCATGGGAGGCCAACCCTCTCATCTCAGAGACTTAATCTAATGAAACTTCACTGTACTACCTCCAAGGCGAGTGTATCCTTCCAAAAAGAGTCATACCGACTCGAAACGTTAACTCTGTTTCTTTCTCCACAGATGCTGTCAGAGCTGAATTTTTCCAGCATTTTCTGTTTTTATTTCAGATTTCCAGCATCTGCAGGATGTTGCTTTTACCAAGTGTATCCTTTCTTAGATATGGAGACCAAAACTCTGCACAGCACTCCACACCAAAGCCCTACGCAACGGTAGCAAGCCTTCCTTATTCTTGTACTCCAATTCCTTTTCAATACGGGCCAACAAGCCTCCCTGATAGCTCGCAGGCACAGCAAGTAAACTTTGTGTTTCCTGTACTCATACACGCAAGTCCCTCTGCACATTAGCATTTAGAAGTTTCACCTTTTAAGAAAAGATATTCTACTTTTCTACTAAAGTGAATAATCTCACACTTCCATTACACTCCATCTGTCACCTTGTTGCCCACTCACTTAACCAGTCTACTTCTCTTTGCAGCCTCTGTGTCCTCCTCCTTACAGTCCCACCTAGATTTGTATCATTCGAGGAGCAGCAGAATAGTTTTCTCCCCAGCTCTGGCCAAGATTTATTCCGACACTTGGGTGGGGAGGTGGGGGGGAAGCATATTATCTGGAAATTTCTCATCGCTGTTTGTGGGAGCCTGCTGTGCACAAACTGACTGTTGTGTTTCCAAGTTACAAAAGAGACTTTGAAGGTAACTCATTGCCTGAAAAGCACTTTGGGACATCCTGAGGTTGTGAAAAGCACTTTATAAATGCACGTGTTTCTTTCCCAGCCTCTGAAATTGCTAGCCCAGTACCATACCCTGTTTCAGCATCATTGCGATTGGTGAAGTGTGTTGGCCAAACCCAATTCCTTTACAAAACATTAACCAGCACGGTAAAACCGGACTAGTTGTTTAAGGTACAGCAAGAAAAAAGGATCAAAGAACATAAATTGCAATTATTGGAAAATAAATTTAAAGCTGATAGCAAAAATAAGCTCTTTGGTCAATGGAGGAATGAATGTTACAAATTATTTACCACACAAGAAAAATGGTGGGCAAAGCCACTGGGGGGATTCAAAGTATAACGGACACCATGAAGGGAAACAAACAGTATTTACACTGCAGCTACCAATCTCAGACCTGTAACTGGAGTGTCAGTTGCAGTCAGACTGTTCAAACTAAAGCGAAATACTGCGGATGCTGGAAATCGGAAACAAAAACAGTCAAGGCTGGAAATACTCAGCAGGTCCGGCAGCATCTGTAGAGAGCGAGAGCGAGAGGCACAGAGCCAACGTTTCAGGTCTGTGACCTTTCGTCCGAACAGTTTACTGCTCATCTGGAAAGTTGATTTTGCCACATTGGCAAGGTGCATGCATGTGTGTGTGTACACGTGAAAGTACATGCGCAAGTGCGAGCGCGCATGGTGATGTGCACAAGTAGCTCCTGACAGACCGGCCTTTGTTGGTCTCTCAAGGCATGCTACTGGCCTGAAGACATTCCGCAGATGTTAACACCTGATTTGCACATCACCGAGCAGAAAGAAAGTGTGCAAAGAGTCGCCACTGGGGGAAAGAAGTGGACACAACAATGGGAAAGAGGTGCTGAATGACAATAGTAAACAGGAAGGGCTAGTGAAAGTCTGCGGGGCAGTTAGAAACCTACTGATTAGCAACATGCAGTCCATCAGCGTCTCTAACGGGCAACGTGTTTTAGTTGAATGAACGCCTGGTGGGTCAACTGTTCTCCAAACCAGCACATTAATGCACATTATCTATATACCTCATTGGAAGGGCATTTATCCAAAAATCAGCTGGTAAGGTCATGCTTTTCAGGTCATATTCTTCTTTCATAATTCGCTTAGAGGATTTCTCTTTCTTTGCAGCAAACGATCATGGTAGAAGTCGATAGGCTTTGTCACAGTGTGCTGCTTAGTGGTTTGAAGAAACATGTCCAACTACAACATGCACAGAGATCCTCACCACACATCCTTGCATTATTTCAAGGCCGTCAGGTCTGAACAAGAACACTGGTGTCAACAGGCCTTTTTTTACCCCCCCTGTTTTGCTGCTAATCCCTGAACATCGGTTCAGATTCTTAATTGGAAACTGTTCGAGACGACCTCCAAACTCCATTCCTGCTGCAGATGTGCAAAGCTCGTTCAGCCAGAAACATCTGCTGTTTTGTTTGGGCTCTTACCTCAAAGATTTCGAGTCCGGTGGACAAATTCTTGCACGTCATCTTTCATTCGAAGTACCGGGAGGCCACAGTGAACAGATTAAAACGTTAAAAACAATCTGCTTTCTGTACCTAAGCTATGTTAAAATTGTAAATTTGTTCCCTCACTTGTATTTATAATCGTGCCTCGCACAACCTCCGGATGTCACAAAACGCTATAAGGCCAATGAGGCATATTTGAAAATTGAACTCGGTGCTTCTCCAATTCTGGCCTCTTGCCTCTTGTGTTGTCAAACAGCTTGCCTGACATTCAGCCTTTGATGAGCTGTAATTTATCCCAGCTACACACTGGGAAGACCAAAGCCTTCAGCACTGATTTAAGCCTCTCCCATGGTCATTGGCTGATCCAGACTGTTTGCAAACTTGACATTCTATTCAACCTTAAGCTGAGCTTCCATCTCTATGTCCTCCTCACCACAAAGACCACCTTCTACTCCAGCATCACGGCCACCTCCCTTGTCGCTGAAACATTCATCCATGCCTCAATCACCTCCAGACATGCCCTTGCCAACCTGCATCCCTCTTAGCTTGGTCTCTTTTCCTCTCATAAACCTCCTGTCCTCACTGACATATGTTGGTTCCTGGTCCCTCCTAACATCTCAAATTTATCTTCACGTCACAATCCATTCATGGTTTTGCCCCACCCTATTTCTGTAACCTCTTCCACCCAACCTGTCTTCCTTTGACCCTGTCCTTCTGCGCATTCCTCCCATCCCTTCACCCCACCGTTCCTGGACCTACACTTAGTTGCCTAGGCCCCACACTTTGGATTTGGATTTCTCTACCCCTCTCTTCTTGTTTTAAGACTCTCCTCAAAACTTACCTCCTTTGGGAGCTTTTGTTCCTCATTCCTAATATCTCCTCATCAGACTTGGCACAGATTTCTTTTGATTCTGCCCCTACAGTTGATAGGGACATTTTTCCTACATTATAAATGCAAGTAGCTTGTTGTCGTAGAGAGCTTCTGGGAAATACATTGAGCAGGCAAGGAGGTCAAATAATGACCACCTTTGACATTTTGATGGCAGTGTGAAGTAATCTACTGGTAGTAATCCAAATACTGGTAACTAAATCTGCACGAAAACATCTTCTGAATATGGCCACAGATAACGAGATTACAGAATGTGGAAAGAATGAGTATAATTGCACTGTCATGAGAGAAATGAGAAAAATTCTCTTGAAACCGTATTTAATTAGGTGACAGCACAGCAAAGCAACAGGAGCAGGATCCAAGATGGCTGCCTCATTATTCGACCTCACACAAAATCACATTAGGACAACGACGCAGTGGGGAAAAGAAATTAGCAGTGGCAGAAGATAAGCCTCTACAGGATAAAAGCGGAGACCAGAGAAACTCGACTGGCTGCCCTCAGAGCAGAGAACGTTAGCAGGTGACTTAATAGAAGTGTTCAAAATTCTGAGGGGTTTGGGTAGAGGGGTCAGGGAGAAACTACTTCTCCTGCTAGGAGGATCAGCAACCAGGGGAGGCAGATTAAAGCCAATTGTCAGCAGAACCAAGGGGGGGGAAACGAGATTTTTTTTTCAAAACCTGGCAAGTTATGCTATAGAACGCACTGACTGAAAGGGTGGCGCAAGCGAATTCAATAGATACGTTCAAAATAGAAAAAGCAGACTTGTACTTGAAAAGGTAAAATCTGAAGAACTATGGGGAGTGAGGGGAAGTGGACTAATTGCACAGCTCTTTACAAGAGCTGGCACAGGTGTGACAGAGTACAAAAGAAGACTGTTTGGCCCGTGATTGTAAGTTTGCGGAGCTCGGATGTATTGAGAGAGAGAGAGAGAGAGAGGGGGAGAGAGAGAGAGAGAGAGAGAGTACAATACCTCCCACACACACTCCCAGCAAAATATTACACGAGAACTCAGGCGTGACACATATAGTGTCATTATATTTGCAAATATTTGATGGAGCACATTTTGAAGCCTCAGCCTTTGCGTGCTCAAAAGGCTTTACAGGCAATGAACCCGTAATAGCACATTTCGTTTCTTGGAAAATAAACAGATAAATGAAAGAAAGATTTGTTTTTTTAAATGAGTGCCTCACGCCAGCCCTCATAAATATCTCCAAGTATTTTTGCATACCGTGAAGCTTGAAGTCCACTGACTTATGTGGCACGGCAGGATTGTCGTACGAGGAGAGATTGGGCCCGACTAGGCCTGTGTTCACTGGAGTTTAGAAGAACGAGAAGGGGATCTCATTGAAATGTATAAAATTCTGACAGGGCCGGACAGACTGGGTGCGGGGATGATGTTGCCTCTGGCTGGGGGGGTGGGGTGTCTAGAACAAAGGGGTCACAATACGGGGTAGACCATTGAGGTGAGGAGAAACTTTGTCACTCAAGAGGGTGTTGAAACTGTGGAATTCTCTACCACAGGAGGGCTGCGGAGGCCAAGTCACTAAATATATTTGAGAAGGAAATAGATCGATTTCTAGCCTCTAAAGGCATCACGGGGTATGTGGAGAGCGCAGGAGTAAGGCTTTGAGATGGAGGATCAGCCATGGTCATACTGAATGGTGGAGCAGGCTTGAAGGGCTGAATGGCCTACGCCTGCTCCTATTTTTCTATCTCTTTCTATGTTTCAGCATCAGCAAATGTGGAACCCATTTTTCATGCTGCAAAATCTGACAATGAGATGAATGTGTATTCATCGATCTTTTTGTTGCTGTCAGTAGAACAAGGAATGTTGGCCACTGGGGGAACCCCCCCTGCAAATCTTTTGACAGTTTCAAGGGGTCTCAAACATCAAGATGAACTACACAAACCGGCAGACAGCACATCGGTTTAAATGTCTCATCTGAAAAATGGCACCTCCAACAACGCAGCACTCACTCGTTACCACACAGGAGCACCATCTCATCGTGTGATTAGGTCGGGTCAGTTTAGAATTAGATTGGGTGAGCCATGGACCAGTCGCAGAATCCTTGTCCCCCGAGCCAGGAGGAGAGACTTGAGCATGTAAATCCAGGCTGGATGTTTCACTGTAGCACAGAGGGAGTGCTCTGCTGATAAACCATCTGCCTGTTCAGATGGACATAAAAGATCCTAATGCACCACGCAAAGGGCAGAGGAGTTAATCTCCTCAACAACCATTCCCTCAACCAACACCACTATACAGGGGGCTGGATTTTGCCAAATCGCCCAGAAGGGCAAGGTTGGGTGTGGGCGGGCTTCGAAATTAGCCCTCCTGGATTGTCTTCAGCTGCCTGGGTAGCGCAATGCAACATTCAAAAGGAGGGTGGGGTGAAGGGAGCAAGCCACACGCCTCTGACTGACTGTTAAGCTCCTTCGACAGCTTAACAGGTCGGAGAGGGACAGAAGGAAATTTTCAAAGCGGAGAATGGGAAGAGCGATTGGTCGGGGCATGTTAGAGCTCAGCTGCCAGGGACACTGCACTTTGTATCATTGCTGCTGGCTTAAAAAGTTTTGAAAAAAAAAGAGAATTTCTAACTGAGGAACTCGAGCAGTGGCACAAAGTTGACATCGCTTGAACAGAGCAGAATAACCGACCATTCGGAAACACATTTGGTCTGTGAGGTTGCCAGCCATCCGCGCTCCGGCCTGCTCTGTTCCACACAGCAGCATGACCGTCACAAGATACACACTCGAGAGCTCGTTCCTGCCTTCAGGCAGTGCCTGGGCACCATTAATTGGGCGCCGAGCTCAATTAGGGGCTTCCAGTATAAAAATAGCGTCACGCGTGGCACAGCATCAGCGGCCAGAAATGATCGGGGGGTGTCGGGTTTCCAGCCCCAGATTGAAGGTCCGGCCCAGAGTCCCTCGTTAATCTCATCACTGTTTGTGGGAGCTTACTGTATGCAAATTGGCTGCCCTGTTTTCCTACACTTCGGCAGCCAAATTTCAAAAGTACTTTGTTTGCTATGAGGCACTTTGGGATGCCCTGAGGAGATGAAAGGCACTATGTAAATGTATTTCTTTTGCCTTGAGATGGAAATGAGATTGCCAAAAAAAATAAGCCAATGTAACAACAAAGAATCAGGTGCAGAACATGCACTTAAAGACCAAGGATATATCTTCTCATAGTAAAACTTTATAAAGGATCAAAGTTCCATCCAACTTTTCTCTCTCTCTTTTCATGTAACATCATTATCTGAGAATTACTGATCGTGGCTTTGCCATGTTTGCAAATGGGGAAAGGCGACGAGTTAGGCCCCAAGAACTTTTTTTCTTATTCATTTTATCAGATGTGGGTGTCGCTGGCTAGGCCAGCATTCATTGCCCTTGAGAAGGTGGTGGTGAGCTGCCTTCTTGAGCTGCTGCAGTCCATGTGGTGCAGGTACACCCACAGTGCTGTTAGGGAGGGAGTTCCAGGATTTTGACCCAGCGACAGTGAAGGAACGGCGATATATTTCCAAGTCAGGATGGTGGGTAACTTGGAGGGGAACTTGCAGGTGGTGGTGTTCCCATCTATCTGCTGCCCCTGTCCTTCTAGATGGTAGCAGTTGTGGGATTGGAAGGTGCTGTCGAAGGAGCCTTGGCGAGTTCCTGGAGTGCATCTTGTGGATGGTACACACTGCTGCCACTGTGCGTCGGTGTGTCAGCCTGAACAGGGATTGAACCAACTTTTAACTCTCTTTCCTGAATCCAATATTTTACTATCCCTTTTGTAGTTCTTGATATGCAAGAAACTTATTTCTCAACTATTTTAGATGTGGCTCTGTACAATGTTCCCTCCAAGTTGCGCGAGTGCAAGGCTGCATAGGATTCCGCAACTTGCCATGCAGGTAACAAACATGCTGAATACAAGTAATGTACCCTTTAAGATGTGTGCATGCACGGCTGCACTGCAGCCTGAAAGGGATCACAAACAGGCCACGCACAAAGAGAAATTAGGTGGAACATTGTTGGCTGGTGGATGTCTAAATGCTTCAGTGTTTACGACACACACTGGAGATACACAGCAAAAAAAAAAAATAGATTTAATAAATCTTCAAACAGCTGTTATGTCAAAAACAAGCAAACATCCAATTGTTCTTCCATGATCTCACAGTGACATTAAGTGCCAATTATAAGAAAGGTTTTATTTCTTGCAATAAATCTAGTTGGCGGAAATAGTATTGTGCATGGAAAAGACTTGCCTGTAAAGCTGCTGTGAGTCATAATGGCCATTTATGCTCCACTCGAGCCTCCTCCCATCATTCTTCATCTTAATCCTCAATTCCCTTCTCCCTCAAGTACTTGTCGAACTTCCTCTTAAATGTGTCTCTACTGTTCACTTCAACCTCTCCCTGTCGTAACGAGTTCCACATTCTCACTGCTCTTTGGGGAACAGGTTTTTTCTAATTCCCTATTGGATTTATCCCTATGGATTGAAGTTATAGATTCTTTGGTGACTATTTATATTGATGGCCTCTCATGATGCTCTTGCCCGCAAGAGGAAACATTTGTCTCCGCATCCATTCTATGAAAACCATCCATAATTTTAAAGACCTCATGTAGGCCACCCCTCAGCCTTCGCAATCCAAGAGAATTGAAGATAATGAATGTAACACAAGCAGGGTGTACTGCAACTCAGGAGACAGAATGACTCAGGATTCATTTGCCAGGATGCCGAAGGTCAAGTAATTACAGAGAATTAAAGTTGACGAAAACAAACTAACAGATATGACTCACTTGCCTGTTGAGAAGAAGCAACTCCTAACTGTATTAAGAGTCTACTCCTTCCTTCAAAAGAGCCAGAACCCCACAGGGTCAAGATTTACACCAATGACAACTACTCTTCATCCTGGTGGCATGATTGGTAGAAATTAGAAGCAAAAGGGTTAAAGTGGGAAAGCTAAAGCCCCTTAGGAAAAGAAATCTGCTGTCTTTACCCAGACTGGCCTAGATCCAATTCCTGAACCACTTGTGGATGACTCTTGACTGATCTCTGAAATGGCCTAGCAAGTTACCCAGTGGTGAGAGAGAGAAAAAAATTACACGATGGACTGCAGAAATTCAGATGGTTCATGCTCAAGGGCAATTAGCGATGGGCAATCAGGGTTGGTCTTGCCAGCGACACCCACACATCGTGAATAAACAAAAACCAAACTGCACAGCTGCGGTGAAATGAAGTGTTCTTATGAATAACTTTAATTCTAAATTCCAATATAAAAGCATACAGGCAACTTATAGGCATTGCCTTTAACTATCTTTATATAAACTGGGTACTTTCAAAAGTAAACAATTAGCAACAACATATATTTACATAGTACCTTTAACGTAATAATACGTCCCAAGGTGCTTCACAGGAACATTATAAAACAAAGTATGATACTGAGCCAAATGAGGAGACATTGGTTCAGACGACCAAAAGCTTGGTTAAAGGGGTAAGTTTTAAGGAGTATCTTAAAGGAGAGCGTGAGGTAGAGAGGCAGTGAGGTGTAGAGAGGGTATTCTGGATCTTTGGCAAGGCAACTGAAGGCACGGTCACCAATGGTGCATCAATTATAATTGGGAACACACAAGACGACAGGATTAGAGGAGTGCAGATATCTCAGTGTTGTAGATTGCAGCAGTTGTAGGCTTGGGAATAATTAGGGAGATAGGTGGGGCAAGGCCACAGAGGGATTTGAAAACAAGGATAAAAAATTTAAAAGCATTTGATATTCCGAGGAAAAAAAACGTTCAGGTCACAGAACTGAGAAACTGGAACTTCCTATTTTACCACACCCTGATACTTAGAATAATGACGGGTTCTCTGTGGTGCTGAAATCCATCACAACAGTCAAATTACCCCCTGCAGCCATTTCCTGATCAATGACAAATCACAGACCTCCAAACACCAACATTAGATCAAACCTGGTTTCATGCATCAAGAGTTTACAGCTTAAATCTACATGCCAAGTTCAAACTCTAAAATCGAGCGCCACTTGATGTAAACTTGATAAAGAATAATTTACAGGGTTATGAAGAAAAGAGTGGAAGGGGACTAATTGGGTTGCTTTCATGCAGAGTTGGCATCTGGGCTGAACGGTCTCCTTTTGGGCTGTATGGTTCTGTGAGAGTGCAATGTGACACATTTGAAGAGCTCAGCAATCTAATTTCCAACTGCAACTTTGCTGGCAACCCATTGCAGTTTAATAATTAACACATTAATGATCAGTAATTACAAAAAAAAATAGCAATAAATGGTAAAACATTTTGGTGTTGCATCATAAAAAGTACTGCTTGTCTTTTTTGTACTCATCCAAATCCAAGACGAGGGTCTGTTTTCAATAATCGTCTTACGAATGATAATTCAGAGATTGAGAATGTTATATCAAACTGCCAAATTCATACCATATTTCAAGTGTTAAAATATAGCTTGCATTCATATGGTTCTATATCATGCTTCTCAAATGCACTTCACGTACAGTCAGCTACTTTGAGACGGAGTTACCGTTACTATATGGACAAACACAGCAGCTGTCTTGCATGAGCAACAGCAATATGACCAACCAGTTAACGTTTTTGATAGTGTTGCTTGATGGAGGAATATTGGCCAAGGCACCTTGGTCTCCTTCAAAAAGCACCATAGATTTTTTAAATAAAAACTGAAAATGCTGGAAATACTCAGGTCTGAGTGCATCTGTGGACAGAGAAACAGAATTAACTTTTCAGGTTAATGACCTTTCAGAGCTGGAAAAGGTGAGAGAGGTGTACTGGGTTTTACAGAAGTGAAATGGGAGGCTGGGAAAATAAACATAACGAAAGGTCTGTGACAGGGTGGAGGGCAGGAGAGATTAACTGACAAAAGGGATGAGGATGAGGAGATCAGGAGAATTTTTCTCTCTGAGGGTCGTGAGTCTTTGGAACTCTCTTCCTCAGGTGGTGTTGGAAGCAGAGTCTTAGAATATTTTTATGGCAGAGCTAGATAGATTCTTGATTAACTAGGGGGCAGGTGTGGAACGTGGAGTTGAGGCCACAATCAGATCAGCTATGACCTTATTGAATGGTGCAGCAGGCTCGAGGGGCCGAGTGGCCTACTCCTGCTGCTAATTCATATGTTCGTATGATAGTGCAAGTGCAAGTGCAAAACGGAGTGTCACTGAGACAAGTGAAGAAAGAAAAGGTGTCTAGAGAAGGTGCGAAGGGCAGAATCATGAACAGCTGCTGTCTGAAAGCAAAAAAAAAAGCCATCAAAACCAACAAACAAAAAGAAAACAAAATGGGGCAGAGGCTACAGCCCGAAACTGTTGAGTCCAGAAGGCTGTAAAGTGTGGAATGAAGAGATGATATGCTCCCCCTTGAGCCTGCATTGAGCTTCACTGGAACACTGCTGCAGGCCGAGGACAGAAAGGACAGAGTTGGAGCAAGGTGGAGAATTAAAATAACAGGTGGCCAGAAGCTCAGAGTCAGGCTTGTGCACTGAAGGGAGGAGCTCCACAAAGCAGTCACCCAGCCTGTGTTTACATCTCCCCAATGTAGAGGAGAGCGCATCACGAGTAATAAATTGGAAAGTAGTACAAATAAATTGCTGCCTCACTTGCAAGCTCGTACCCAGGGGCTCGGGAGGGGCGAGAAGGGATGAGAAAAAAGGAGCAGGTGCTGCATCTTCTGTGCTTGTATGGAGAAGTGCCCTAGGAAGGAGAGGAGTTTATGGAGGGCCATAGAATCTGAGCAATCTGCTTGAACTTGGCAACCGAGGCCTCATTTATGGCTGAAAATACAACCCTATAATTCAAGCTCGCCCTAGATGCTTTCTCGCTCACCCATAACCATAATCTGCTGCCAGAGGCCAGCATCAAAACTTCATTTCCTGCAGAAAATATGGAGGACAGCGGTCCTCGGGACAAGCAATGAACCATTTTACCGTCGTATGCCCAGTGGAATCTGTACAGCTTATCCCCATAACTCCCATAAACTCTCTAGGATTGAAGGACAAAAGCCTACGAACAGACTATACGATTCCAGCTGAAGATGCAACTGGGTTGCTACTAAGAAACAACACCAAGAACATTACATAGTATTTACAGCACTCAAAACAGGCCATTCAGAAAGACGCCTGTACCAGTGTCAATGCTCCACACCAGCCTCCTCCTACCTTACTTTGTGTCACCTGTTCAGCATATCTTTCTATTCCATTCTCCCACACGGGCTTACCCAGCTTCCCCTGAAAAAGCATCCGTGCTATTTCCCTTAACTACTCCATAAGGGAAAACAAATTCCACAGATGGATAAGTTAGCAGCTGGTGATGAAACGTGTGACGTCTTACCGAAACAAAAAAAAAATCCCCAAAAAGCAGAGTCATCTTGGGCCGCACGTCTGGAAGAAAATATTTTTAAACGAGAGGACAACTTCCTTTGTCTCCGGCCCATATAATGACACTGAGGGAGGAAGCGCGGGGGCTTGTTTGTACGCGTCTCTCTTCTCTTTTCACCACCTACTGTCACTAAAAGGCAGATGAGAGAATGCGTCCTCACCATTAAGCAAAACAGCCCGTCAGAAATATGGGTTTCCAAAAGGCACCAGGTGTCCCTTCAAAATGCTGACAAGCAACTCGCAGTCCGACAGAACAAAAAAAAACTGCAAGCGTTTTGCTTACAATGATCAGCTGATTGGACAATCGCCAAGAACATAGACTGCAGGCGTAGGCAGATGTCAGCCTCGTGATCCATATTATGTATTCCTAACATCTGGGTGGACACGGCACCTACTCTTTGACTAGCTCATTCCTGAATGACAGATGTGACAGGTCGGCTCAGCTGATTGCACTCTCGGTGGTGTCAGGAGGTCAGGGGTTCAAGCTTCAGTGGCAGGCCACAAGCACACAATCTGGACTGGAAGTTCTGACAGGCTCCACTCTCAGTCAGCACTACACTGAAGTGCCATCTTTCAGCTGAGGTGTTAAGTTGATGTCCTTTTCTGTCAGCTGAGCTGCACGTAATAAAATCCCACAGCGCCACTCAAAGAAAAGCCCGAAACTTTGGCAGGTGTGTCTGTAACCGATGGAACCGGCTTTAAGATAAATCGGTAAAAGAACAAGAAGTGTAAGGAGGGCAATATATATTTAGAAACACAAGGATCTGGAATGCACAACCTGAAAGGGCAGAGAAGCCAATTCAACTGAAACCTTCAAAAAGGGAATTGGATAAATACTTGGAAAGGAACATTTACGGTGCTACGGAGAGAACGCAGGTGAGTGGGATTGTTTGGATAACTCTTTCAAAGAGCTGGCATTGGCATAATGGGCTGAATGGCCTTCCTTGTGCACTATGTATCAGCTGTGGTCCAGTGGACAGTACTTTCTCCTCTAAGTCCGAAGGTTGTGGGTTCAACTCCTACTCCAGGATCTTGAACGCAAAATTTTAGGCTGACGCTCCAATGCAGTACTGAGGGAACATGGCACTTTCAAAAGGTCTGATCCTTTGGATGGACTTTTAAAACAGGAATCCTGTCTCCTCTTTCAAGTAGATGCAAAAGGTCCCATGGCACTCATTGAAGAGGAACAGAGGAGATCGCCCCAGTTTATCCAGCCATTAACACAGTGCTAATTGTGAGAACTTGCTGTGCATAAATTGGCTGCCACATTTCTTAGAGACTACACTTCAAAAGTACTTAATTGACTGTAAAGTATTTTAGAATATCCTGAGGCTGCCAAAGGCACTGTATAATAGTGAGAGTTTTCTTTTATATATAATTCTATGGTTCATCTGATGTCTAGGCTAACATCACTTCATGAACCAAAACCGGATTATACGTTATTTATTCATTTGGGATCTTGCTGTGCACAAATTGCCAACCTTGCTTGTCTGCATAACAATGGCGTCAGCTGATCAAAACCAGTTGCTAAGTGCTTTGGGATATCCTGAGACACAGTAACGTGATATGCAAATATAAATGCATTCTCTCTTTTACGAATCTGCTCCACCAATCAAACTATTTTGTGCTGATGGGGTCCTTTTACAGGCAATTGAGGAGCAGGAGTTAAACCAATTCCTTTTGGGAGCTAAAAGCAAAGAACTGCAGATGCTGGAAATCCGAAACAAAAATAAAAATAAAAATACCTGGAAAAACTCAGCAGGTCTGGCAGCATCTGCGGAGAGGAGCAGAGTTAACGTTTCGAGTCCGTATGACTTCTTCAACAGAACCTTTTGGGAGCTGTTCACTGTGTACTGCACACGTTCCCTCGTATAGAGAAAGCTAACCAACTCTGCCGCAAACCTGACCACTTAAAAGACAAAACTGGCAAGCCAGAAATTGCCGCTAGATATTTATAATATTCATAGTCCTGACAGTGCAACAACCCCTCAGCCCCACACTGGACTGTCAGTCTAGACGATGTGCTGAGAAGTCCTGGAGTGGGGGTTTGAACCTACAACCTTGTGATTCAGAGTAGGAGTGCTACTTCTGGATAGGAGCCGTTTTACAATACAGTACAGTATTGTGGGTTATTATTACTGGATGCGTGCCATGAGCAAGATCATAGACTATTCCGGCCATTACTACTGAACAGGCGCCAACAGTAGTATACATAAATGTTTACCGAACATTCCACAGTTTTGAAGTTCTTCCCTCAAGAACGACGGGGGCAAGTGTTTGTATTGACTTCTAAAATATATATAATTATAGATTCCAAGGCAGCCCTTCAAGGTGTTGCCATCTATAGTAGAACATCAAAAACAACTTCAACAAACATTATTTTGACAAGACTGCCTGGATGAGATATTTCATTGGCGCGTCCAAAGATAAGGCAAACTATATTTAAATCGTGATTAACTCATAACCCAGCTTGCCAAGAAACTCTCAATTTTGGTGTGGGGTTCCGATATGTACGAGGCAGGGAGCCAATGTCTACGCCTCACCCTAATTTAGGGCTACAAACGAATCTAATTATGAAAATGATATACACAAAGCCATTATCTGTCAAAGGAATGCAATTAAGGGGAAGCTCGATAAGCACATGCAGCATTATCTGTCAAAGAGATAGAGCATTGATGCACTTGAGGGAGTAGGACAAGTAGACGGAGGGCGAAGGGAATAGTCAGGAACGGTGAGATGAATCGAAATGGGAGGAGGCTTTTGTGGAGCAAAAAAAGGTCGACAGGTTAGGCTGACTGGCCTGTGCTATGCAATGCTGTGTAAGAACGGGAGAGAAACCCTGCCAAAATCCAGTGTGCAACGAAATCAAACAGCTGGCAACATTTTGTACTTGGTTAAGGAGGACCCTGTGACAGAACTGCAAAGGAGGCAGCAGAGTTATCTGACAATTCTGCGCTTGTATCAGGAATACATTCAGCTGTGCATTCTGCAGCAGTTACATGCAGGAGCCATTTCCAGTAGTAGCCCTGTAGTCTGGTGCGCTCACTGCAAGGTCTAGCAACGCACTTAATAAAGCAGTAATGCAATTCATATAAATACACCTCGCACACAAAGAGCCATGCAAAATTGAGAAGGAATACAGTCTTAGAAGGCCAGAGTTTAAAGTAATCATTCATTTGCACGCTCATTAGAAATGTCCAGGTTTGATCATTATTTAATAAAACGTTCACGTAAACGAGAATTCCTTTTTTAAAAAATATATATATTGTCCAGTCCTTCCTTTGCCTGAGAATTCTCTCCACTTTTAATGTGAATTGTTTGAATATATGAAACGGGTTTTAAAAAAAATGAATCAAATGAAAATCAGAGCCTTAACACTTATTTCAGTCTTCATGTCACAAGTGGACTGTTTCTGGGTGCCTTTATGAACAGCAAATTATGACCACAAGACATAACATCAGTTCTAAAGAAACAGTATCATCCAAAATATGCCTTCACTGGGTTAGGGAGGTTTAATCAATAAGTGACATTAAATGAATTACTCCTTCAAAAGGGCCAGCACAGGCACAATGGGCTGAATTGCCTCCTCTGTGCTGTAGCCATCCTATGATTTAATGGAATATCTATTCATGGAAAAAAATATTCTCTCATCTTCACTCTGGCTACATCTGGTCAATGCACTGGAGTAGAAATGCAAACAGGCAAACAAACAGGTACAAGAGCATCTTTATTGTTGAATCACAAAACTGGGATTACTACAGTATGTGGGCACCTTCACCTCGACTGTGAGATGCTTGCATATTATCCAATTCCCTTTGCTTCTCTCCCTTCAGGCATACCACCCAAGGAATGCTCATTAGGTGGGAACTGGATATATGCCTGAAAAGGAAAAAATTGCCGGACTATGGGGAGAGAGCAGGGAGTGCGACTAATTAGACAGTTCTTTCAAAGAGCTGTCACAGACACAAATGGCCTTCCTCTGTGCTGTGTGACTCTAAATGAACAGTGCAAGCTTACAGGAGTCGGTGATTCTTTATGAGAAAGAATGGAGGGAGGAAAGGAAGACAGACTGATATAGCACTCTTCATGAGCTGAAGATGGCCCAAAGTGCAGTTCAGCCAACTAGGTACATGTTACGTGCAGTCACTATTGTAATGTAGAAAACACACTAGCAGTCAACTTGTGCACAGCAGGGTCCCACAGGCATGTAATAAAGACCAGTGAAGTTGACTGAGGGATAAGTATTGATCAAGGCACTGGGGATAACTCTCCTTTGATGTAGCGGCCATGGGATCTTTTACGTCCACCTGAGGGGGTGGGGGGGGGGAGAGACAGGGCCTTGGTTTAGCGTCTCATTCAAAAAAAAACACCACCTACTGAGAGTGCAGCACTCGCTCAGTATTGCCTAAATTGTGTGCTCAAGCCTCCAGAATGGGACTTGAACCCACGACCTTCTGACTCACAGGCAAGAGTGCTACCCACTGAACAACTACTGAAATGATAACAATCTCAGATACAAGTTCTGAGGCACCGCACTGTTACAATTTTGTGCGAATGACTTCCCAAACTGATCTGCACTAGTGACTGGGTGCATTGTGGTCACGTAGCACGAACTGAGGACCGTCCTTGGACATTTTGTCTTCTCAAACACACTGCCACAAAAACTCCCAAGCTCAATTTGTCATAAAGCACAATAGGGCATCTCTGTTGCTTCACTGAGCACCGTTAGTCAAAATAATATCACAAACAATGAACTAATCAGTAAACCCAGAACAGCATGACCTTGACTATAAGCAATGTAAGGAAGTAAACACTTACAAGAATAGAATCGTAGAATGAGGCCATTCAGCCCTGCCTCTGTGCCAGTTTTTTTTTAAAAGAACTATTCAATTAGTACCACTCCCCAACCCCTGCTCTTTCCCCGTAGATCTGCAATTGTTTTCCCTTTTTCAAGTACAAACCGAATTCCCTTTTGAAGGATCAACTGTGCTAATATTCAAACAGCAGCCAGCATGGGGCTAACTGTTGTACAGTGTGAGTATTTATGGTAATAGGGCTCCAGTTATAACTGTTCAAGGTTCATGCATGCTTTCTGAAGGAATAGTTGCAATATCAAAGCTACTGTCTACAGCAGAGCCTCACGATTCCCAGGCACAGCTGCCAAAAACGTTGAATCAAAATGCTTCAAACCTGCAGTTTAAACTCTGCTGCAGGGCCATAGCAAACATGAAACGTACAACACAGCTGACCTGAGCCACGGTACACTTTATAATCTTGCTGTGCACAAACTGACTGCTGCGTTTCCTATATTACAACCGTGACTACACTTCAGAAGTACTTAATTGGCTGTAAAGCACTTTTGGATGTCCTGAGGTTCCGCAATGTTCTACATGAATTCGAGTCCTCCTTTCTTTGAATGCAAACATTGGACCTGACAGATGAAGGAAAAGGATAAATTTGGCTTTGATTGTTCCCACTTAAGTTCGCTTCAGATCCTCGCACTCTTACCAGGCAGTTATACAGCACATTTAGCACAGTAATGCATCCCAGAGTGCATGGGACCACATAAATATTGCATGATGTACATGCCATCTCGCTCACAAGCATGCTACCGTGCAAAAGGATCAAAGTGTATCGTGTGATCGGAAAGCCAATCGCATTCGTTGTCAGGACGCAGTCCACATTTGACTAATTTACAGATGTCAAAATACTGCTGTAAACAGATGAATCATCAGATGTAAAACATAATGGGTTGCTTCCCTATTGCAGTTTCATAGCTCACCATGAGTCAGTAGTAAACAACTTCCATGACGGGAGAAAGGCATCACTGGAAAAGAATTAATTACAAAATACCATAGCAGTTGCCAAAGTGATCGAATGACACAGCTAATTAATATTTAATATCAATTTCAGCCCTCAAGTAATGCCTGCAGAACTTTTAAAATGTAGCATTTTGTTAAAGACCAATTTCCCATTTAAATTTGTACTCCAGCAAGTTAATTTCTATCCAGCTGCGTCAAACCACAGGCACCATTTCTCTGTTTCCAGATTTCCAATAGGATCCAGACATTTTGCACTGTTTTGTCAAACTTGTGCAAGATTAACTGGTTGCTAGTTGAGTTAGCTGCTGTGGGGGCCTGGGACTTGCTAAATTAAGCTAGCCCAGCATCATAGAATCAAACTGCACAGAGGGAGGCCATTCAACCCATTGCATGTGTGTCGGCTCTTTAAAATGACTATCCAATTAATCCCACATCCCTGCTCTATAGCCACAGGGCTGGGAAATGTTCTTTTCCCAGTATATATACAATTCTCTTTCAAAAATAACTATTTGAATTTGACTCCACCATTGCTCCAGGCAGTGCGTTCCAGATCACTGCAACTCGGTGCGTAAAAAAGTATCCTCTGGTTCATCTGCCAATTATTTTAAACTGGTGATTTAAGCCCCAAGTCCATCCACCCCTTTGTTCGCTAAGCGACATTGGCTGCTGGTCTAGAAACGCCTCAATTTTAAACTTTCTCACCATTACTTTCAAATCCCTCCAGGCTTCGCCAGTCTCAGTGACTTCTTGCCAAGAGCCCTCCGAACTATCTGCACTCCTCCGCTGTTGACCTCTTGAACATCCCCAATTTTAATCGCTCCACCATTGGCAGCATATCTTCAGCTGCCTACCCTTAGCTCTGGAATTTCTTCCCTAAACCTCACCATTTCAATCTCCTTTAAGAAATGTCGTTAAATCTAACTCTTCGACCAAAGCTTTTGGTCATCTGTCCTCATATTTCCTTACGTGGAACAATTCCAAATTTTGCCCCTGGGTTAAGGCTCCTGGGAAGCGTTACTACAATAAAGCCATGACAGAAACGCAAGTTGTCGTCGTCTCCTCTGGTTACTGGCCCAGCCACTTGTGGAAAGTTTCTCAAAACCCCTCATAATTTTGAGTACTTCTATTCAATCTCCCCTTGACCTTCTCTGCTCTAAAGGGAGGAACATCCCAGCTTTTTCTAGTCTCATCGCATAACCTTTATCTGTGGTAGCATTCTGAAAAATCTTCATTGTGAGCTCCCCCAAAGACTTGACATCCATCCTAATGTGCGGTGCCCAGAATTGGATACGATGCTCCAGCTGGCCCATGGCCAGTGATTTATAAAGGTTGAACATGACTTCCTTCCTTCCTGGCACTTTGGCTTCACTGACTTTTTCAAAGAAAAGACACACTGAATATTTTGTAATGCTTCTCCTCGCTCAAAGAAATATGGTCGGATTTTCTGTAGGCTTTGAAAACAGCGGGCGGGATCTGGATGCAGAAGCCCCACCCCCATTTCTGACATGTCCGATTTTTGCCTACGAGGGGGTGTGGGGGGGGGGGGGGGGGGGGGGGTGTGTGATTCACACAGGAGGGAAACGCAAACTCAGCAGGGCCATTGGACCTCGGTGCTGAGTTCAAACAGACTCCATTTTGGCTGCTCCAAGGGCCTTAACCCACAGTGCAGGAGCCGGGGATTGATGGAGGAGATGTAAACGTTCTGGAAGGGTGCATAACTCTCATGATCTGTAGTTTTTTAAATGCCCTGCTCTTTAAAACTTTTTTTTAAAAAGAAAATACAGCTGTCAGAGAGAATTGAAACAAACCCCTCTGCTGGACTGTTTTGATTGACAAGCGGGGAATTAGAAAATAACCAGGAGCATCTGGTCATGCAGTTCCGATAGCCTATGGAGTAATATCAGCAAAGGGTTCTCTATCATTATGTCATTATGATTGGGGGAGGGGGGGGGGGGCATGAGTTGGCATGGAGGGTGAGAGTGCCATGTGGGGTGGGGCATAAGTTGGCATTGAGGTGTATGAGTGGGCACAGGGTGGGTAAGGGGTGAGAGTGTCGAGGGATAGAGGGCCTAACATCATCTAAAGAGAACCAGGGTGGGCATTCTAACCAGCCTGCCTCAGCGCTCACCCACCCACCCCATGCCCGCCTATGCCATGCTCGCCTTCCAAAGTCTACTTGAGCCCGACTTGACCCTGCAACCCCCACTTGTACCACAACCCCTGGGGCAAAAAAAAAGATAATTTGGAGTACTTTTAAACGAGGCCTGTCCAGTGAGTTAGGTAATTTCTGGGCACAAGCTACCCATCTTGGTCGCCATAATCTGGCCTTTGGACTCCCTTATCAATTAGGTTTTTTTTTAATTACATGGTTATAGATTTAAATGTTAATCAAACTAAAGAAAATCCATGAATAATTCTCATATTTACAAGAACATTACTGGTGAAAGCATGTATCATTACTGGCATTTATAAAGAAAAAAAATCAGGAAATATAATCGATTAGTTATCCTGTCAGAGAAAAGCTGGGCAACTTCCACATCTGTTGTGTAGCAACAATGATTCTCGAGTTACAGTCTCATTGTCAGGCTACGAGGTCAAGCAAAGCTGAGCCCTCAATAGCCCTTTCTTCCCCCCCCAGCCCCAGGAAGTGTTTGAATGCTGCGCATTAATAAAAGAACAGCAGGAAACATGCAATACACAAATACAGCTTAGTTTATTAAATGGCACACTGAATGAGCACAGGTGGCCACTGGAGTTCCCCACATCAGCAGGATGTGCCACCAAGGTCGTTCTACCAGGTGAGCAGCACAAAACACTCCTGGCTCCAGCTCGCTGACCCGTCTCATCAAGCCTGAGAAATACACATATCGTTTGAAGCTTTAACATTGGACAACTGAATCGGGATTAACCAATATCCAAATAACCAGGGACTTGCTAAATTAAGCCAGAATCATAGAATCCTTGGTGTGACTCAGCTGGCAGAATTCTTGCTCCTGAGTCACAAGGTTCTGGGTTCAAACCCCACCTCAGAATCTGAGTGCACACACACGGTTTGAGCACACAGATCAAAAATAAAAGCTGACACTCCAGCACAGAGAGAGCACCACACCGCCTTTCGCATGAGGTATTAAACTGAGGCCCTGTCTGCCCTCTCTGGTGGATGTAAAAGATCCCGTGGCAGTACTTTCAAGAAGAGCAGAAGAGGTATCCCTCGTGTCCTGGTCAATAGGTTTCCCTCAAACCAACAAAAGCAGATGATCGGGTCATTATCACATTGCTGTTTGTGGGAGCTTGCTGTGCACAAACTTTCTACACTGCAGCACTTCAAAAGAACTTAATTGGCTGCAAAGCACTTTGGGATGCCATGGGGTAAAGTGCTTGGAGGTATCCGGTACTCGTGGAAAGCGTTCTCCAAATGCAAATTAGTCCCCTCTCCTCCGCTCAAAATTGCGCAAGATGTTTTTTTACAAAAAAATGTTGCTACAATCTATTTCAGGACTAGGGGCCTGACTGTTTTACCCTGTGTTGTCCAGCTCCAGTAAAAACAAAAAAATTCTGCAAACACACAACAGGTCAGTCAGTATCCACAAAGAGAAAAGGCTGGTGATGACGCATTCATCAGCACAAGCTCTGACGAAGGGTACGAACCTGAAGCCTTGTTACAGATCTGGAATGCACAGCCTGGGAGGGCAGGGGAAGGAGGTGCAATAGTAACGTTCAAGAGGCAATTAAATGTAAAGTTAAGATGAAAAATCTGTAGGGCCCATAGGACTAACTGAATAGTACTTCCAATGAGCCAGTACAAGCACTATGGGTTGAATGGCCTCCTTTATGCAGCATAATTCTAAGACTCTAAATGGGCCAGTTCTCTGGCTCTCTTTTCAGGATACTCCCATCTTAGAAACTGCTAATGATTTAGAAAACCATTCTGGACTCATGCAGCTTTAATGAAGCAACACATCAGTTAATATAGAGCCACATACAAAACTTGGCAGTCATGACCTCTGCAGTAATGGAAGATGTGAGTTCCAACAGCAAACCTCAAAACAGAAGAAAGTTCAACCAAGGGAAAAAAAAACATTTTTAAAAATACTAGAAGCTGATCCAATTCTGTAACACAACAAGAGCGCACAGAGCTACATCAAGCACAGGAGCAGGACTGGGGATACATTAAGCTGTAGCTCAATGGGTAGCACTCTCACCTGTGGCTTGTGGATTCAGGTCCCACTTCAGAGACCTGAGCACAAAAATTCTCGACTGACACCGCAGTACTGAGGGAGTGCTGCCCTGTTGGAGGTGTCCTCTTCAGATGAAACATTAAAGTGAGGCCCTTTCAGGTGGACGTAAAAGGTCAACAGGGTGCGATTTTGAAGAGCAAGCAAGCTCTCCCCAGTGTCCTGGCATCATTTATATAAAAAAAAACCATCTGATTGTTATCACATTACTGTTTGTGGAAGCTTGCTGTGCACAAATTGACAGACGTTTCCTACTTTGCAACAGTGACTACAATTTAAATATACTTGATTGGCTGTACCACACTTTGGGATGGGATGCCCTGAAGTCATAAAGGGCGCTATATAAATGCAAACAAAACTGTTCTTCTAACTGTGGGGCAAGGGCGCAAATCCAACTTACACTGAAGGGATGAAAATCTCTCCCCGTTGTTGAAATCTTTGCTCCCGTTCACTTGGGACAAAGACAAATGGTTGGGGGGCAGAATCACATTTTTTTTTTTGCTCATGCGGATACATTTCAGTCCGTCCCCCACTTTCTTCCTCCCCTGGGAGGAGTGCGGGAGGGCAGGTTCTTCGCTTATCTTCACCTCACTGCGCACTGTGGAGCTGCTACCTTTCTTTCCAAAGGAAACCAGTTTGAAAGGAGTGGAAAATCCTGCAGCTGGCGATGGCTGTATCTGTCCTGGGATTGCTGGACATTGAGAAGAGACGATAAGATTGGAGTGGGGTGGGTGGGGGGAGATGATATGTGGCTCTATTCTCCAGTACACTTCGCTGGCAAGCAGAAAAACACCAAGGTTGAACTCGTCAGAAAAAGCAAGTTGCATGTTCAAGAGACTTGGATGACTACATGGGAGAGAGTGGCGGAAAATTGTCTTGGAATACTCCCAGCCATCTGTTATTCGCTTTGCACCAGGCATAGGTAGTGGCCAAAAATAAAGTTCCAAATTGTAGCACCAATGTTACCATAAGATATCAAATTAAAAAGTTCAATTTAACCGAAGGTTGTTCTATACCCATGCCAATTCTGGAGATAAAAATTTGAGACATTTCATTAAATGTTACTGGATTAAGGAGATTTATTTCAGAACAGATACTGCAGGACAAGAAAGGTCATTATTAAACCATCACCCTGTACTGCATACATGTGCAGGATAGGCATTCTGTACTCATTAATAGAAGTACACTTATCATGTTAATACTTATTCTTTCCCCATTTTGAGCATTGGCTGCTGCTACATGTACAGAATTGTTGTAGCTATGTAGAGATAGCCAAAAATCTGCCAAGCCAGATCTTGGGACCCTAGACAAATATTACATAAAAGCAAAATGCTGCAGCTGCTGAAAATCTGAAATAAAATCAAAATGCTGGAAATACTCCTCTGGAGGGAGAAACAGAGTTAGCGAGTCAGGCATCCCATCACATTGCTTCAGAGCTGAAGGAGGGCAGCAGAGCAATATTTAACTTGAAACATTAACTCTGTTTCTCTCTCCACAGGTACTGCCAGACCTGCTGAGTATTTCCAACGTTTTCAGTTTTTACTTCAAAATATTATTGTCAGCCTTGGCTCAGTGGTAGCACTCTTGCATCTTTTAGGGAACTGAATACTGTACAATGTAACGAGCAAGCATTTTATAAAAACCATTCTCAGTTACTTAAAATTGAGTTCCTCACAGGTGTTGGACAAACCACTGATAAAAATACAATAAATACAGAAGTCCAATATCCTCAAGTCTCTGTCCCTTGGGATCCCCTCACAGAATCTTTAATGATCCAGGGACCCTAGTTTGAAAACCTGTGACTTATAAATAACATAAAAAATACATTTATTGGGACCAACAGGATCATTGTAATGTCACCAGACTAGTAGCCCGAAAGGCACGGACTAATGCTTCGGAGACATGGGTTCAAATCTTGCCACGGTAGTTGGTCGAATTTAAAATTTAATTGGTTAATGATTCTGGAATAAAAGAAAAGCTAATCAGGGAACTACCCGAGAAAGAAATCTGCCGACCTTATACGATCTGGCATACATGTGGCTCCAGACCTACAGCAATGTGATTGATTGTGAACTGCCCTCTGTAGTGGCCTAGCACGCCATTCAGTCAGATCAAAACTGCTGGCACTGTCCCGTGTACCTACACCACACAGGCTGCAGCTGTTCAAAACAGTGGCTCAGGGGCAATTACAGATGGGCAACAAATGCTGGCCTTGCCAGTAGCACTCAGATTTCATGAAAGAATTTTAAAAATCCATTCAACAATAACTGCACTGACGTTGCAACCTGGTAAACTCTCTTTGGTATATAATTCCATCAGTTTCTAATAGTTTCATAGCAGTATATCACTTCAAAAAAAATAATACCATTGTGATCAAACAAGACATTACTGCTATGATAAAAGCAAAATACTGCGGATGCTGGAAATCTGAAACAAAAACAAAAATTGCTGGAAAAACTCAGCAGGTCTGACAGCATCTGTGGACAGAAAGACAGAGTTAACGTTTTGAGTCCGTATGACTCTTCTTCAGAACTGGCAGTTCAGAAGAAGAGTCATACGGACTCAGAACATTAACTCTGTGCCTTTCTCTCCACAGATGCTGTCAGACCTGCTGAGTTTTTTTTCAAGACATTATTGCTATTGTGTGTTGCAGCACTTAAGCATACTACATAAACTAACTATATGTTTTAAATTTGTATTATTCTGAGGATGAAATATTAAGATTGATAAATTACTGTCATTTCCACACAACCAGCTTCTGGGCTGGTGGGTGGGTCTGTGTGATTTGAATATCTGCAAGGTGTAATGGATGATGTGTGAACAGGACTTGGTGAGAATTAAAGCGGCAGAGTTTTGGGTGGATTCAAGTTTCTGGAGGGGTGAAGGTGCGAGGCCACCCAGGGGACAGTGGAATAATCATGTGCGGTGGTCACAAAAGCAGGAATGAGGGTTTCTGTAGCAGAGGGGCTGAAAAGCAGGAGTGGACACAGGTGACAACCCACCCTTCCTGGAACATAAATGGAGCACTTTAACAACAAGAGGGGGTGTGGGGGGGGGGGGGGGGGGGGGGGGGGGGAGAGGAATCTAAATGTACTGAATCACTTATTAAAACATTTCTACGTTATAAAATGCTGTGATAGTGAGCATAATGCCCTTGGAACAACCGAGCTGGCTAAAATTACTATGTCTTCAGGATCAATTCCATTACCACATGTGTACAAAAATAATGGGCTTTCAGCAAGTGCTATTACAGTGCAGCATGTGATAGAGTACTAGGTAAAAGATTGGCCATTTTGTTAATGGAATGTTTATATTTGCTATTCATTTTTTAAAAGCTTTTGAAGTGTAAGAAAGACCGTTGGCAGATAGGACTTCCAGTGCTGTAGAACTGAGGTTTTAATTTAGAACAGAAATTTCTGTAAAAAAAATAAGCATCCAAATCAATTTCTAAGCTCGTGTCTTCCTAAACACTGAGTAACTAGGCATGGGTGTACAGCAATGCAAGGGCATTGTTAAGCTACTTTGAAAAACAGCCTTTTCAGCTAAACAAAACGATCATTGTCTAATAGTGATCAACACCACAGTGCAGTGAAAAATAAAGCACTACAGTCAAAGCTTCGATGGTAATTCAGGGCAGAATGTAGGCACCGGCATGGTATTTATGAATAAGGCATTGCAATTTGCTGCTTGCATTGAAAGTCTATTCACCAACTGCAGTTCAACATTCACAAGCACATACTGTCGCCATCTCCAAGACCTGCCTAGTATAGCAGAACTGGACTTTACAAATCCGGCTCATTAAAATTATGAGGGGGTTTTGACACATAGCGAAGGTGCTTCCACTTGTGAAGAAGAGCAAATCTAAGGATCATCAACAGAAGATCGTCACAAATAGGGAATACAGGAGAACCTTCTTCACCCAGAGAGTAATTAGAATATGGAACTCAATGAGGCAAATGGCATAGATGCATTTCAGGGGAAGCTAGGGAGGGATATAGGAATGGGAGGCAGGAGGTGGGAATGGGAGTCAGGAGGTGGTTCTGAGGCACCATAAACACCAGCATTGATGTGATGTCTTGAATGGCCTGTTTCTGTGCTGTACATTCTATGTAATGCAACCAAAGTTTTACCTTGGTAACATTACAAAAAGAATCAGTTCCTTTGTTACTAGTGAACGTTACTTTACGTTGAGGTAACATTTTAATAGACTTTTTTTTAAAAAACAGAAATTTCTACTTATCAAGATAAAAGCAAAATACTGCAGATGCTGGAAATCTGAACCAAAAACAAAAATAGCTGGAAAAACTCAGGTCTGACAGCATGTTTTCTGATGAAGGGTCATACGGACTCGAAACGTTAATTTTCTTCCTCTCCACAGATGCTGTCAGACCTGCTGAGTTTTTCCAGCTATTTTTGTTTCTACTTATCAGTTGCTTCCCCAACCACCCTTCCCTCCACCATCACCACCACCGCCACCCTCACTGTGTAAAATTCACTTCTCCACACTCCTTACATACGAGGGGCTCGATTAAAAAAAAAACTTGTTCCTGTCAGCACTGCTTCATAACCAGCTGACAGGAGTGTTCACCGGTTTCACTTTCCTTCACTGTCTCTGCTACCTGTCCCTCCCATAGCGAAAAGCTTAAGCCTCCTGACAGCTCCAGATGATTTGGGGAGTTTTAATGTATGAAGAATCTGCGGCATGTATCGTGTTCACCCAGTCCCTGATGTAACATATCAGTGCACAAGCGCATGGGCTGTTATTTTCATCAGTTGACGCAGCTATCTCATGTTAGTCTTGCTTTTAAACTTGAGGTAATCATAAGTGCTGGAGGCATCATTAATTTTGAAATCAGTTAACCAGGAAATCAATTACAAATGATCTAGCTATTTTGATATTGTTAGTCAAACAGAACTAGCCGAGGTTGGCTCATGACTGACTAAAGTTTTAATTACAGACAGTAATGGCTTTGTTCAGAAACATTCCATTCTTTGCAGTGCACAGTGCCTGGGTGAGTTAAGCAGCAGGATTCACAGTGAAAGGGTTAACAGCTTTACAGTAAACCTGACATTTCAGTGCTGAAGCATACAAATGGAAATGCGCACACACACACACACACAAAGTCCTTCTTACTAACAATTACATTCCCAGGATGTGAATCACAATTGTAGTTTTGTAAAATAAAAACGTCTGATCCATTTCCCTGCTTTATCCCTTTTCCCAGTGTCTAATTTCTCAAAGCGATTTCATCATCACTTCCTGGAAGTTTACTCCCTGGAACCAGTTAATCATGTTTACGCTGGTTCCCCAGCTGAGCGTTTCCCTCCGTACTAGAGTATAAATTCACAGCCATCTGTACTATTGCAGACAGTCCATTTAAATGATTTACGGGTCCTTTTACAAAATGATTTGAATCCAGCAGTTTGAGGAGTTTTGCATTTTCGGTTCAATAGTTCAGACACAATCATTAGTACAATCCATACAGGGCCGGGAAGTGGGGGGTGGGGGGTTACTGCGTTACCATAAACATTAACCACTCCCCCCTCTCAAAACAGCAGTAGGACACAATGACCCCATTACTGTAGGCACGTAGGGAATACTCATCTCAGATAAATTTATACCATGTTCCAACTTCAGCAACATTGGGGACACATGTCCTACTTCTCCGCTGGTTTTAACCTGTTTGGAGCATATTTCTGTGCTCCACATGCACTTCTGAAACGACACTATACAATATAGTAGAACCACAGGAATTTCTCAATCTGTAAAAGACTAAACAGGTTGCGCTTTTATCTAATCCACTCTTGTGGTCCTTTTACACCATTTCTCGATACAAGAATAAAAAAAGGGGGTTATAAATCATTTGCCATGCTAAATTCTAACATTACAAGTAACGTATTCCTAATCCAACATTGCGTCAGATACTGAATTAATGAGTGAAAAGTTCTTATTATCTCAGTTTTAGTGCTCCCGTTTACCTCCCCCACTCCCCTTCTCCCGAGCCATTTAGAAAGGGAAAGGTTGTTAAACGCTATTTAAACACACACACACAGGCAACTATTGCAAGTCGCTGAAGCATGCCTCAATTTCCCGAAATGTGAGGTTATCCCAAAGTTTGACGAATGCATTAACCGCCTGTTGTGACTATTTCGGTCTGGGCGGGTTCATGTTCATGTACATGTACATGTCAGGGGACTTGCAGTCAGCAGAAAGCCTTTTAGTGAATCTTCGCCATGCTGAGATGAATGCAGAGGGTATATAGAAAGTTCCATTCGCCCCTGTTCCTCCCCCCACCCATCCCACGCGTGGCCTCTTAAGAGGCAGATCCCCCAGGTAGTGAATCAAGTCTCTGGCACAGAGACTGGATCCCGTTGAAAGGCGAACTTTGCTGGAAGGTCGCCAGAGTCGCTGGTTTGAACCATCTCCACGGCTGCTTCTGGGAATCACTGGCCAGAGTGCGAGCAGTCAAAGTAAAGCCGCGCCTGAGCTAAAGGGGGAGGGATATTAAAAAAAAACACACCAAAGCATTCGCCTTGTTGCTTTACAACGATGTGTTTCCAGGAGCGGATTTATAATTTGGCACTTCACTAGAAGGAAGCAGTTGTTTACAGAACCTGACTTTTTTTGTGCTTTGGGAAGGATTTTTTTTGGGGGGGGAGGAGGGGGTGAATATCTTTTTTAAAGTTCTCTCTTTAAACATTCTCAAATAATTCCGTGCAAAAAAAAAAGGGGGGGGCTATGATTAGATCCGATGCGAGAAGGAAGGGTTGACCCTCGCCTTTTGTACCATCGCGTCATGTCACACATGAAATCGGCTCCTTCGTTTGAATTGCAAATCCCTATTCAGGCAGACCTCTAATTTTTTAATAAACCGCTGCTTTGCACAAGCCTTACACGCTTCTCGTTCAAAAATTGCAAACGGATTAGCCGAACGACAATGCTCACACAATAGGAAACAGTAAAACGTTAACAATCTTACCTTTCACTTGGGTTTCGTATTCGCTTATGATTTCTTTATCTTTCTTATACCTGGTAGGGGTTGACATCTTTTTTCTTTCAGTTCTTTTTCCTCCCCCCTTACCCTCCCCGCTGTTTCAATGCTTAACTCTTTACGATAATGTCCACACACACACACACACACACACAAAAATATATACGTGCCCAGGAGGAGCTGCCCGACTGTTGCTTGGCATTCACTTTGGATGGTGGGATGAGTGAGTGTGCTGGACACAGTGGGAATTCTTGACTTGTCACCCCGGGTCCCGGGAGGGGAGGAGGGGGTAAATTTTTTTAAAAAAGAGCAAAATATAGGCAGACTGCTACACCACGAAATGCACCATTCGGTCTTCAGCCTTGTTACACTGATGTACACGTTGGCAAAGCATCTTCGACTTGACGGAGGCGAACGCAGAGCTTGTTGGTGAGTGGGAACTCTACAGTCTAAAGGGCTGGTAACAAATGTATCCGCTGCAGTAGCTCTGTCAGAGCAGGTTTCCCCCTCCTCTCTCTCTCCCTCTCTCTCTCTCTCTCTCCCTCTCTCTCTCCTCTCCAGATCTTACTCTTTTGAACCTGAGCCACGAGAGTTCATTTCACATGATCTTACAACTTCTCTCTGCCTTTCACGGTTTCATTGGCAGCAGAAAAGAGGAGGTGGTGGTGGTGGAGGAATAAAATAGCATCTGCGGAGGTTTGCATTAAAAGAAGAACAATGAATATCCAGGCCACTGAGCCCCAGCCCCGCGATCGGTCTGCAGCACCTGACGCCGAGTTGTAAAGTTTGCCTCTGCCCACCACAAGCCGACACAGCCCGGCTCCAGCGCCAGTCAGGGGACCCGACTCGGCTTTAACATGATAGCGGAAGTCGGCGGCGTCTTTCCCCACCCTCCCTCCCTCCGAGTGTGTGATTGACATGCAGAGCCGACCAATCGCCTGTCCCATTGCCCCGGGCAACGTTCGAAATAGAAGCGCCCGCGACCAATGGCAGAAGGGGGAGGGCGGGGTTTTCGCCCTTCTCCCAAGTTCGGCTGCTCTTAGCGACGAGAAGTGGTGGTGGTGGCTGGGGGGAGGAGGATGAAATGGAACAAAAGGATTAAAGTCCCCCCCTCCCCTCCTCCTGCTGCTGTCAAAGCGTCAAATGCAACAGGGGTGCGTGGGTGAATGTGAATTTGTTAACTTTTTTTCCCTTTGTTGGGACTGCAGAGGCAATTTGTGCCGAGATGGTGAAAATGTGTTTTCAATCAATTACTTTAAATGTAAGTTTAATGGACAGAGAGATTGATAAAACACACACACTGTCTATCTATTTAATGCAGCTCCCTCCTGCACAAAGCCATCATCTTGAGCCGTGTGTCTAACAGCGGATTATCCAGAGGGTGACTAACGCACCCAGAGATTTCTCCTATTGGTTTCTCCCCCCCCTTTAACCTATAGTTTATAGTAACCTATAACACCGGGAATTTCCTGGCAATCAGTTAAAGGCACCTTTTATTTGGGGGGAGGGTACAAGTTTAAAATGTTCTCATTTCTGGCTAGTTCATGTTTACCAAATGTGTGGTTGTTAAGGGTTTGGGCTACAGCTGAGCTCTGTGTCGGTCCCCAAATGAAATTAATTGTTTCCAAGGCTGCTTGTTAAGTAGGCGTTGGGAACATTGCTCTGTCCAGGTGGCGCTTTGTTTGCGGAAATACCAGAGAAGCAAAGCCTGCCTCTTATGTAATAGGTTCCGAGGAAATAAAAAGCCACGTTATTGTAAAATCACTTCCAGCTGTTCAAAACAGCTTTTAAAAAAAAAGGTGAATGTTTTCATTTTAATAAGGCGGCCGGATTTTAGACCCTCTTTAAAAAGGCGCATCCTTTTTTTATTTTTCGGGGAGGTGTCAGGGATTAACGGTGCCCCTTTCTCTCTCTCTCTCTCCACCCGCCCCGTTTGGTTGCAATGGTTGAAATTCTGCCCAGCAGTTTTTCAGTTGCTAACAAGTGTTCATGCCGGACTTGCTGTGCTGCAAGGATGTACTTACCAGGATTTTAAGAGAGTTGTTAAAACTGCACAGGAAGATTCACTGCACTGGATCTAGCAGCTGGTTTTTATTTCCCCAGGGGTCATGATAGGCTGCAACCGCAGTTTTGCAAGCAGGATGTCCCTGGAAGTAAACTGTACATGGCCATACCTGGGAGGTGGGGGGTGGGGTCGGTTAGGTCCAATTGCCGTCCAGTATAAATTAATGACTGCTTTTGGCTAGTTGGCTTCATATGTCGTTTTTCATGTCAATTATAAGTTTTCAGGATTTTTTTTTAAAAACCATTTTTTCTGACCAAATTAAAGGGCTGACATTTCTGGTTTTAATAATTTATCTCCTGGGAGTGAGGTAGCTGCAAGAAATGGTTTCACAACTATTTTTCCACCGGTTACAGAACCATTTCGAGTCTCACAAAAATATTATGGAGCTTCCCAGCGGAATAAAACTGCACCAAAATGTTATCCAATATTAGGGGATTCAGAGGTTTTTTTTTTCTTAAGTCAAACTCACCTTGTTAAAGTGAAAAGAAAAACGAGTATTATTGTTGCCGTCTGGATGCTGGCCCATTCCTCTGGAGAACACAGACCATAAAACACAGAACATAGACCAGTGACACATCCGTGTAGAATGTTTAAAATCCAAGTCAAATATTTCACTATTTGGCGACATTTCTGGCTCAATGTTGCTTAGTTATTTCAGTTCAAGTCTCAGCACATCAGAAACCAGGTTTCCCATACATAAGAAGGTAAGGAATTGGAGCAGGAGTAGGCCATTCAGCCCTTTAAGCCTGCTCCGTCATTCAATGGGATCATGGTTGATCTCCTGGTATGATGCAGCAGATGATGTGTGCCAGGCCAATCAAATGCATGAGGGAAACTTGATCATGCGGTCACAACGATTTTGCAATTTATATTTTATTTCGAGATACATGCCCTGAATTCAGTCTACCAAAATGCTAGGGGTTTTTTTTTTACAAAACTAAATTAAACATTTATTAACAAAAGAAAAGATTTCAAGCACATACACAGGTCTACAAATTACTACTATAATAACTCCTAAAACCCCTCATTAATTTGGCTTCCAGTTACACCCCCATAAAAGCAACTGTAAAAAAATAGATTTAACCAGATTAAGGTAAGTCAACACAATACCCTGGAAAGTAGAATTCAAAGTGGCTTTCTCCAGCTTTGGTTTCTGTAGACAGCAGGCTTAATGCACAAATACTGAAAGCTTTTCGCACTTCTGGTAGATCTTACAATGCCTTCCCCTCTGACACATAGCCTCTTCTCCTTTATACATGTTTCTCTTTTTTTTAGTGCAAATTCCACTGTCCCCATATGTCTTTGGAAACTTTACTTTTTCATAACATAAATCTATTCATGGTGCTAATATTGTAAGTAACCTTTAGGAAAAATAAACACACTGCTTGGCCTAGCTTCTCTGGCTAGGTGTAACATCCTACCATCTCTTTGAAATTCAAACTGTTCTGATTTATCTAAAAATGCAAATTCTCTTCGCTTCACCTTCTAAATCTTCAGCCATGTTTATGTTAGCATTCCAAACTTAGCTTCCTTTTGATGAATCGAAGCCTCCAGACTAGCTGTCTCCAATTCAATTAAACCCCACACATACACACATAGAGAAACCATCCAAACCTACTATTACCTATTTTTACAGTAAATCACTAATATCATGCGAATTATGTTTTCATAACACTTCTACTTCAACAGCATTTTCCTGCACTATCCCCATATCCCTTGATTTTTTTAATATGTAGAAATCCATTGATCTCAGTCTTGAAGATACTCAATGACTGAACCTCCACAGCCCTCTGGGGCAGAGAATTCCAAAGATTCACCACCCTCTTGAGTGATGAAATTCCTCCTCACCTCAGTCCTTAATGGCCTGCCCCTTATTCTGAGACGATGTCCCCTGTAGTCTTTGTATGAACACTTAAGATAATTGAGATTTAGAGTATATTTGATTTGCCATTTTTATCCAAGTAAGCATTTCTTTGCATACATTGTGCACCTATAGAATATTCAAAACCAGTGGAAAATGTTTCTCAATGTAGAAATCGAATGCCAGACCTGCTGAGTTTTTCCAGGTATTTTTGTTTGTGTTTTGGATTTCCAGCATCTGCAGTTTTTTGCTTTTATCTTAGAAATTGAATGATTCATTTGTGATAATCTGAAGAAATGCGACAATGCCACTTTGTTCTATTGTTATAAACTTCTTCAGTCATACATTTTAACCTCAAGATCCCATGATGCTAATCAAAGAAGAGCCAGTGAGTTCACCCAGCTGATATTTACTCCTCATCCAATACCTAAAAACAGATTATGTGGTCATTATCACATCGCTGTTTGTGGGAGTGGGCTGTGAGCAAATTGGCTACTGTGTTTCCTGCATTACAGTAATGACTCTGCTTTTAAAGTACCCCATTGACTGTGAAGTGTTTGGGGACATCTAGAAAAGCAGAATATAAATGCAAGATTTTTTCTTCCTTGGATTACTCTAGCAAAAAGCCTAGAAGGACACAATGGACTGGATGATCTCCTGTGCTGTAAACCTCTATAGGTTTACATACACAGTTAAATAATCATCCAAGAAAAATCATTCCATTTTATGAAATATAAGTGAGGGTTAAATTGAGGTACTGAGCTTCGGTCTAGTACAAGTCAAGCTCGATCTATAGACAATAACAGCAGTTTGCCTTTGTATAGCACCTTTAAAGAAGTAAAACATCCCCAAGGCGGGTCACAGGAATGTTATAGCACAAAATAATAGACACAGAATCGAAGACATTGGGACAAGTGATTAAATGCTTGGTCAAAGAGATAGGTTTTTACAAAGTACCTTAAAGAAGAAGACAGGTGGAGAAGTTCAGGGAGGGAATTCCAGAGCTTGTGCTGAGACAGCTAAAGACATGGCCACCAATGGTGGAGTGAATGAAGTGGGGGATGACCAAGAGGCTAGAATTGGAAGAATCTAAAGGCCCCAGAGGATTTTAGAGCTGGAGAAGAGAAGGAAGGGAAAGACCATCAATAGATTTGAACATTGAGGACATGAGTTGCTGGAGTGAAAGCCAAAGTAGGTAAGTGAATGCAGTGTTGATGGGTGAATGGGACTTGGCATGAGTTAAGATATGGGGAATAGGGGGCATTAGAAATCACAGATGCCACATAAATATTTTCATAATCTTTTAACTAGTATCTATATCCATCTGCCAGATGAAAACCACAAAGTGAAATTTGATTCCATTTTGAAAATTTAAAATTCTGTCATTAAAGTTATATCCTGATATTTAAAAAATCACGGTTTCTTCTGAACTTTGCAATGCCAGAGACAAAACAACGCGCCCTGTGCCCATTAGAAAATTTACTCTGCACAACACAGTTATTTTTCTCCTCCCTAGCACTTGCGGTTTCAGAGAAATGTGCATTGTACCAAATTTTAATCTTGCTAAGCAGTAAATAGCAATTACTGGGGAGGTGCAGTCTAATGTTCTACTGCTGAAACTGCCTAAACTCTGGAGTAAACTACATCAGGAGGTTGGAATTAATTAAAAGCAGAAAGTTGAAATCAGTACAAAAACAAAGATTTAAATCCTGCAATTAAAAGTAACACTTTGCTGTAGACACTCCTCAAAAGGCAAAATGAACATTCCTGTGTTGTAATTTTACTTTATACCTATCATTCTTCTAACAGTGTTCTCCTTTAGCAAGGATAATCTGACCATGGTCTCAGCTGGTGGCATTCTCAACTCACTATGACTTGATCATGTAACCTAGGCTGACACAGCGGCGCAGCACTGAGGATGCAATGTGGCATTACTATTGGAGGCACCCATTTTCGGGATGAGATGTCCAGACAGGGCCCCCTGCTCAGGTGGACATCAAAAAGAGAAGGGAGTATTCCCACTTTCCTGGCCGACATTCAACCTACAACCACCACCATCAATATGGGTTAAATTGTCCATAGTTTATTAGCTGTCGATGGAACCTTTCTACGAACAAATTGGCTGATGTGTAACAACACTGGCCACATTTCAAAAGTAATCCCTTTGCTTTCAACATTTTGGTGCATTTTTGACCATCGTGAAAGATGCTGGAAAATAGATCCTGCATGAGGAAATTATTGTACCAAGTTCTCCGAAGTCAGCTTTATCATGGTTACACGTAAAGTTCTTTTTACTGCTAAAGTCTGCCCCATCTCCGCTGCTAGATTATCCTTCACGACACGAATGCAAGATTACTGTGAAACTGCAGGTCAAGCCCATTTCTCAAAATCCTTGCAGTCAAAGAACAGGGATAGTTTCTATCTCTCTATTCTCCTCTGGATTCAATCTCCAGTGCCAATATTGAAAGGCCACTGAACAACCCATGTCTTGAAACGTTGATTTAAGATGCACCAGAATCTTCCATTGAATGCAAGAGTTGAATGCTGTGAGGGTTACAGCAGTAAATCTTAACCGGAGATTTTTTGGAGAGGGACTATGACAACAATTTGCATTCATGTAACACCTTAAACATAGTAAAATGTCCCAAGGAGTTTCACAGGAGCATAATCAGATAAAGTTTGTCTCTGAGCCACATAAGGAGATACAAGGACAGGTGACCAAAAGCTTGGTCAAAGAAGCAGGTTTTAAGGAACGTCTTAAATGAAGATAGAGAGGCAGAGAGGTTTTGGGAGGGAATTACAGATCTTAGGGTTTAGACTTCAGAAAGCAGGGATGCCAATGGTTCAGGTTATACGCTTAGGATCAGTTGCTGTTTTCATGTGTTGTGTGGCACTACCACTGTGCTAAATGGGATAGATTTCGGACAGACCTAGCAACTCAAGACTGGGTATCCATGAGGCGCAGTGGACCATCAGCAGCAGCAGAATTGTACTCAAAGACAATCTGTAACCTCATGGCCTGGCATATCCCCCACTCTACCATTACCATCAAGCTAGGAGATCAACCCTGGTTCAATGAAGAGTGCAGGAGGGCATGCCAGGAGCAGCACCAGGCATACCTAAAAATGAGGTGTCAACCTTCATGAAGCTATAACACAAGACTACTTGCGTGCCAAACAGCATAAGCAGCAAGTGATAGAGCTAAGCGATCCCACAACCAATGAATCATATCTAAGCTCTGCAGTCCTGCCACATCCAGTCGTGAATGGTGGTGGACAATTAACAACTCACTGGAGGAGGACGCCCCACAAATATCCCCATCCTCAATGAAGGGGGAGCCCACACATCAGTGTAAAAGATAAGGCTGAAGCATTTGCTACAATCTTCAGCCAGAAGTACCGAGTGGATGATCCATCTCGGCCTCCTCCTGAGATCCCCAGCATCACAGATACAAGTCTTCAGCCAATTCGATTCACTCCACGTGATATCAAGAAACGGTTGAAGGCACTGGATAGTGCAAAGGCCATGGGCCCTGACAATATTCTGGCAATAGTACTGAAGACTTGTGCTCCAGAACTTGCCGCGCTCCTAGCCAAGCTGTTCCAGAACAGCTACAACACTGGCATCTACCTGGCTATGTGGAAAAATTGCCCAGTTATGTCCTGTACACAAAAAGCAGGACAAATCTAATCCGGCCAATTACCGCCCCATCAGTTTACTCTTGATCATCAGTAAAGTATTGGAAGGGGTCATCAACAGTGCTATCAAACACCACTTGCTTAGCAATAACCTGCTCACTGATGCCCAGTTTGGGTTCAGTCAGGGCCACTCAGCTTCTGACCTCATTACAGCCTTGGTTCAAACATGGACAAAAGAGCTGAACTCCCGGGATGTGGTGAGAGTGACTGCCCTTGACATCAAGGCCGCATTTGACCGAGTGTGGCATGAAGGAGCACTAGCAAAAGTGGAGTCAATGTGAATCAGGGGGAAAACTCTTCACTGGTTGGAGTCATACAGAGCACAAAGGAAGATGGTTGTGGTTGTTGGAGGTCAGTCATTTCAGCTCCAGGACATCACTGCAGGAATTCCTCAGGGTAGTGTCCTTGGCCCAACCATCTTCAGCTGTTTCATCAATGACCTTCCTTCCATCATAAGGTCAGAAGTGGGGATGTTCGCTGATGATTGCACAATGTTTAGCACCATTCATGACTCCTCAGATACTGAAACAGTCCACATCCAAATGCAACAAGACTTGGACAATATCCAGGCTTGGGCTGATGAGTGGCAAGCAAAATTCACGCCACACAAATGTCAAGCAATGAGCATCTCCAACAAGCGAGAATCTAACCATCACCCCTTGACGTTCAATGGCATTACCATCACTGAATCCTCCACTAACAACATCCTGGGGGTTACCATTGACCAAAAACTGAACTGGACTAGCCATATAAATACTGTGCTTACAAGAGCAGGTCAGAGACTAGGAATCCTGTGATGAGTAACTCACCTCCTAACTCCCCAGAGCCTGTCCACCATCTACAAGGCATAAATCAGGAGTGTGATGGAATACTCCCCACTTGGCTGGATGACTGCAGCTCCCACAACACTCAAGAAGCTTGACACCATCCAGGACAAAGCAGCCCGCTTGATTGGTACAACATCCACAAACATTCACTCCCTCCACCACCGACACACAGTAGCAACAGTGTGTACCATCTACAAGATGCACTGCAGGAATTTGCCAAGGCTTCTTGGACAGCAACTTCCAAACCCACGGCCACTACCATCTAGAAGGACAAGGGCAGCAGATAGATGGGGACACCACCACCTGGACGTTCCTCTCCAAGTCATTCACCATCCTGACTTGAAAATATATCGCCGTTCCTTCACTGTTGTTGGGTCAAAATCCTGTAACTCCCTCCTTAACAGCACTGTGGGTGTACCTACACCATAGGGAATGCAGTGGTTCAAGAAGGCAGCTCACCACCACCTTCTCAAGGGCAACTAGGGATGGGCAATAAATGCTGGCCCAGCCAGCGAAGCCCACATCCCATGAATAAATTTTTAAAAATTGTATCCTTCAATTTATGTGAACAAAAGGAACTCTGTTTCCTGCTTTAGGCACGCTATAATGCACCATTAGCATGCAAATCTAAAGCTGCAGAGTGATATCCAATTCATACAAAACATTGGTTAACCCACAATTAGTGTACAGTGTGCTGCTTTGGGCACTCGTTCATAGGAAGGATATTATAGCCATGGAATGGGTACAGCGGAAATTCACCAACCCTGAGGAATGAGAGGTTATAGCTATGGAGAAAGACATGACATTGAGGCATTTTCCCTAGAACAGAGAAGGGATCAAATGGATTTTCCAAACACAATAAAAAGTTTCGAGATGATAGATAGAGAAACATTGCTGGAGAATCTGTAACGGGATCTAGATTCAGAAATACCTCAAAGAATGCGGGAGTGAAGTAGTCAGTGAATTTCCACTGCATCCTTCCTATGGCTTTACTATCCTCCTTATGGTGGAAGGCTTAAAACACCATCCTGAAGAAGGGAAGCTTTTCATGCAGAGAATGTTTAGAATGGGGAGCGTTTTACCACATGTAACTACAGAGGTAGAAAACAGCAGCTGCATTTAAAAGGGAATTGGATAAGCATTTGAAAAGTAAGACTATAAAAGAGCACAGGATTAAAGCCAGTGACTCCAGTTGAAGAGTTGTCACTGCCACAGTGAGCGGAATTGGTTTCTGTACTTCAGATTCTATATCTCATCCAATCTATTGATACAATGCATCAAAAACTAATAAGGGGGAAAAGCTAATCCCAAACAGCATTTGAGTTAAAAGATAAGAGTAATGTAATGTCCATGAAGAAACATGGGCTTCTACCTTACACTATCGGGAGATTACATGGCTTTCGTTTGCCTGAATGAGTGCAGCTCCAACAATACTCAAGGAGCTCGACACTACCCAGGACAAGGCAGCTGCTTGATTGGCACCCCACCCACCACCTTAAACTTTCACTCCCTCCACCGCCAACGCAGTCACAGCAGTGTGTACCATCTACAAGATGCACTTCAGCAACTCACTGAGGCTCCTTCGACAGCACCTTCCAAACTAGCAATCTCTACTACTAAGAAGGACAAGGGCAGCAGATACATGGGATTACCACCACCTGCAAGTTCATCTCCAAGCCACACACCATCCTGACTTGGAAATATATCGACGTTGCTTCACTGTTGCTGGGTCAAAATCCTGGAACTCCCTTCCTAACAGCACTGTGGGTGTACTTACACCACATGGACTGCAGCAGTTCAAGAAGGTGGCTCACCACCACCTTCTCAAGGGCAATTAGGGACGGGCAATAAATGCTGGCCTAACCACTGACATCCACATCTTGTGAAAGGACAAGTAAAAAATATGACTTTCAGGTGGCATGGGGAGTGTATGTATTGTGATGCCCAATCTATCATATTGAGTTGGAGAGGCTAAATGACCAATAGATCTTTTCCTGTCCATCATCACATAACTTTGTAGGAGATAATGTTAATAACTTACAATGTGCAGAAGGTTTTTTTGGGAAATGACTTAATATCCTATAGAGTTTGTGTCCATTTGTCACACGTCTGGTAATGCTGACGATTCTTAATATAGGTGTTTTGTACATGTACCCCGATCAATTTTATATTTAGAAACTAAACACTTACTGTATTTTGTTGACATGATCGGACAGCTGAGATGCAGCGTTAGAATAAATTGCAATAAACACATTTAGCAAATCAGTTGACACTAACCAAAAGAAAGCACAATGGATAAATTACAGGTTTATTCAATCATGTTCACAATGCAAATGGAGCTACATTATTTATAAACACAGTAGTATTTGTCACCAAGGAATGAAGTGGTACATGTAATTTTAATGGCTGAACAGGCATTTTTACAAAAACCAAATGGCACCTCAAATTTAATGCCCACTTAAAAACAAAACCACATCAGGCAATGTGAATAGAATCGTGCACAATTAGTAACTCTATTTAAATATTAGTAAGTCTTTCACTATTGCAACCAGTATTTCACTGGTCCGTAGAAATACTGTAAATACAAAATATGATTACTTCTCCAATCAGATTATTGGTCTTGGTAGATTTCTGCAGGTCATCTATGATGGCCTCTCTTTGAAAAATTTAGTTTGCGGCAAATTCAAAATATGTTCCCACTGATCCAGGAAATTGATCACACTACTTTGCCAACAAGTAAATGACCTTGCAGGTTTGCAAATTGTTACTTCTTAAATAGTCTTAAATGCTCTTGGTTTTGTCATTCTCGTATCCACACTTTGTGTAAGCTAAAACCCAGCTGTTCCTCTGCAGGCTTTAAGGATTCAAAGAATGAGAGTGCCATCTGCAGATAGTTAAGAAATGTGCCCAATGAACACAGGCAGAAAGAACCAAATGCCAGTTCTTGCTTCACAGCTTTTTTTTTTATAGTTATTGTTTTTTAAACAATCTTAAAAACATTGCTGCAGATTAAAGGTCATCTGAAAAAGCACATCATACACAGACAGAGTCAAGTATAAAAATGAAAGAGAATCAAGAGCATTTTTAGGAAGTGACCAGCAGATATAACCTTATTCATTTAAATGGAATTGTGAGCGTGGTCTGGAAATGATGGAACATTTCTCATTTTCAATGGCCTAAGAGAGAGCGTGTTTTGGTGAATCCGTGTGAATCTTGAATGGGTTGCCTGATTAACCTCACTTGTTCACATTACATCAATGGTCAGGGCTTAGCTATTTGTTGCTTGATTTTGTACAATGCATGCTTCACAACAGAGTTGTTTTAAACATTTCTATCATGAACACCAGTGGGATGTGGCCACCAGTAATCCATACAACATTCCTATAACTGTAGTCATCTCAGCCAAAATGTGGCCAGTAAGAAAATGCACAACAATGTCAGTTGACAAAGTTTATTTTATCTCCTGGGAAAAATGAATTGTTCTCTGTACTTTTTAGATTATTCTCACAACAGCCAGAAGTATAGAGACTTGCCCTCTAAAAAAGAAATATACTTGACGAACCACTCAAAGCAGAAAATCTTAACGAATTAGTAGAGTTGTCAAGTTATTGAAACAATTCTTGATCATTATTCTCTCCTCCTCATAAAAAAATGAATAATTTATCTGACCACAAACTCTCTGCCCTTATACAATCGCCCACATCCTCTTCATGGTCTTTTGTTAATCTACACTGTGGGAAGCAGAGCTCTCTCAGTGTTCTTGGTGTAAATGAAAGCACTTTGTAATTTTAACTGAAGGCAAAAGGTTTGCGAATAAGGTGAAGTCAACAAATTGCCTTAGGATTAGCAGAACAAACAATATTCAAAGCCATCTGGCGTCGCCAAGAACAGGTAAACTTGAAGTTTAAGAAATAGCTTTCAGGAGTATTTCCCCCTCCTGTAAGTTATCAAAAATACAAAGGTGTAACAAAAAGAATGTAATATTTTAAAATACGAGATTACTTGATGTTGATGGTAATGCAACAACATGAAATAGTAAGTAATGGAATTATATGCCGCAGAAAGAGGATGTCACTTGATACGTATAATGCAAAACTATCGTAAAATGTCACAAAGGCCATGTGAATAAATGCTGTTGGGGACTTAGGATATTCAAATGAGCAGAGGATAATTAATGAAGGTTAATAATAAAAGGCAAATCAGTGATCTCATGTACAAAAACCCAGTGTACAAACAGTGTTAGAAATGTGGAACATCCTCCCACATAAGCAGTAGATGCTAGCTCAATAAATCATTTTAAATATGAGATTGATAGATTATTGCTGGCCAAAGCATATCGAGGGATACGGAGCCAAGGCAGGTAAACAGGGTTAGGATACAAATCAACCATGATCTCATTAAATGGCAGAACAGGCTTGAGGGGCTGAATGGTCTACTTCTGTTCCTATATGATTCTTTTTCCGTGTCTTGTCCTTTGGCCAATTTTAGAGAACGAGAAGAAAAACATACAATGTATTAGGATGGCTGTTTTATAAAAAAAATAATGATGGAAGAGTGCACAAAAATTGCTCATTTCAATTAAGGAAGTATTTTACTAGCTGTATGAGAAGATTAATATAATTTTTAGATGCAAGAGCCCAATTACCACAGGTAGTATTGGCACACTTGTCTAGCGAATTTCACTTCACTTACACAACTAAGATGTTCAGTAACATCTCCTGCTCTAACTACTCAATCTGATCCCGACTGAGATAATTCCAAAGCCCACGACAGGAACGTTTCTAGCATTTTCTCTTAATTTATATGATGTAAAAGGTTGCATTGAATTAACTTTCTTACAAACTTCAATGTATAGCCAGGCAGACTGATGTAAAACAATTGAAACTTAAAAAGAAATTCCTTTATATTTCTTCACAAGGGGTGGGGGGTGGAGTACCTGGCAATGAGTGAGGCATTTTTATGTGCCTTTTCGCAGTCAAATACAAAGTGCTTTCAAATTAAAGACCCATTTTAGAAAAATGTCTCAATTACACTCCCGTTTACTTAAACATCTTCATTCACAAGGGAAAGATCTGCAACTTGCTGAATGAAATTCTAATCATAAAACCTACAATCTATGTCACTTCACGACACAACATATTGATACAACAAATGCTGTGCCAAGGTTGGGATGGTTGTTGAGCCTAAAGTGCAAACGTACTTTGACACCACAGGAATAATTATATTAGCCACCTAGATTTGGGTATAGAGGGCAAAATTTCAAAGCTGGCAGATGATACAAAGCTAAGAATTCTTGCTGAGGCGTCAGGGGTCTGGAGAGCCGGCGAGAGAGCTCCTCTTTTCCAGAAGGCCCGCCAAACCATATGCCAATCAGACAGCGGCGAGGCCAGCAGCGGGCCTACCTCTGGAATCAGGTCCCCGGGAGCCGAGGATTCACCTCGGAAGAGCTGTGGGCCAGTCAGAGGCAAAGATAAGTGATGGGGGGGGTTGGTTTTGTGGGGTGGGGGTGACAGGGAGGGGATTGCAGGAGGTTTGGAAGAGAAGAGCGTGGCTCTCAGTGGGCCCACCCTTCCCGAAGTCCAATCCCTCGATCAGGAATTGAGTGCCTTTAATCGAGGGACGTTCCCCCCCCCCATCATCCCCCTCGGTGGTAACAAGCTGCTTGCAGGGTAGCAGCTATCATGTACGATGCATGGCGACAGGTCCGCTGGCAGCTGGGTTAATCCCAGCGGCAGTGGGGTGAGGTACTTAAATGGTCCTTAATTGGCCACTTAAGGGCCTCAATTGGTGGTGGGATGGGAGAGTCCACCATGGGTCTTCCCATACAGAACTTAATTTGGGTGGAGGCAGGAAGGTGTTGGGGTTCGGGTAAGCCACCATCCTAAGTACATGCCCTTCCCACTTCCAACCTCGCCACCAGCGACAGCACAAGATTCTGCTCGTGGTGAACAATGAGGAAGTAATAAGTTTTGGTAGAAAGAGTGAAGAGATATAATATCAACAAAGTCATGCAATGTTAAAGGAAGCCAGGAACAGAAAGAACTGGGACTACATGCACACAAATCCTTGAAGGTGTCAGGACAAGCTGAGAAGGCTATTAAAAAGCATATACTGGATTCTTGGCTTTAATGATAGGGGTATGGAGTACAATAATTAAGAAGTTTTGTTAAATGTTTACAGAGTTTAGGCCGCAGCTGGAGTATTGTGTTCAATTCTGGGCACCATATTCTAGAATGTCAAGGCCTTGCAGAGGGTGAAGAAGAAATTCATTAGAATGATACAATGGATGAGGGACATCACTTATGTGAAAATACTGGAGAAGCTAGGGCTGTTCTCCTTAGAGCAGTGAAAGTTAAGAAGAGATTTGACAGAGATGTTCAAATGTATGAATAGTTTTGATAGAGTAAATAAAGAGGAACAGTTTCCAGTGACAGAAATGTCAGTGATCCATGGACACAGATTTAAGATGGTTTGGAAAGGAACCAGAGGCGAAGTAATGGAACACTGTTTATTTGCCAAGATGTTATGATCAGGACTGCACTGCCTTTAAAGGGGGAACGGAAGTAGATTGAATGGTAACATACAAAAGAGAACTGGATAAATCATTGATGGGAGTGGGTCATGTGCAGTTTTCATATTAACAGTGGAGCTTAGCAAGCTGATAGAGACTGATTCCAGAATGTCTAAGTGTCAATGTAATACATGCAAATCTCCCCCTAAAATATATGGTGTCAGTTGTCAACTGAAGAGCCAGAAGAGGCTAATATTTCCGTTGCAGCTTCCTTGGTATTTATCCAATTACCCTTTTGAAATCAACTATGATATTTGCTTTTTTAATTTATTCATTTAGGGGATGTGAGCATGGCTGGCAAAGCCAGCAATTACTGCCCATCCTAATTGCCCTCGAGAAGGTCATGGTGAGCCATCTTCTTCAACCGCTGCAGCTTGTGAAGGGCAGATACTCTCACGGTGCAGTTAGGTAGGGTGTTCTGGGATTTTAACTTGGACGATGATGATAGAACAGTGATACATTTTCAAGTCTGAATAGTGAGAGACTTGGAGAACTTGCAGATGGTGGTATTCCCATATGCCTGCTGCCCTTGTCCTTCTCGGTGGTAGAGGTCATGAGTATGGGAGGTGCTGTAGGGGAAACCTTGACGAGTTACTGCACTGCATTTGTAGATGGTGGTGGAGGGGGTGAATGTTTTAAATGATGGATGAAGTGCCAATCAAGTGGGCTGCTTTCTCCTGGATGGTTCTGCATTGGGGGAATAGGGTGAGGACAAGATGATGATCAGGTGAAAAGTTGGCCAATCACTTTTACACAAAAAGCCCTGAATGCAAGCTGGTGCTGTTGCCCTCTCATTCTGGTTCTGTCCTTACTTCATCAGATCAGGGAAGGCCTTCCTACACTTGACTCCATGTGCTGTTCGTGTTGCAGAGCAAAGATGTACAGAATGCAGCACACAACCACAATGCCAAGATGGACCAGATGTTTGAGAAATTTGAGACTTGGCCAGGCAGCGAAGGTGCTGTTTAAGGAGCTGAATGTATGCTCCAGGCTGGCTCTGGTCATCCCATGGTGTTGGGCATATCTCTATAGTATAAGCGACTGAGAGTTAGGTAGAGGTGTTATCTGTCATGTGTGCAGAGGGTAGCCTTTGTCCCCTAGCAGCCAGCCTCTGAAGTACTATGGGGTTGAGAAGTAGTGAAGGTTGTGGTCTTGTACACTATGAATGTATCACAACAGTTGCCAGGAATTCACACATGGACCTGCATGATTCAGTGGCAGTGATCATTCACCAGCTGTACACTGATGGAGTGATAGCCTTCCCTACTGACAAAGGCTGCTGGCTGACTGGGGAGGTACTTTAATGGTCACATATGCCTGTAATTGATGACAGGTTGTACTTGTGGGGAGACTGCTATTGCAGCAAAGCTCTTTTCTGCTGAGTGCTGGCATCCATGGGGAATGTAATGGAAACAAATCCTTGTCCCTGCTTGATGCTGTATGAACTGCAGAATAAATTATGTGGCTGCTGTCATAGAATGGTTATAGCATTGAAGGAGGTCATTTGGTTCATTGTGTCCCTGCTGGCTCTGCAAGAGCAATGCACCTAGTCCCACTCAACCACTCTTTTCCCCATAGCCCTGCAGTCTTCTTCTCTCCAGATAATTATCCAAATTCCCTTTTGAATGTTTGATTGAATCTGCCTCTACCACACATCCAGGCAGCGCATTCCAGATCCTAACCATTCACTGCGTGAGAATGTATTTCTTCATGTCGTTGTTACATCTTTTGCAGATTGCCTTAAATTGGTATGCTCTGGTTCTCAACCCTTTGGACAAGGGAAAAAGTTTCTCTCCATCTAATCTATCCAGACCCCTCAATTATGAGCACCTCTATCAAATTTCCTCAATCTTCTATTCTCCAAGGAGAGCAGTTCCAGCTTCGTCAATCTATCCACATAAGAATGGTTCCAGGGATGAGGAGCCTAATTTGTGTATCTTTTCTGCACCCTAACACCTTCATATCCTTCCTAAAGTGTGGTGCCCAGAACTGGACACAATACACTAGTTGAGGCTGAAACAGTGTTTTACACAGGTTCATCATAACTTTTGTTTTTGTACTCATATGCCCCTATTTATAAAGCCCAGGATCCCGTATGCTTCACTAACTGCTTTCTCAACCTGCCCTGTCAGCTACAATGATTTGTACATATATACACCCAGGTCCCTCTGCTCTTGCACCCCCTTTAGTGCTGTATTGCTTATTTTATATTGTGTCTCCATGTTCTTCCTACAAAATGAATTACTTCACACTTCTCTTCATTTAACTTTGTCTGCTTTTTATCCACCCACCTATGTTTGCTTGAAGTTTATCACAATCTTCCTGTTCACAATACTTGCAAGCTTTGTGGCATCCACAAGTCTTGCAATTGTATCCTGTACACCCATGTCTAGGTGATTAGTATAGATCAAGAAAAGCAGGGCTCTTAACACTGACTCCTGGGGAACCCCACTATATACCATCGTCAGTCCCAAGAAATCAACCGCTCACCATTACCCTGTTTCCTGTCACTCAACCAATTTCATACCTAAGCTGCTACTATCCTTTTCATTCCATGAGCTCTAACTTTGTTGACAAGCCTGTTATAAGGTACTTTATCAAATGCCTTTTGGAAGTCTGTGTACACTACATCAACCTTCTGTTACCGCCACAAAAAACTCAAGCGAGTTAAACACAACTTGCCCTTAACAAATCTGTGCTGGCTTTCCTTAATTAATCAATATTTGCTCAAGTGACTACTCATCTTGTCCCAAATTATTGTTTCTAAAAGCTTTCCCGCTACCGAGCTCAAAACAATTGGCCTGCAGTGGCTTTTTGAGCAAGGGTGTAACCATTTCCAATTCTCCAGTCCTCTGACACTACCCCTGTATCTAAAGAGGAGTTGAAGATTACAGCCAGTGCCTCCGCAATCCACCGTTACTTCCCTCCGTATCCTCAGATGCATCTCATCGACTTTAAGCATAGCCAGCCTATCTAATGTCTCTATCAATTTTTAGCCCATTGTCACAAATACAACCTATTTCGCTATGACTTGGACAGTATCTTTTTCCTTAGTAAAGACAGATGCAAAATACTCATTTAATACCTCAGCCATGCCCCCACCTCTATGCATCAATGTCCCTTTTGGTCCCTAATCAGTCCCATTCTTCCTTTTACCAGCCTTCTACTATTTATATGCCTGGAGAAGACTACTGGGTTTCCTTTTCTTAGCTGCCAGTCTCTTCTCATACTGTCTCTTGCTTCTCATTTCTTTTTTCACTTTGCCCTTTGAACTTTCTTTCAGCCTAGTTCTCACTTGTATTAACTCCCTGATATCTGTCATGTGCGCTCTTCTTTTGCTTTATCTTACTCTTTCACTTGCATCATCCCAGGAACTTTGGATTTATTTGTCCTACCTCTCCTCTCCATGGCAATGTGCCTCATCCGTACCCACACTATCTCCTCTTTGAAGGCAGCCCAGTATACTGTTACAGTGTTGCCCTCCAATCTTTGATTCCAATTTACGTGGGCCAGATCTGTTCTCACTCCACTGAAGTTTGGGCCTTCCCCCAATTAATTGTTTACACTCTGGATTGCTCCTTTGCCACAGCTAATCTAAACCATAGAATACGATGATCATATTCCCCTCCTGACACTTGACCTACATTATTCCCCAGAACCAGGCCTCACCTGTTGCAAGCTGGAATGAGCCTGAGGAAAAATGATTGAGTGTTGCAGTCACTTTGACTGCCATAGGAAATGCATGGCCATCTGGGAGAGTGGGCTGCAGGTCTGGGACAACCTCTTGAGAATGGCAGCCTCCAGTGCACAGCCACTCAAATAACTGCTGGCTTATAGGCCCAGTGGGCTGAGTAAGAAAGGCAGATAGACTTGCATTTCTGTAGCACCTTTCACAACCTCTGGACATCCAACAGTACTTCAGTGGCTATAAAGTGCTTTGTGAAGTGTAGTTGCTGTTGTAATGTAGGCAGCCAATTTGTGCACAGCAAGCTCCTACAAACAGCAATATGGTAGGGGCCAGATAATCTGTTCTTTCTGTAAGGATGTCTTCCAGCAGCACACCTCAAAGGTGAGTTCCAGAGAAGCCCTTTTTGAATTCCCTCACCTTAGTTACCGTTGTTTCTCCAACCCCTTACAAGTGCCCAGGGTGACTTGCATTTTGAGTTGGGCTTTTTAAAGATTGCAGAAGCAGGATCATTGTGAAATAAATCAAATTCCAGTGCAGAGGCTCCTCAAGAAGTCCAACCAGCTCTCTCTCAAAGATACAAGGAACTGAGGGCTTGCAGGTAAGCGCCTCTTTAAATACCACTTTCAAATGCCTTTTCAAGCCTGTACTGCATGCTAATTCTGCTGACAATTTTAAATGGCGCATAGTACCCTGGTTTAAATATTTTCGCAAGGCTACTTTCTGCTTCCTGAACTGGGGCTGAGAAGCCCAAACTGTAGAGCGAACCTCTTTTAAAATAAAAAAAACCTTTGTACAGATACAGATTTCATGACTGGAGCTCACCGTTTCAAATTCTCTTTTCAAGTGGAAACTAATGTCAAATGTTCTTCACAGAGAACAGTACTTTTCTCACCATTTAAGGTACAGTTCCTTTACATATTTACGCCAAAATGCATTGGCGTACTCAACGAAAGCACATGTAGTTTACAATAGTAAACAGATGCTAGGAATTGTCTTGGGAAGGGGATCCAAGTGGTTAAAAAAACCTGCTTTCAAGGATATCAATGAACTTTTGTCTCAGTTGAGTTCTGAATTGCTTAAACCACTCGATGACAATTCTCCGTCTCTGATTCTTTTCTTGCAGGCTCATCGCCTTCTCTTTTTCTAAAATAGCAGGCAACTCTTTCCAGTCTTTGACGAATATAAACGGTGCTCCCATTAACTTCAGGAGACGCAAAGGGGCGTTCTGGAACACTGACGAGTTGCCACATTGTCCCGGCGTCATGATATCTTCAACTACTGGAACAGAACCATAAGAGCAAGCTTCGTAAATTCTGTAGCATTCAGTATTTATTCCCACTGGGCACAGGGTGAGGTCACTTTGCAATAAAGCATCTCGATACTTCTTTAAACTTTCACTTGTTTCCTGAGGTAACCACCTACACAAGGAATAAAAAAAAGAGATCAACATTCACCCAAAGCTTGTGCTTTCATTCAGTTCTTTGTATGTTTCTTGTGTCAAAAACTGCTATCAACTACTTGCCTAAATAAAACCAGCAGCACATGTACTCAATACAAACATTCCTGCATCAAATTACCTTTGCTCAAGGCACAACACTAGTGTTAAAATAAAAATTGTAACTAGTTAGTAATCCTTGTTCTCAGTTTAAGATATATACAACAATAATACATTTGGTTGAGTTTAGTTTCCTTTGCAAGTGAGGGTAGAGTCAAAACACTTCAAACTTATTTCTGAAGATCTTTGTCATTTTATCATAATAAAAGTTACTTTACTCATGAAAATAGGACAATTTTAAAAAGGAGGTTCCTCTGCACTGATTGAATCTACAGTAAAAATAGAAACAGGAGTAGACCATTCAGCCCCTCGAGTCTACTCTGCCATTCCATTAGATTAAGGCTGATCTATATCTCAAGCTCTTTACCTGTCTTTGCTCCATACCTCTTGATACCCTTAGTCAACAAAAATCTATCAATCTCAGCCTTATAAAATTTCAATTGACCCTCCAAAGAACAGGGAAAAAAAGACTTGCATTTATATAGCATCTTTCACAACTTTAGGATGTCCCAAAACACTTTTCATACTTTTGAGATGTAGTCACCGTTATATAGGAACTGTAGCAGCTAATTTGTGCAGAACAAGGTCCAACAAACAGGATTGAGATGAATGACCTGATTATCTGTTTTAGGTGATGGTTGAGGGATATATATTGGCCAGGACACATTGGAGAACTCCCCTGCTCTGGTTCAATTGGTGCTGTGGGGCAAGGAGGATAGGACTTCAACGATAACAATATTTACAGAGAAGGCCATCTTCAAGTTTTTAATTCTGTTGTCAGTATTACAGATTTGCTTCACTCCATGGCAGTCTTCAAATCTGTTTCACACTGTTTTCACCCAGTTAGGGGAATCAAAGCTAATTTTCTCTGATGTAAGGCAGGGTGGGGGGGGGGGGGGGGGGGGCGCGCGCGCGCGGGGGCGCTGGTGGTGTGTGTGTGTGTGTGTGGGGTGTGTGTGTGTGATTTTTCCCACGCCGTGTATGCTAGGGACCAGCTTAAAATTCTGTGGCAACAGCAGCACAACTCCTTACAAGCAACATTCATATGTAATGTCTTCAGCCCTTAAGTACAACAGGACTAATTGCAAACTTGGTTAAGATTTCTAGTAAGGGTGGAACAATTGAGACCACATTATTTTTATGACACTATTCATAATAATGTAGCAATGATAATTCACAAGGAGCAGGAAGGATTAGTTAGAACTCAATTCAGCATGGGCCTGGCATCCAGGCATTTGTTAGCATAAAAATTGCTATAGCAGCAAACTTAGAAGGCAAACATAAAGAATGCAGTGTAGGAGCTAAACAAAGTAAAATGGAGATGATTCAGAATTACCCAAAAGGATTGTGTGAAGAAAAAAGCCATTCACGTCCACTTAGACAAACCTAAAAGCAAGTAGTATTGACAGAAAGGGGAAGGGGAAGGGGAGGGGGTTCAGAGTGCGGTTGGGTAAGGAATGCCATTACAGTAGTAAAAGAAAAGAAACCACAAATCCAATGAAACAGCCAGGAGGGAGGAATGAGGAGATTAATGTTACTGAATGAAAACAGATGCATGTCCTATGATGTACTACAGAGACAAAATTGATGGGAAAGATATGGGACTGATTAGGAATCGTTACTGGCAATTACAAGGAGCAGTAGGAGTTGATAATGGGTTACCAAAATTAGGGGTGATATAAGGTTATGTTATGCAATCCAGCCTTTTCAACAATTCATACTTTAGCTCAACATGACAGGCTAGATGAGTCATGTCTGCACTCAACCTCTACAGAAACAACCTAGGGTAATTTATAACTTGATATTAACTACAAAAATAAGAGAGATTGGTCCAGAATTTTCAGTAGTAATGATGGTGAACCCGCCAGCATTCACTAGCATTAGTGCTCGGAAATCGACAGCAACATCTGGAGTCCCTGCATATGCACAGTTTAAAACGTGGAAATCTAGACATTGGTGTCAATGATTCGATGCTTTTCCATAGGGTTTCCATACCGCTGAGTCCCCCCATCAATTGAAAATTACTGAATTAGCCAGAACTTCCACTCTTAAACTCAATGTAAAAACCTTTGAAAAAGTTAAACCTTGTCGAATGAGAGTAATCTGTTCTCAACAGCATACCAAGTTCATAATTACTGAGCATCACTCCACTGGCCCAAAGAATAATCTTTTATTTAGTTGTTTGGTAGTACAGAACTTGAGTATTGCTGAAAAAGAGACCTGCTATCTAAGCTTTTTGTCTTGCACTCACCAGGGTAGCTCGCAAGAAATTACCAAACTGTAAAGGGGGAGCAACACCCTATACTGCATGGGAAGAGAATACATGTGGACTCTTGATGCTTGGAGATGAACACTGGCACAACCTTGGGTCTAATACACTGAGAAAGTCGATAATCAGCTTAGCTGTTCTAATCTTACCAATTTATCAATAACATAGCTCGATTCATAGGGAGTTAAGAACAGCTAAGCTGTCTATTAAATTTCTCCGAGAGTATATTAGATCCAAGGTTGTGTCACTGTTCACCTCCAAGAGTCCACTTGCCAACCAATCAGCACTCTCTTCTCATGCAGCATAAATTATTGTTCCCCTTTACCATTTGTAATTTATTGTGACTTATCCTGATGAGTGCAAGATGAAAAGCTTAGATAGCATGTCTCTTTTTACAGCAATCTTATATTTCTTGATTGTCAAATTTCTCTATTACAAGAAATTTCACATTTTTAAAGCAATAATTCTTCTTTTAAAGTTTATAATGTTTTATTTTCTACCTTAATCCCATGTGTATGCCCTAATCATTTATTTCACTATCAGTAAAAACTTAAAATGAAAAGTGAAGAGAATCAGTGGTTTTTACTTCCGGTTAATTGTCTGTGGGAATACTTCACTGTGAGTGGCTGTTACTCTACTTGATGGCATCACTGCTTATGGTTGCCTGGAGATCCCCTTGACTTGGCACCAGGAACAAACTGGTATCAGGAAAAGGCAAGTCCATGCCTCAGAAATTGCTATACCTATGTGGGCAGCTTTCTTTGAGGTCAGTGGCGAACATCTTTGCTTCACCACTGACCCCAAAATCCAGCCCATTATAAGAGATGCCTGAAAGGTTAAATCAGACATACAACTGTCAACCAGCAATGGTCAACAGCACTGCACCCTCATTACTACAGAAGACGACTGGAGACATTTGACCTTTGTTGAGCCAGAATAGGTTAAAAATGATTTGGACAGGAAAGGCTAATAAAAGATCCCTGATCCAGCATTAATTAATGAGGCAGATTAAGACAGGAATGATGTACCATTGGCACATTATTCAGGAATCACAAGGCAATTTGTTGGGGCCATTACCATTAGGAAAAAATGGTGTCATGGATCCAGAGGTGGGTATAGAAGAATATGGCCAGATGATATAACTTAATGGGCAAGGTGTTGGTAACATTTGTGCAGAGGCAGAAAGATATGTAAAACTGCTGTCACGTTGCCTATGTAATAGTCACTGCACCTTAATGTAGTGGACTGCAATGAAGCACTGAGATACTTGAGACAAAATTTCTTTGAAGACAGTTACAAACTTGACAGTTGGCAGAAGGAGCAACAGATTACCAAGAGATTTGGACAAAGTAGTGAGGTGGTTGGATGACATACAATCTTTTCAAATCTAAACTAAACTGATAATTGATAGTTACCTCCAACAACTGTTTTTAAAATCCATTGTTTCCAGGATTCATAGAGTTGACGGATCTAATCCATAGGTTTTGCAGTACCAAAACCTTCTGAAAGAATGTAATGTTTTCACCGTTGTTATAATAGTTCACAATCCTTCTAGATGTTTGAAATCACAGTGGATAAATCTCTAGCACGTTGAGCTCATCAACAGCAAAACCCCAGGGCTAGAAAATTTCAAGGGGATACAATGTACACTATTTAGTGACTGAGTCACAGTTTGATGACCAAGGGTTTTAAGACACTAATATGTAATGCCAGTTTATTCTAGTTAGATAGTAGAATTGGTCACTATGATAACTTTAGTTACCATCCATAACCAAAGAAAAGCTTGTTCAGAAAAGAGGCTCTACCCCCAGTATATCATTCCTTGCTGTAGAAACAGGAACAAAATACAAAATAAGTTATGAGAGAAGATTGTAGAACATCCATCAAGATGCTGATGACTCCAATCATAACTCATTTCTTTCAGTATCTGAGCAAGAGTATGCTTTACCCCATTCTGTGACTCCATTCATGATTAATTAGAAGTATGAAACCTAATCAAAATATTTTTTGAAAATCTAAGAACCATCTTTCATGTTATTGGGTGTTCCATAGTGTCTCATAGTCAAACAAGTACTTCTGAAGTCACTGCTATGTAGGCAAATCCAGCAGCCAATTTGCACACACCAAGGTCCCACAAGGAGCAAATGAATACATGCCCAGTTAATCTGTATTTGGTGATGTTGGTTGAGGGATAATTGTTGGTCAGGATACTGGGAGAGGTCTTCGAATGGTGTTTATTTTGGCTTGATGTTTCATCAAGAAACAGCAACTTGACAATGCCGCAACCTCAGTACTGTATTGAATTTTCAGCCTTGGTTATGTGCTCAAGTCTTGGGAGCAGAGCTTGGGGCGATCCTGCTATCAAATGAGAAAACGTACACAATATCAGCTGCATTCCAGGGAGGTTAGTTAAACATGGAACATAGAGTAAGCGTGGGCCATTTGGCCCATCAAGCCTGCTCCACCATCCATGTAAACCATCTATAACATGTCTCTCAAGGTCATTTAAAAGATGTTCTGAACGAAAAGATGTTAAATATACCAAGCTATAGTTTTCAGGTAGGTTTCTTGTCTGTTTTTCAAAAATCGGGTTACATCAGTCATTTTTTGATCCTCCAAGATCTCTTCTGGATTTAGCAAGCTTATATTAAAAAAAAATAATTTCACTCATTTCAGTCCCCATCACCTTTAAGACGCATGGGTACATGCTCTCTTTTTCCAGAGTATTTAAACTTTTAATTGATCTACATTACTGCATACAAACTTCTGCTTTGCTTTTGCTGAAACTCTGATTTGTGCAAATGTCCCCTCCCTTCCTGAATAAGGATAGATGTGGAGTAATTGTTTATTTGCTATTTCTTTGTACCCAAATTCCAGTTTTTGGAACTGTTAAGTAGACCAATATTTTCTTTCATTACGTTTGCTTTATACCCATGTATATAATAAATATTTTGCTCTCTGACTGCCTGATGGTGACTGTGGTTCAGGCAAGACCATCTTTGATTGGCCCAAGGTGTTCACAGGGATATGGAACAATAAAGTGGGGGAAGTGACAGAGGCTCAACCAATGGGAATGGACAAGAAAACAATGATAAAGCTGTGTCAGACACCAAGACAGTACCCTCCTCTACCTGCGCAACTAAAAATGACATTTCTTGCATAATAAACACATAGGTTGCGAATTATTTGAATTTCTAATATCTCTCTGAGGTATAGAGACCTTTCAGGCACTCCTTCAATCTACACCCTCCTTAAGAGGTGTTCATATGATAGCAATGCACAGGCTTATCACCATTCTGCCAGCATCTTCAGGCTCTGGATTTAGGAATAGAGGAACAGGGGTATTCAAGCTATCGAGCCTATTCTCTTAGATCATTGCTGATCTGCATTTCAACCCCTTTACCTACTTTTATTGATATCAGTTGATACCCATGCTGACAAAAATTTATCAATCTCAGTCTTGAAAGCTCCAACTGACCCATCATCCATAGACTTTAGGAGGAGATTGAATTTAAGATTTGTACTTGATAGGTGACCTGCAGCTCAGACTTGATCTTTTCCAGATATCCACAGGCTGTGTGAAAAAGTACTTCCTGACGTCGTTCCTAAATAGCCTGGTCCTAAGCTTAAGATTATGTCCTATTGTTCTGGATTCCCACACCAGAGGAAATGGTTTTTCTTGGTATGCCCTATCGAATCTTTTCATCATCATAACCCCTCAATTTGATAATTCCCTCACCCTCTCCCAGCCACAGTTCTAACAAAGCCATATGTGTTTGAAGTGAGCACTATTAATAAAAATTGTTTACTTTCAAAAATCATTTTGTAAAAGGGAAACTGCTTGTAAGAAACAAAAACAATGTTCCCTTATCTCACTGCAGAAGGGTACACTCCAACATCCAGCAGCATTATTCGTTCCAGTCAAATCCAAATGACACAACCATGGTATTGCTTCGCTTGACATCAGTCAATGTTGCATTGGGGATAACTGGGTGGGAAAAGGAAAAGAAGAATAGAGAAAGCACTGTTGGAAGTGGAAGGTTTGACTCACCTCCAGTAGTGAACAGAAAACAAGCAAACACAAAAAAAAAGCAGATGGCCTGGGGGGTATCAGGAAAAGATCGAAGCTGAGTTGCAAGTCATCTATAAAGATGTGATGTTCAGTGAGGTAGCCCAGAGGACAAAAAATGCAGAGGAATTGTGTGCATTTATTGTGGGGATTTTAATATATTTTTAGACAGTTAATAACTCCTCTGTTTAAAGTTACATTAGTAGGGAGAGGAGGTGCAAGGAGATATCTTTAATTATCGATTTGTTCTACATCCACTTAAATCATTTCAAGAAAAAAGTTGGCTAAGGTTTCTTCTCCTGGTTAACTAGTGGCCCCTAGTGCTGTAAAGTGCATGTATAAATATGGGACATTTTTTTGAAAAGATGATGTGTGTATAGCTCTTGCCAACTCTCAGCTGCTCTCACTATACGTTGGCTACCAGTCTCTTTGCCGCTCAATTCCTGGTCGGCCTCAGGAACCAACATAAGTGCATCCATCTCCTTCTCAATACAGTGTCAGCTGTGTCTCATCTCTGAGTCAGAAATTTGTGGGGTTCAAGATCCACTCCAGAGACATGAGCACAAAATCTAGGCCGACACTCCCAATGCAATACTGAGGGAATGCTGCCCTGTTGGAGGTGCCATCTTTGCAATGAGGCCTTAAACCAAGGTCAGTCTGCCCTCTGAGGTGGATGCGAAGTTCCCATGGCGCTATCTTGAAGACCAGGGGAGTTCTCCCTGGTGTCCTGGCCAACATAAATCCCTCAACCAACATTACTAATTAATTGATCATAATCACATTGCCGTTTGTCTTTGTGGTGTGCAAATGGGCTGCTGCCTTTCCTAAATTACAACAGTGACCAGACTTTAAAGTACTTCATTGGCAGTAAACTGATTTGGGACGTGCTGAGGTCATGAAATATGCTAACAAAATGCAAAGTTTTCATCGTTCCTCCTTTGGGAGCTTCAGCATCGAGGTACATGAAGTGAAGGTTAGGTATTAACAGCTGCCATTCATGTGAGGCCCAGCTGATTATCTTTCCCTAGCCATGCTCCCCCGGAATACATTAATAAACTATATAATCCACTGCTCCCTCTCTAATACAGAATGACTTTCTTTACACTAACAATTCTCAAACTGGGGTCTGTAGAGACTTTCTACGGGCTCTGTGAAATAATCTCTCTGGAGGGTGAGAGAGAGAAAAAAATACAAAGAGAGTGGGGAGAGGAGGAAAAGAAAAAGACAAGCTGTCTGTTTTGTATAAGTTAACAGTAGATAGTGTTAGTCATACACAAGTAGCTGACAAGATGTCCACCCCTGAACACTTCTTTGCAATAATGAGCACCTTGGCTGCTATGGCTTTCAGTGTCGAGTCTCTCATTTACTTTGGACAGGAGACGAATGGAGGTAGGAGGCTGGCTACTGCTGAGATACTATGGTGCATTCTATTTAGGCTCATGCAGTGAGCAAGTGCCATTTTAATGCTGCCTGACTTGCTGGGTATTTGCAGCATTTTCTGTTTGTATCAATCCCTTGTTGGTTGGCTCTTACTATTGCATAAATCTTAACTGCTCCAGTAATAAATTTCTGGACATCAATCTCTCCCTCCAATTTGATTCATTGTAACTTATCCTCCAAAATCAACTCATCTAGTTGATTTGTGTATTGTGTACGCGCTGGTTGAGGCAACAGGGGGTTGTAATAATGTAATTTCCTTGTATGATTAAATAACAGAGAAACCGGGCTGGGTTTGCACAGGTCTGTAAAATATTCACGTGCAAGTCAACACTCTATAATAGGTTTGGAGGGAAGGAAGCTCGTAAGCTTAGAGAATTTTTAAAAATGAAAATAATACTAACTTTGAGCCAGTTGAACATTTAAATAGGGTAAGACTGCTGTTAATACTCAATTGGCCAATAGCTGTTTGTATTGGGTATCATCTACAAACTGTCTATGTAATACATTTACAAGTAATTTCTAATCACGTCGAATGCAATTCAGTTGGCATGCACTTAAATGTTACTAGAGTTACGTTTATCCTTTATCTGTGGTTTGTCTGGTCTGTCGCATCACTCTCTACATCAGGGAAATGGTCCTCAAATTGCTACTCTAAGTAATTACCTGTTTTCTTAAAAACGTTATTAAAGCACTTTGTATTGAGTATTATAAAGCATCATAATTCAGATGCAGGGATCTGTGATTGCAGATTAGGCGGAGATTATAGCGTAGTGGTAATGTCACTGGGCTAGTAACCCAGGCTAATGATCTGGGGACATGCGGTCAAATCCCATTATGGCAGCTGATGGAATTTAAATTCAATTAATAAAATCTAGAATTAAAAGTTAATCTCAGTAATAGTGACGATGAAACCGTTGTCGATTATCGTAAAAACCCATCTGGTTCACTAATGTCCTTTAGGGAAGGAAGTCTGCCGTCCTTACCTGATCTGGCCTACATGAAACGTCAGATCCACAGCACTGAGAGTGACTCTTAAATGCCCTCTGAAATGGCCTAGCAAGCCACTCAAATCAAGGGGATTAGGGATAGGCAACAAATGGTGGCCTTGCCCGCGAAACCCACATCCCACGAAAGAATAAAGAAAAAAACATATTGCATCTGAGAAGGGATCCTTCAACCAAAAAACGTTGAGGGTTAGACTAGGAGATGTTTTTACTCGAGGGAGAATCTCAAGCTAGGGGCTACAAATGTGAAATAGTCGCTAATTAAATTCAACAAGGATTCCAGGAGTAAGTTCTTTGCTTAGCAGTGAGAATGGGGAGTTGCTACCACATGGAGTGGTTGACGCGAATAGCATAAATGCATTTAAGGGGAAATTAGCTAAGTAGATGATGGAAAAAGAAATGGGAAATGTAGATAGGATTAGATGAAGTGGGAGGAGGCACATGTGGAGCATCAAGATTAGCACAGACCCGCTGAGCCAAATGGTCTGTTTCTGCACTGTAAACTTCTGTGTGTGTCTAATTGTTGCTTGACACAAACCCTTCAGGGAGTCCTTAACATTTCCAGGCTCAAGGCTTCTTTCCCAGAAATCCTGCTAGCACACAGGACTATTTTCTCAATATTACCGAATGTGTCAGAAATATAGTTACTACAAGATTGCTGGCTACGCAGTTGCCATTTAAAAGCAGGATGAGGTACACAAGGCAAAAGACCTACTGTTCTCTAACTGAGATAAGACACATTGTATTGAGTCTTTCCCGTTTCAACACATCCAGCAAGATTTCCCTGGAGGAGCCTTTGTAGACAGTTCCGAGGAAGTTACACAAGTATGGCCTTGAAGAATGCAACATTAGGTTGTTGAGATCCACAATTGGGAAGTTCCTGTAGCTGAAATAAAAATTACAGTGTAATTATTAGACCTTCCTTCGAACAGATGGATTTAAAAAAAGCTTTTGGTCCACAAAGTTCCTATTTATTGTAAAGGTCAAATAATAACATTTAAAAATGTGTTTAACTAGCTATCTAGCAGTCTGCGTCATGGAGTGCTGGGACTTCCAGAGCCTTTAAAGGTCAAATTCCAGTCTCAATTAAAATTCAAGCACTCTTTTTCCTTCCCCACGAGGTGCATTTTAGACATTTTATTACTGATGATTATATAGTAGCAGAGCTCTCTCTGCAGTCAGGACCTACAGTGGAGTCCCGAGACAGATCCTGTGTGGAAAGCGCTAAGAGCACTGCTGGAAGTTAGGGGCGCGCGGCAGCCAGATGCGCTCCAGCTGAGATATGAGGGAGAAAGGAATAAAAGGATATGTTAATAGGGTGGGCTGAGACTTGCGTGGAGCATAGCCATCAGCGTGGATCTGTTGGGCCAAATGGCTTGTTTCTGTGCTGTAAATACTTAGTAATATATTAAAGTGGAGGCTACTTGAAAAATAAGCTACTTTGGCTCTGTGCTGGGAACGAGAAGGAGAGTTGCCGCCAGAGCTTAGCATCTCATATTACATTTGATCCTTGGAGGAACCAGATGTTGAGGGCAGGGACCGTCAGAAATGAATGAGAGACACCACTCCATGACAACAGCCTGACTGGAGTTCCAATGTGTTGTACAATCACTCCACCTTTTGCATTATATGCCAACTTACTGTGTTTTTTAAAAAAAATAAAGACTGTAGTTGGATCACTTTGGATCTGTTGTTGGATCTCTCAAAGACTGTTGTTGGATCTCTCCTTTTCAAGTCACTCTCCAACAACAGGGCAAGCAAGACAGGAACCTGCTCCTGCTCAGCTTGCCAATATTGCAAGAGCCAGGACCCGGGATGTGTGAGAAGGGCCTGTATGAGGAGAACCTGTTCTCCAACTTCTGTACTGGTGTGCAGCCTCCATTTGGAGCATCCCATTTCAGAAGACAGAGATCAAACTCTGGGCGCTGCACATATGAACGCGGCATCCTAATACTCTGGCACACCGTCTAACAAGGCAAGTTAATCAAATCTTGAATGATACCAGAACCAAGAGGTTATACCTCTCATGTTGAACAGGCTGGGGCTTTTTTCTCTAGAAAATAGAAGGTTGAGGGTGTGACCTGATAGTGGGCTTCAAGATTGTGAAAGGGTTTGGCAGAATAGACGTAGAGAAGATGTTTCCACTTGCAGGCGAGACCAGAACTAGGGGCTATAGATATAAGACAGTTACCAATAAATAATTCAGCAGAAACCACTTTACCCAGAGAGTGGTTAGAATGTGGAAGTACCACAAGGCCTGGTTGAGGTGAATAGCGTTGAATAGATGCATTCAAAAGGAAGCAAGATAAAAATATGAGGGAGAAAGGAATAAAAGGATATGTTAATAGGGTGGGCTGAGACTTGCCTGGAGCATAGCCATCAGCATGGATCTTTTGGGCCAAATGGCTTGTTTCTGTGCTGTAAATACTTAGTAATATATTAAATTGGAGGCTATTTGAAAAATAAGCTACAGTTCCACTTCTTTCTTATATACCACTTGTTGCAGGAAGCAGTTTTCAAGCAATGGGATCTCTTCTGATGGCCAGTTGTCAAGAACACCAGAAAATGAGAGGTCAAGCAACTTATATGTACTCAATATGCCTATCATTTGGGCATTTTTCTTTTAAAGGCTGATGAACTATAACTTAATTGCAACTAACATCAAAATGAAGCCTGCAGGCTATTTGGAGTACACAGCATTCTGATAAGGCTGCTTGAAAGTGGTCCTACATATTTAATCACTTGCTATGTCTCCAAAGCTCCTCTGCAGATGCAAGATGTAATGAACAAAATCTTAGTCATCAGCTACTGGTATTCCATCACTTCAAGGTTAACAATAGGATACTGCACCAGTGATTATGAGTGAAAGGACATCAGCAATGCATTGTTACCCTGTGTGGTATTCTATTTATTCTTCAGCCGCTTTGCTGCCAGGAATTGAAATCTTTTTGCAATGTGACCGGCGCTACAGAAAGTCAGCTAACCCCCATTTCATACGTGTGACATTGCAGATCAAAAACTGTGAGAATGTCAGAATAAGCGTGAAAGTTAATTTAGCTGCACCTCCACTTTAAAGTTAATGAAAATAAATGCAGTTTTGCAGCTTTGTACAATTTAAGCACCCAAACATTTGAATGTTTGGAACAAGCAGCTTTAGACCATGTTCTGCACCTAGTCAAATTTCTGTAAAATTTCCATAGGAAAGGTAGTCACTTTGGGCTGATTTTCATGTATTTCCTAAAGTCAGAACAGATTTAACATCTCTATATAAATTCATGTAAAACTCTGAGTGCTTTACAAGGAGGAGTGGACACCGAGCAGGAACAGGATGAAAGGGGCAGGTGAAAGAGACTGAAGGCTGGTGCTACCGAATGCTGAAAAGGATGGCTTTTAGATGTCAACACAGAGCTGAAGGAAACAGTGACTGATCCAGGATTCAATAGTGGGAAGACTACTGGAGGGTGCAGCAAGAAGCTTGGCGCTGATGGTAGTGGCAGAGGAAGGGTTGGATGTTGTTGACATACATGTTGAAACTGACCCATGCTAGCAGAGGTGACAAATGTGTAATATGGAAATTCGAAACAGCAAGCACCTCTTCCCCCTGCTCCACACCACCCTCCCCCCACAACTCCGGTATAATTCCTGAATATAATGAAAGGTTTAAAGAAAGAGAGAGAGAGAGCGAGAGACAGAGGTTTAGGGAGGGAATTCCACAGCTTCAAACCTAGCCAGCTGAAGGTACAGTCATCACTGGTGGAGCAATTTAAAATCAGAGATGCTCAAGAGGCCAGATTTGAAGAAGCACAGAGATCTGAGAGTTGTAGGGCTGGAGAAGTTTACAGAGATATGGAGGAATTAAAAAAAAACAAGGATGAGAATTAATAGATTGAGGAATTGCTGGATCAGCAGCCAATGCAGGTCTACGAGCACATGGATGACAGAGGAACAGGGCTTAGTACAAGTTTGGATACAGACAGCAGTTTTAGATGAGCTCAAATTTATGGAGGGTGGCAGTTGAGAGGCCAGCCTGGAGAGCACTGGAACAGTCCAGTCTAGAGGTAACAAAGGCAGGGTGGAGGGTTTCAGCAGCAGATGAGCTGAAGTGGGTGGAGTTGGGCGATGTTACGGAGGTGGAAGGAGGTGGCTTTAGTGATGGCACTAATATGTGGTCTGAAACTCATTCTGAAATCAAATATGAAATCAAGGATGCAAACAGTCTGGTTCAGGGATGGAGTCATTGACTAGGGAATTTAGCTTGTGATAAGGACTGAAGACAATGGCTTTTGTCTTTCTAAAATTTAGTTAAACGCAATTAGAGATAGTGAACAGGTTGGGAGAGGTGGTGCTGAGGGAGAGTTGAGTATTGTCTGGCCTCATGTTTTCAGATGATGTCACCGAGGGGCAGCATGCAAATGAAGCAAATTGTAAATAAGAAATATAAAGCAGGGACACACAGGAGCTGGCCAACATACCATAAACTGACAATCTACTTACGTTGCCACTCCCAGTGGCCACTGGTAAACATCCTCTTCGTTTACCCAAGGGCTGTCGTACACCAGAAAAATCAAATCGATAAATCCTCCATGCTTTTTGAGATAGGGCTCAATCCAGTCATTATCACACTCCTCACTGCCAAGCAGAACCACAGCTACATGCCGAAGCTTGTTTGTCTGGAGAAGTGTTTGTACATAGTGCAGCCACTGGGTGGCAAACTTGATCTTTCCTTCTTCTCTGCCGTTTAGCACAAGCACCACATTCTCAGTATCTAGTGGGATGTGTCCAGGGGCCACAGCAGGACCAGTGCAGAATCTGAAGAATAATAAAGTATGGCAAGTGAAACTGCATATCCCAACCTGCAGTGCTATCCAAAACCTTTCAGAACAAGAGACTCATTTAACAACTAGGAAACGTACTCACATTTCATTGTCAATCTCGGCCAAGGTAACACATTATCAATCATAGAATCAAATCGCACTTGGCGGGGGTGGGGGATCTTTGTAACAGCTATTCGTATAGTCCTACTCCCCTGTTCTGTCCCCATAGTCCTGCTTTCTTTCATCTTCAAATATACAAAACTCTTTTGAAAGTTACTATTAAATCCATTTCCATCACCCTTTCAAGCAACGAATACCAGATTGTAACAATTCCCTGGGTACAAAAAAAAAATCTCCATCTCCCCTCTGGTTCTTATGCCAATTATCTTAAATCTGTATCCTCCAGTTATTGACCCTCCTACCAATGGGAAAAGTTTCTCCCTACTTACTCTACCAAAACTCTTCAAAATGTTGAACACCTCTATTAAAGCTCCCCTTAACCTTCACTGCTCTAAGGAGAGCAATTCAAGACAAATAATGAAATGATTCCAAGGGCTAAACTATTTTCATTATGATACAGCAAGTTAGGTACAAGAATATGCCAAGCACTGAAATATCATCCCAAATCCATTTAATTTTATACTACAGTGTTCATTATTCATTAAATAACTTTTAAAATAGATGGATGGAATGAAAGGCACTGAAGAAGATCAAGAAGCAGGGTGGGAAAGAGAGAAGTACTTTAACGTAAAGCACTTTCACCCAATACAATCAGATGTTTTATAATCTGATCTTTCAGCAAAGATGGGTGTTTCTTTCCTGCTACTGATGTTAAGCCAACTGGCCTATAATTTCCTAGATTAGTTCTATCTCCCTTCCTGGTGATAGGAATTAGATTTGCTGTTCACTAGTCCTCTGGCAGTGTTCCTTTCTTTACTGATTTTTTAAATGTTTGGATATTAACCTGCAGTGTATCTCCTCCCTGCTTTCTATTCACTTCTCCATAAACTCAAAGCACTGAGTTTTATTCAATACAGCACCAAAACAAAAAACATATGTACTCATGTACAATTACAAGTTTTCATTTTGGTCTGGCACAGATTAAAGCATTAATGTGCACACAGAATGTTAGTTCCTGACCATATCTGCAAATTCGCTCTGGGTAAAACTCACGTGGTTACACAGAACAAGATGCAGTTCACATAAAAGTAAACTTTACCTAAAATGCAAATTTCCAGCCTTTAGTTCCCCTTCTCTCCAGTGAGCTGTCACATCACTTGGTGTAAGCTGGCCACCAAGAATATGCTGCCAGAGGTAAAGTCCTATTTTAAAGAGGAAGGGTTTAGAGCTGCAGAACTTAAAGCCAGTCATTATTCAACAGTATCAGTACAGAAATTTAAACAATCAGCCTCAGAAGGAAGTTCTTAAATGACACTATTTCTGTGGACACAGAAGTCACTTATGAATGTTTGTAGAATCTTAAAATAGGGCTCTACATTATCCCATTTTTCAAGGTACTACCTCTGACTAAAGGAGGGGACTTCCAACATTGTGTGCAAATGTTCAACTATTCTGTAAGTCCCAGTGGTGGTTTTGATAGGTAATGGAATCAGGTTAATGCAGTGGGTTCATATGCACTGAGAACTAGATTGAGAATCCCATCTAGCTATCAGAGTAATACAGCGAGTTTCTTGGTCAGAACCCAGGAAACCGTGCATAAATCATTTTAACGTACTGTGCAACTCAAAATAGATTTTGCTTTTCTAGGCAATTCTTTACTCGCATTCAGATGGTGCTTGGGTAGATCCTGTGGATACTGGCCAGCTTCTGGTTCTTTGCCCAGGCAATCATTATCCTTTTGTCAGCTTTCATAGTGAAGACTTCAGAAACACAAGAGAGGATCAACATCATCAAACCCAATTCTATCCTCACCTGACATTCCTCTGCCTACACTTCCAACAAGGTCGGTGGACAGTGCTCAAGAGCATAATTTGACCTATTTTTTTTTTCTTCCTAAACTAGGAAAGTTGTGGTCGACTGTAGTATCTGTATTGATATTCCAGCTGAGATCAGTTCACTCAATGTGGACTGGGAATCTGACCTGGGAATCACTCAGAGGGCCATAAATCTTTGGAGTCCTCTACTCCAGAGGGTTGTGGATGCTCATCACTGAGTATATCCCAAGGCTGCAATCAGTTGATTTTTGGACACCAAGAGAATCAAGGAATAAGAAGATAGGATGGGAAAGCGGAGCTGAGGTACAAGATCAGCCATGATCTTCGAAATGGCAGAACAGGCTCGTGGGGCTGTATGGGCTATTTCTGCTTCTATATCTTATGATGTAGTCTGACCCAAGCACTGTAAGTTTGGTAACAATTTCCTCTGACTTACATTCTACTGTTTAGGCTCTGTACTTTTTTTTATTCTTTCATGGGATGTGGGCATCACTTCTTACCCACCCCTAACTGCCCTTGAGAAGGTGGTGGTGAACTACCTTCTTGAACTGCTGCAGTCCATCTAATATAGGTACATCTACAATGCTGTTAGGAAGGAAGTTCCAGGATTTTGATCCAGCGAGTGAAGAAGCAGCGATATAGTTCCAAGTTAAGATGATGTGTGGCTTGGAGGGGAACTTGCAGGTGGTGGTGCTCCCATACACCCACTGCTCGTCCCTCTAGGTGGTAGAGGTCACGGGTTGGGAAGGTACTGTCGAAGGAGCCTTGGTGAGTTGCGGCAGTGCATCTTGTAGATGGTACACACTGCTGCCATTGTGCGTTAATGCTGGAGGGAGTGAGTGTCTAAGTTGATGGATGTGGTGCTGATCAAATGGACTGCTTTGTCCTGGATGGTATCGAGCTTATTGAGTGTTGTTGGAGTGACACTCATCTTGGCAAGTGGGGAGTATTCCATCACAGTCCTGATCTGCGCCTTGTAGATGGGCACATTCTGGAGTGACAAGAGGAGTTATTTGCTACAGAATTTCCAGCCTCTGACCTGTTCTTGTACCCACAGTCTTCATATGGCTGGAACTGTTAAGTTTCTGGTCAATGCTAACCCCCAGAATGTTGAAATATTAAATAAAAGCAGAAAAATACAGATGAAATAGGGAGCATATGGAAAAAAGGGGCTTTCTGTTGCTATTCTAATTTAAATCAAAGACTTGGGTTCAGAAATGCATTGCAAATTAGTCTAAATTGTTGATAATACTAAACTGGAGGGGGGGGGTGGGAAATGGGATCAAAGATAGCTCAGAAGTCAGATTCAGTTACAGGATGAAGAGAAGGGTGCAGTATTGTTTATTTACTTATGATAAGCAATACTTCAGGCTCTGCCTTTACAGACTGTTAGCATCTCGAATGAGATTAGTTAAATTGCCTCGAGCATTGCCTTCATGCAAGAGACATCTGTCACCCATGTTCTGCAAGGCCAATGTTTGCTTTTGTAGCATAAGGTTACTTATTGATGCAAAGTTAATTCCAGAGACTTGCTCTCTGCTCACTTGATGGCAGCTGGAGGCTGCAACTGGCCTCAACAGTTCTTCTCCAGCAATTGTATAACAGACTGTGCTTCCTTCCCAAACTTATTCTTGTAATAAGGAAGCTAACATAAATAAGTGACTCATCTTGGGCCTCTTTCATGCATTTCCAAAAGCATGCTTAAAAATAGGGAAAGAGGAGAGAAAACAAGATACGGGAAAGAGAGAAATGTGGGAAAGAGGGAGAGGTGGATGGAGAAAATTAGGTGAGATTTAACTAGCCCGCTTGTGGCTTAAGAGCAAGTTTTCTGCCAATTATGAGCCATCTTTTGCTCAGTGTCTTTGCTTACATTTTTTTAAAAACAGGTCATCCTTAAAAAGTTCAAGTTGCCTGTAGGTAATTGGCATCGTTAATCTGCTGTCGTAACACAATGGGTGGTAAAAAGAAAAGTAGGATTGGTTAGGGTCCAACAAGGAGATTTACGCGTGGAGGGAGAGGGCATGGCTGAGGTACTAACTGACTACTTTGCGTCTGGCTTTATCAAGAAGGAGGATGCTGCTAAAGTCATAGTGAGAGAGGAGGTGGTTGAAACATTGGATAGGCTAAAGATTTATAAAGAGGAGGTATTAGAAAGGCAGGCAGTACTTAAGCAGATCAGATTCATCTGAGGATACTAAGGGTGGAAATTGTTGAGGCACTGGCCTTCTTAAAGGGGGTTAGTATATTTATGATAAATGTGGACATTTATTTTCCAGAGGAAACTAGACAAAAATAAAGAAAATGATCAGCTCAGAAACCACAATACGACACAGTATCTCAATTCTCATTATTGTAGAAGACAAAAGCGACTTGCTTCCTGAAGGCTGAGAGAAATGTTTTGGTAACTTATTCAGAAAGCAGTTTAAATACAGCAAGTGTGCATACACATGCAAAGTGAAAAACTATTACTGCAAAAGATATTCTCCCAGTACTTGCAATTATTTGAAGTATATGCTATATTATTGGTATGCAATAGAGCATTGTTACAATATTATAAAATGTATAAATTTTTCCAAAGGCAATTTACCAATCGCAGCTTTGCCCCAGATTTGCACCTTCTTTTGTCTGGACTGGTTTTGTAAAATTTGTTTCTGAAATCCCTGTAGCTGAGCTTTATGCTGCAAAGCATTCTCCATCTTCTCATCCTCTTCCCATGGATTCCACTCATTGTCTTGTTCTGGCTGTTGAAAATCCCTTTGTTCAACAACCTTCTGCCACGGAAGGGTACTGTCTGCAAATCCAAATTTAACACAATTTAAACAAAAAAGGTTTCTATTGCAGCATCTTAGAAAGAAGAACATTTTTGTTGAAAAACTCAAATGCACTTACAGAGTACTAAAAACAGTAACTTCTGAGCTCCAGTTTGTCAGATTTTGGGGGGCGGGAATGCCAAAGACGTGCTGGGGAACCCCCAGTCCACAGAAGTTCCCAGGTAAGGATTTGCGCAACAATTGCCCGAGAAGTGCAAACTTCCGATGGCAAATTGCCCTGCACTGGAACTATCCAAAAATGCAATTTAAATCGCAAACTTCGGATGGTTCCGACTGTGTCGCATCAATAGATACACAGAAAAAGTTAGAAGAATTAAAATCACTTCCAACTTTGGGGTAACTAATGTACAATCTCACGCTGGCATCCCCATGAGACTCTCCTCACAGCCCCGAGCCCCCAGGGGACTCCCCCGACCGCCCCGCCCCCATGAGATTCTCCCCTCCTGCCCTACCCCACCCCGGGCCAGGCCCAACTGCCGACCTCCCCCCCACCCAACCCCATCAGGCCCGACCTTCACCCCGATGGCAACCCCCAAAGGTCCAGTCGGACCCAACAACGCCCCTACACCCCCTCCGCCCCCAATAAGGCCAGACCTGACACTGCCTCCACCCCACAAGGCCTAACCCGACCCGTGACTATCCCCAAGGTCTGACCTGACATTCCCCCCACCGCCGCACCCTCCCCCACCCCCCACACACAGGGCTCAACCCGCCAGGGTCTGATCCGACCCCCACTCTCCCCACCCTAAATCCTACCCACTTACCTTCTCCTTGGCTTGTCAAAGACCTTTAAACCTGGCTCGACCTTTAGACTTACCTGGCTATGGCAGCTAGTGCCGTGAGAAGCGGAGCAGGGCTTATTTATCTGCTACTCTATAGCCCTCGCACTAAGCCCCAGGGACGCGCTGCACTACCTAGATCCCACCCAGCCTAAGTCAGAAGATTGAGCAAGATAGGATCGCCTGGATTTCAGGGTAAGAACTTTTGAGCAGAGTGGCAATCGGACTCAATTGCCACTCCATTGGAAGTTACGGGCGAATATCTGTTCCCAAAACAATGGAAAATTTTGAATGGAAAATAAATGTCCACATTTATCATAAATATACTAACCCCCTTTAAGAAGGCCAGTGCCTCAACAATTTCCACCCTTAGTATCCTCAGATGCATCTGATCTGCTTTATCAACTTTAAGTACTGCCTGCCTTTCTAATACCTCCTCTTTATAAACCCTATCCAGTGTTTCAACCACCTCCTCTCTCACTATGACTTTAGCAGCATCCTCCTTCTTGATAAAGCCAGACGCAAAGTAGTCATTTAGTACCTCAGCCATGCCCTCTCCCTCCACGCGTAAATCTCTTTGTTGGACCCTAACCAATCCTACTTTTCTTTTTACCACCCACTGTGTTACGACAGCAGATTAACGATGCCAATTACCTACAGGCAACTTGAACTTTTTAAGGACGACCTGTTTTTAAAAAAAAAATAAGCAAAGACACTCTGCAAAAGATGGCTTATAATGTAAAGTGAGTGCTTTCTTAAAAATTCCCATATAGATTATACTGACAGACCTGTCCTGAAAGAACATGGTATGTCGCACCTCAAAAAGTGTCATGGCCTTCTTCAAGCACACACACTCAAAAGAGAGATAGGAAAGATGTAAAAGACTAAACTTTAATCTCCTGTGGTTGCAGAGACAAAAGACTAATTTGCACGTCTCAGCAGTCACCCAAAAATCCATCTCCTGTTGATTTATATCTCAGAATCTAAATAGTTTTGAGATGGATTCAAGGCAACTATTTCCCCTTCTGGGATATACAGGAAAAAATGGGTTAAAAAGCTAGCTGTAGAGCAGTGCAGTGTTGGCAGCAAGCAGAAGAAGAAACTAGTTACCCCCCCCCGTGCAGCTTACAGGCGAAAGATCTTTCTCTCTCTTTGTTGCTGGGGGCAAAGGTCAACAGAAGCCACAATCTAAAGGAAATAGCACAGCCTTTCAGCCACCCTGCAGAAGCAAGTGTCTCCACACTAACTGCGCAACTGCCAAAATCAGCTCTACCAGAATCACCCAACTTAACAGTTGCAACGTACCGCCAACTACACCTCACGGTCAAGTCAAAGATTGATTCTCTTTTTAAAAACTTTTATTTGGACTCTTAACTTCTCATTTCTGATCTGTAAGGATGTGCTTATTATTTTTCTCATGTTTTAGTAACTAATAAACTTAGTCTTTCTTTGGCTCAAGAAAGCCTGGTTCAATTGGCTCCTTCCAAAAGAAATGCATTTGAACTGGGAATAGGCATCCACAGCGGAAAGGATCCCTTTTAAATTAACCTTGTTGTGACCAACCAAGGGGGCTGAAAAAAGAAGAGGAGCCAGCTCATTCCTCCTCACCCAGGAGCATAACAAAGTTGGGGTCTCGTGCAGGAAGTTAACAAAGTGGGGAACTTCGCCTGGGGACCGGTCGTAACAGAGTAAATCTCCTTGTTGGATCCTAACCAGTCCTACTTTTCTTTTTACCACCCGTTTATATGCCTATAGAAAACTTTTGAATTCCCTTTTTTGTTAACTGCCAGCCTCTTCTCATACTTCCTCTTTGCTTCTCTTTTTCTTTTTTTACTTCCTCTCTGAACTTTCTATATTTAGCCTGGTTCTCAATTGTATTATGAACCTGACATCTGTCTTATGTACCCTTTTTCTGCTTCATCTTACTGTCTATTTCTTTCATCATCCAAATAGCTCTGGCTTTGTTTGACCTTTCTCTCCAACCCCGAAGGAATGTACTACAACTGTACCTGAACCATCTCCCCTTCCATTACAGTTTTGCCCTCCAATCTTTGATTGCAACTTACCTGGGCCAAATCTGTTCTCATCCCATTGAAACTGGCCCTTCTCCAATGAATTATTTTTAGACTGATTTCTCTTTGTTATTTTCAATGGTTAACCTAAACCTTATACTATGACCACTGTCCCCTACAGACACGTCGCCTACCTAATTCCTGAGAACCAGATCTAGCAGTGCTTCCCTCCTCACTGGACTAGAATCATGCTGATCTAGAAAATTTTCCTGAACACACTTCAGAAACTCTTCCTGCTCTCTACCCTTTACATTATTACTGTCCAAGCCTATATTCGGATAATTAGAGACCTGATTATAATCACTATAATCCAGAAATGCTGAGGCCAATTGCAGCCTCCAGCTGCTGCCATCAACTGAGCAAAGAGCAAGCCTCCAAAATTAACTTTGCATCAATAAATAACCCCATGTTACAAAAGCAAACAACCTTTCCTTGCAGGTGACAGGTGTCTAATGCAATGTTAGAGGTAATTTAACTAATCTCATTCAGAAGTCTCTACTTGTAAAGTCTCAGCCTGGAGTAAACATGCTAACACTGCAACCCTTCTGTTCAGTTCACCTCCAGCAATTGTACAACAAAACGTGCAGAAAAATACCTTAATATCCCAATATTTAATGGTAATGTAGCTTTGGAGGGAGGTTCTTTATCAAGATCAGTGAGATAAAGGGAAGAACGGTGAGCCAAAGGAGGTCAGCTCTTTAGAAATGGCGAGAAGAGTTGACTGAAATTACACACAAATTTGACAAGAAACCAGAAAGAAAATGCCTGGGGCTGCAAGTCAGAGAAGCTGATCGATCTTTAAACAGATTGGTAGCTTGAACAGTGATTTCATTGAAGGTATGAGCAGCGATAAACTTGGCTTGGGATGCCTCAGACTGTTCAGGATTCCAGGTGCGATAAGCCAAATCGCTCCATTTCCCTACACGCCTAAGTGGAAAATAACGCAAATATCCTTCAACTCTGGACACTAACTGAAAAATTATATCCTTTCAGCTCAAAAAAAATAGACACCGAACCCATTTTTTGGCAAGCCCCCAGTTTTACTCAAGAAGGCCCCGCTCGCCAAACGCATGGTGGGTCAGTGGAAATAAGCAGTTTTACAGTTTAAAGGCGAGATAGATTAGAAATATTAAATCAAAGCAGAAAATACAGAATAGGCAAGTCACTGATGCACAATGCCATAGCAGAGGCCACTCACCCCCATCCACACCAATCGTGTGATATCAGCTCCCACACGTGTGGGATCTTTTATAAGATTTACGTTACTGCTGATTTTGTTTGATTAATATAGATCTGAGATAAATATTAGTTTCTTAGAAGATTATTGTGATGATTTCATAACATATTAGAAATAAACATGTCTTGTAGTTCTGATATTTATGTGAAAATGTATATACTTTTGTTTCTGTTATGCAATGACAATTTATTTATGATATTAAATAAAATTAATGCACATAAATTTCTTATATTATGAGGAACAGCACCTCATCTTCCGACTAGGCACTTTACAGCCTTCCGGACTGAATATTGAGTTCAACAATTTTAGATCATGAGCTCTCTCCTCCATCCCCACCCCCTTTCTGATCCCCCCACCCTTTTTTCCAATAATTTATATAGATTTTTCTTTTCCCACCTATTTCCATTATTTTAAAATGTATTTCCATCCATTGTTTTATCTCTACCTTTTAGCCTATTTCGATCCCTTCCCTTCACCCCACCCCCACTAGGGCTATCTGTACCTTGCTTGTCCTGCTTTCTACTCTTAATTAGCACATTCCTTAGATAATATCATCTTCAACACCTCTTTGTCTTTTTGCCTATGACATCTTTTGGCTATCTCCACCTATCACTGGCCCTCTATCCAGCTCTACCTGTCCCACCACCCCACCCCCCTTAAACCAGCTTATATTTCACCTCTTTTCTATTTTTACTTAGTTCTGTTGAAGAGTCATACGGACTCGAAACGTTAATTGTGTTCCTCTCCGCAGATGTTGCCAGACCTGCTGAGTTTTTCCAGGTATTTTTATTTTTGTTTTGGATTTCCAGCATCTGCAGTTTTTTGCTTTTATCTTAGTGTATTAAACTGAGTTGGGGGGAATATTGGGATCAAAGACAGCCCAGAACTCTCACATAAATAGGACAAAATGTGCAAGTGGGAAGACGAATTGTAGGTAAAATTAAATACCAAGTGTAAAATATTGCACCTTAGTAGGAATAGGTGAACCTGAAGGCTTGATTCTCAGCGTGCTTACAAGATGTATAGCAAGAATCACAAAAGGCAATCACAAAGCCCAAACAGTGGAACATAAATCAGAGGAAATTGTGATCAAATTTACAGTGCTTCAGTCTGACTACAGAAGAAATAGGAGCAGGAATAGACCATGCAGTCCCCTCAAGCCTGCTCTGCCACTCGGTAAGACCTTGGCTGGTCTTCTACCTCTACTCCACTTTCCCATCCCATCTCCATACCCCAATTCCCTTAGTGCCCAAACAATTATCGATTGCAGCCTTGAATATATTCAACAACTGAGCACCCACAGTTACGTGTGACTCCAGATCCACAGCAACATGGTTGACTCGTAACTGCCCTCTGAAATGGCCTAACAAACCATCCCATTAAAGAATGAAGAAAGTCAGTCCTTTCATCCAAGGAAATGGCTGACCAATCTATTAGAGTTCTTTAAGAATGTACAAGCAGGGTGGATAAAGGGAACCAGTGTATTTGGATTTCCAAAAGCCATCTGATAAGGTGCCACATAAAAAGTTACTACAGAAGATAACAGGGTGATATATTAACATGGATAGAGGACTGGCTAACTGACAGGAAACAGAATTGGGGTGATTGGGTCATTTTCAACATGGCAAACTGTAACTAGTGAAGGGCCACAGGGATCAGTGCCGGGATTGCAAACTATTTAATGACTTGGATGAAAGGACTGACTTTCTTCATTCTTTCATGGGATGGTTTGCTAGGCCATTTCAGAGGGCAGTAATGAGTCAACCATATTGCTGTGGGTCTGGAGTCACACGTAAGCCAGGCCAGGTAAGGACGGCAGATTTCCTTCCCTAAAGGACATGAGTGAACCAGATGGGTTTTTACGACAATTGATGATAGTTTCATGGTCACCATCACTGAGCCTAGCTTTATATTCTAGATTTATTAACTGAATTCAAATTCCACCAGCTGCCATTGAACCCATGTCCCCAGAACATTAGCCTGGGCCTCTCTGGATTACTAGTCCAGCGACATTACCACTACGCCACCCCCTTCCCCATGCATTGCAGCCAAATTTGCTGATGATACAAAAATTTGTAGGAAAGCAAATTGCGAGGAGGATACGAAGAGTTTGCAAAATTATATAGTTAGGTTAAGTGTGTGAGCAAAAATTTGGCAGATGGAGTATAATGTGGGAAAATGTGAGGCTGTCCACTTTGGTGATGAGAATAGAGAAACAAAATATTATTTAAATGGAGAGACACTGCAGAATGCTGCAGTACAGAGGGATTTGGGTGTCCTTGTACCTGAATCACAAAAAGTTAGCATACAGATAGAGCAAGTAATTAGGAAGGAAAATGGAATGTTGGCCTTCATTGCAAGGAGGACAGAGTATAAAAGTAAGAAAGTTTTGATACAGATGTACAGGGTATTGGTGAGACCACACAGAGTATTGTGAGCAGTTTTTGTCTCTTAAGGATCTATATATCTGAATTGGAAGCAGTTCAGAGAAGGTTCACTGGGCTGATTCCTGGAATGAAGGGGTTGTTTTATGAGGGAAGGTTGGACAGGTTAGGCCTACGCTCATTGACGTAAAGATTCCGAGGGGGGCTTAACAGGGTAGACGATGAGGGAAATAAAAGCAAAAGAGCTTTGAAGAAGGGTCATACAGACTCGAAACGTTAACTGTTTCTCTTTCCACAGGTGCTGTCAGACTTGCTGAGTTTTTCCAGAATTTTCTGCAGATGCTGAGTTAGATTGACTCTCTTGTCAATCAAGAATCTAAGGGTATAGGAGTAAGACAGGAAAATAGAGCTGGGGGCCACAGTCAGATCAGCCATGATTTTATCAAATGGCGGAGCAGGCTTGAGGGGTTGAACGGACTACTCCTGCCCCTAATTCGTACGTTCAATGTTGCCCCTCATGGAGGTAACTAGACGAGGGGGCTGAGTTTAAAAATAGGTTGCATTTGCTGCCAAGGCAATGCAAGCGCCGTTGTGCCGACATGACATAATTACAAGTGAATGCACGATTATTTTCCCCTCACAAACTCCAAATTGCTTCATTTTCTCTCTTGTTAAATGTGATAACAAGATAAAGTTAATAATATAATGTCCAAAGTTGGTGACAATGGAAAACATTGATTATTCCAGGAATTGATGAAGCTGTGGCACAACTAGACTGTGAAGCAGTTCTCCGAGGATTGTGTGGCACTACACTGCTCTCATTGTGCTAAGTATATAGTTGCATTGAGAGTTTCTCTTTCTTCAGTATTTGAAAAAAAATAAGGCATAATACATGAGGTGGTTTGAGGGCTGGACTGGTTTCTATGCATATGTGGCAAAATGCAGCTTTAATCACCCTGGTACAGAATATGCAACTAATCAAAGCCATTGGTTTTCCACACATACGCAGATGGGTATCGGCAGCTATATTGCGTTGACAGGAGA